>NC_003279.8:14741406-15057500 GCF_000002985.6 Caenorhabditis elegans | reverse complement strand
TATTCAGATTTTTCTTTTATATATCTTAAAATAAGGCGCCGGAATCCGAACATCATCACGTGGAGCCGACGAGTGGAATTGTTCAATTAAGAAGATCATGTACGAGAATTTGAACACGAAATGGAGGTCTATAGCAAAGGAGAGGGGCATTTTTCAGCTGACTAGTTCCAATGGAAAGCCTATTGTTTATGTGAGTTTTTAGTTTACATGTAACATCATTTGATTTGATGCAAATTTTCATTAAGCCCTAAAAGTTTATTTTGTAATCTCTTAGTGAGTTAATCACTTAAATGTGGAATACGGCCAGTGTGTGAAGTTAAAAAAAACCTTTCCACGGTGCTAAAGGTTTTGGCCTTATTACACTCAAAATTGTCTGAAAACTCGAAATTTCAAAATGAAACTCCTTGAGAACTTCACAAAAAAATGGCGGTTCAAGAAATAACAAAAAAAAACAGTTTAAAATTTTAAATTCGACCGACGGTCGAAAAGTCGAGACAAAGAGATTTATTTTTAACAATTCGTTTGAAAAAGGTCTCTCTTTTCCATTAGCAACATGACCTTTTTATTATGTTCTTGCGGGTATTTCAGCAGCACGAGGAGAACTTTTCAATAAATAGAAAAAGTCGTAAATATGTCTAGTACATTTGTTCCCTACTTTAGAGATGCTCCAAATGTATTTTGCGGATTTTAAGGCGCAGGAAAACAATCTGGAAGATTTTTTGAAAAATTATATGAGGTTTTTAATTATCCATTTAGCTGAAGCATGCTAGATCCATTTACTTTTAGTTTAAAGCGCTACAAAAAATTTTGTAGGCTCCTAATTTGACGGTCATCATTTGATTCACATAAGCTTCATTCGGATGTATAAAGATGAGCTGAAATACGATCCTTGTAAGCCTGAAAACAATGAAATAACTCCACACGTCTTTGTAACTTAAAATACATTGTAACGAAAAAAACACAAAGAACCAATATTTGTTAATGTTATGTATGGAAGCAATAAGTAAGAAGAGAAGAGTTTATTACCAGAGGTGTAATAAGTAATGAATTGTAAGGAAGGTCACGTCTGTATTAAGTTCAGGTTTACGTTCCGTCCACAACAGTTAATCACAAAACTGCTACAAAATTTAAATTTGCTGCTCAAATTTTGCTGAAATTTTTTTCAAAAGACTTTTTGCAGTTTGGCGGAACTGAATTCGATGCGTCATTCCTGACTGGAGCCGTCGTAATGATAAAGTTGGATTGTAAGACGTTCATGTCAGCAGTCTCCGCCCCATTCTGCATTTCTCTCCGAATTGCCGGTACTTCAGGTTAGTGAAAGTCGATTGGAGATTGAAGAGACAGCGTCAGAATTGGAGAAGTTTAGAGAAAAACAGAGAAGCGAACGCATTTGTATGTTCGCCTTATCATAGTGAATTGACTGATATTCTTATCACCTTTTGTGGGTCTTCATACGAAAATACATGAATTGAGACACTTCAAATCCGGGAAGAAGCTATTAAGTTAACAGGGGGCACTTTAAAGAACAACCAGCAACTGCCTGTCGGAAAAATACAATCGCAATTAACTTTAAAGTTGCATTTGGTAATTGCCAACTAACAAATTACCCAAAATATAGATCAGGTTGACGAGAAATTTTGAGAAAAAGTCACTTAAAATTTCGATCAAGGTCCGTGAAATGTGAATTTTTGGTGTTTTAATAAAAGCTTTTTGGAACGTTTTTTATTAGTAAAAATGTTGTACTATGTTTTAACCCAGGTCAAAAAAATTCCAAATTAATACTCATTTAGAAATTCCCAAATCTACAAATGCTATAAATACTTGCTACTTGACCATTAAATTTTTAGGTACCTCTTCCCATTTCGACCATAAGCGATTCGATTCCGAAGAGCCCGGATGGAGAGTGGAATCCACATTTCTTCTGATAATTGTGGCTCTAATCGTAATTGTTCTCATAATCACGTTAGTCGTCTGGAATATCTGCTGGGGTATTAAAAAACGAAAACTAATCAGTGACTTTCAAATGCAATTTGTGCAACAGTACAAGCATCAGAATCAAGTTAGAATTTTGAGAATTTTAGAAAATCCGTGATTGATGTTTTAGATTCTTCAGCAAAATGGGACGGAATTTGAAGAAATCGAAGAGCAAGAAATTCTTCAGTCACATTCACAATCATTGAATCGCAAGCGACTTATTTTTAGTTCAGGTTAGTTACATTTTGAAATGTTTTATTATTCTAAACGAACAGACTATGTACATCTCAAGCTTAGGGATAGGCTTAGGCTTAAGTTTAGGCCTGAGCCTAGGCTTATGCGTAGGTTTAGGCTTAGGCGTAGGCTCAGGCTGACGCTAAGGCTAAGGCGTGGGCTTACCTGGAACTTGCTGAAACTATAATACTACGCTGAACTGCCAAGTCACTTGGAAGTTTTGCCTGTCGTAAAATTGCTGCAAGACCGAACAGAAAGAAAACTCTCTGGCACCACGTTCGTAACTATTTTCCAGAATACTTTGACTCTGCACAAATGACCCATCCGTCACCGCTAGCCATACAATTCCTTTACGACTTGCGACGAGTTGTAGATGTTGCAAAGGAACGTATACGTCAGCGCCGCTTTATTCCGGCGCTTCCAGTTATCATTGAGGACGTCGAAAATGAGATAGATTACGTGGAAGCTGTTGAGGGGCCAGTGGATATCGCTAGTTCAGCGACGCCCGAGTCGTCGCCACGCAGTGAGCAGAAATCAGTGGATAGCGGGAGAGAATCGAGAGATGAATCCGAGGAAGACGAGGAGACTGCTCCTGGGACAGAGGGGCAAAAGGAGATTTCTACAATGACACAAAGTAAAGTGTCAGATATTGTGAAATGTATGTTCGTTGATTGCTGCCGAGAGGCCATCACTAGGTCGCATCAACATTACAGTATATTGTTTCTTCACTTCCACGACTTTAAAGGAGGGTGAGTTTATCCGAATTGGTCTCGGCACGCATCATTCTTTGATTTTTGAAGCGCGTGGCGGGACCATTTCGAATAAATGCGCCCTCCTTTAGAGTCGCAGAAGTGGAAAAAAAAAGGGTGCTTATGGGTTTCGTTCCCCCAAAATGATTTTAAATTATTTAACACTACCTTTTTAATTTTAATCCACACGTGAATGTTTATTTTAATACTGTTTTCATTTTTTGGCTTAGAAAATCATTTCCCTAAGCCTGAGAATGAAAAAAAGTTCACGTCTCAATTAGAAAATATGGAAATCATTTTGGGGGGAACGAAACTCATAAGTACCAAAAAATGCACTGTACACACGTTTTATAAAAGACAACATCCAAGATCAATGCTTATTCAAAGTGTTTTTTTTTCTAAACAATTTAATTTTATTCCAGCTTTTGAAAAATCTGCTCCCCGGCCTTCATATGTCCCGATTATGCTGAACTCCTCGATGCGGAAGAAAAAACCGCTGAAGGTTGCTTCAACAACCCACGTGGATTCTCCAGAGGAAGTAGCTCAAGCGTTTAGAAGTCGAATTAAGGCGCCAACTGCGTTCACCGATAAAAAAAGGTTCGCCACGCCATCGCTTTTCAAAATTTAATTCCAAGTTTCTTCAGTCCTCGTGAGCGAAAAGGATATGCAGTTTTTCCATCTGATGGAACGTTCAACAAGTCATTGCCACGTCGAGGAAAACGCCAACCGCATGCACCACTGACAAACTAGTAGAAATAATCTATCAACACCATTTCCCTTGAGATCTCCAAATTTTCTGTGTTATTCATTTCGAGAATTTGTCAGGATTTGTCTTAAATTCGGGTACTTTTTTTCTGTTTGAGACAGCAATGAAATTGTAATTGTTTTAATTGTGAAAAATAAGTGTATATATAGGAATAAAACACTATAAAGGTGTTGATTCGTGTTTATTACGGACGACAGCTCCCATCTGACGACAGGCCTCCAAAGTGGCACGAGCGGACGATGCTTCAATCAGCTGAACGTTGTCCAATTGAGCGTGGCAGGTTTGGTTCTGGAATTGTTAAGAATTGGATTAGAAATATTTTCAATAATTTTTGCCAACCTGTCTCAAGAATTCGATCGCTGAGCTTCGAAGTTTTGCGTCCCTCCGATCATAAATGTCCTGAACCAATGATTTGACAGCTTCAACTTCGAATATATCCTCACGGGCATCTCGAACAAGCATATGCGAGATTTCAAAGAAATGATCCGGTAATTTCGCCAATCCTTGGCTTTCAGTCTCTGACGTCAATATCTTCTTCAGCTCATCTACATCCATCCATTGAGGAGCCACCACCTTGCAATTGTGTTTTCGTTTCATCAAAATCGCTGTCCAAACTGGAATCCGACAGGGTACGCCTGCCTCAAATGGACCAATATCGCCGGAAATCAGGTGAATCGGCCGGTCATCGGAAATTGAGGGGATCACTTCAATAAGCGAGTTTCCGGCGATGAACTCGCAACGTTCTGCATTCATTTTTTGATCTGAAAATAATAGTTTTTCAATTGAAAATATAAATTAAGAAAAGAAAATATAAATTGAGAAGAATAACTTATTTTAAAAATTTCTAAAACCCCTCCGATATTGAGGCCTTACACTTCTGATGGGAAAGTATTCCATAGAACTCAGATTTGTGAAATAAAATCTTAAAAATACACAAAAAAAAACGCTATAAAAATGGATACTTGAAAAATTTTGAATTTTTTCAATTAGAAAACGTTAATAGTTACAAATTTCGGCAGATAAAATCAAACATTCTATAAAATATTAGTAAGACCACGCCCGATATTCTCGCGTTCTTAGTTCACAAAACTATCAGCAAACGCGCTACAATTGCACGTGCGAGAGAGTGGAGAGCGCCAGAGAAGTGTTTGAGCAAATCGAGCGTTCATGTCTCGAAAAGGCTCGCGATTTATTGATTTTCTCTCGGCAAACTGATTTATTTTTTTCAAAAAACATTTAAATATTCTTCTTACAAATATTTCAAAAATATTACCACACAAAAATTCTAACTTTCCATCCATTTTTCTCTTTTTCTCGCTACCTTCTACGAAAATTGCTGAGTACTCCAAAATTTAAGATGTTCGGACGAATTGTTTCTCGTTTAACTGCACGGTTATTTCTAAAAAACGTATGGGAAGAGCATGGAGAACGGGCAGAACCGAAGGATGCACTCCGCGCCGTATTGCTCATCGTTCTGTTCGCGCTCACGTTTGCAGCCGGAATGGTGAGCCAAAACTTTTTTTTGTCATGTTCGCATGTGATGTGATCACATTTCATTTTGAAAATTTCGTCAACTTTCAGATAGCCACGTTTCTAAAAGGAGAATGGGCGCGGAGCCATATTCTCTCGTTCATCTCGTGCATCGGTGGTGGAGTTTTTCTAGGCGCCTGCCTTCTTGATTTGCTTCCAGGTGAGAAGTGGAAAATTTTGCAAAAAAAAAAAAACATCAGAGAAATGCTATTTTAGTCCAAATTTTGAAGAATATTCGCCAAAAATCCCATTTTGGCAATACACTCGCTAAAATGTAGTAGAAAACCTGAAACATTTTGCAGACTCAATAGAATCCTTCGAGAAGACCAAGATTGCAACGGAGTTCCCAGTTCCGTTGGCATTTGTAGCAGTCGGATTTCTATTGGTTCTCACAATTGATCAGGTTGTCAAAGCGGCGAAAGACCGAAATGTATTCGGACATGTTGGATACCATATTCATAGTCATAATCATGAGCATCAAAGATCTGAAGATGGTGAATCACAAGAAGAAGGAGACGAAGCTGCCGCCCAATCGAGTATTGGAGTTGCCATGCTAGTATTGGCACTCTCTGTTCATGCTCTGTTCGAGGGACTCTCGTTAGCTGTCACGTCAGATGCTTCTCAGTTGCTTCAGGTTCTGCCGGCTACCTTAAAACTACTATTTTCTTCATTTTTAAAATTAAAATTAGAATTTAAAACAAAAAATGTTTTTTTTTTTTAATTTATTTTGCAGATCTTCGGAGCGCTAATACTTCACAAATGCATAATGGGCTTCTGCCTTGGAGTTCGTCTAGTTCAAGCAAATCTAACAACTCCATGGATTGCACTTGCACAATTCCTTTTTAGTGTTCAAGTATTGATTGGTGGTCTAGCTGGAATTGGAATCATGAAATTTATCAGTGGAGGAGAACAATCATTTGCTGCAATTGTCTCATCAATTCTACAAGCAATTGCCTGTGGAACATTCTTGTATATTACTACTTTTGAAGTGATTCCACATGAATTGCATAATGGAAAATATCGAATTCTCAAGATGTTCTTCATTTATATGGGATTTGCAATCGTTGTCGCTTTTATCTTGATTTTCCCCGAAGCTTCTTAGGACATTTGTATTTCTTTTTCTCCAGGAATTCGATTAATTTTTGACATTTTGTAGCATTTTCTCTGCTTTAGTTTTTTTTTCCTAATTCTGTGCAATTTTACTCGATTTTTGTGTACATTCTGTGTCCCATCTTTTCGCTATCACACATTTTCTTGTACTTTCTCATCCCGGGTTCCAGCTCGCCATAGACCTGTGTATTTCATTCATTTTCCCAATTCCATTACTTAATATTTGACATTCCCGACGGCTTTAAAGCTCCCATTTGTTGTACCAAACCCACAATCCTAAGACTCACAGAGCTCATGTTTTTCTAATTTCAAAAATTGAATAACTATTATCTTTAACTTTTAGCCGTTTTTTCCAAATTTTATTTTAAGCACTAGACGCTCTCGTTGTTGTGATGCCTTTTTCTTTTAAAATTTTCTCAAAGTAACTGATATTTCAGACAGATGCAGCCGGACGCACTATGATAGTCCTTCTCTCCCTTCTGACAGTTTTTCTCATTTTTCTGAGGTAAATTTCTAGGCTACAAGTTTTTGGGTTTTGAACTTTAAAAAAAACGTACATTTCAGATTTTTTTTTTGTGTTTTCAAAAGAAAACTATGAAAAAAAGTTCATTTCTCTTGAAAAGTAAAAGGAAAAAAGAAATCTGTAAATTTTTTTGAGAATCTAAAAAAAAGAAATTTATGGCTGCAACATTAGTTTAAAATAACAAACTTCCAGCTACATCGATGTGATTCTATCGTGGATCTTCTCATTCGTTACAAAATCTCATGTTCGCATCGGAGGTGTGGGATTCGTTCAGTTGCGTGACGTCACCATCAAAATCTCGTGGCTCTCCATTCACATTGACGTAATCTCGTTGTCGAGGGATCGAGCTCATCCGACACGCTTTTGTGTTTTGCGGTTCGATGATGTGAGGATCGAGGCCGAGAAGAATGTACAGTGGTATGGAAAAGTGGAAGAGGTGGAAGATCCGTCGAAAATGATCAAATTAAACATCTGGACGTCTCGATTCACTCGAATCGCTCAGTACTGTGGTCTTGTGGTGAATCGTGTACATATTGTAGTAATGAATACGATACCGGATTGCCTGTTGCACGTGACAATCGACGAGTTGTCGCTTGAAACGTTCCGGAGCAGAGAAGGATGGCAATTCGAGACGTCTTGCTCACTAATACAGGCGAAGCTTTTGAGACGAGGAAGGAACAGTGGGAGCTTGCTCGCGGAGCTGTCAATGCCGTTTCAACTCTCTTTAGATATCGATAAGGATGTTGTGGATAACGTGGCCTTGAGGATTTCGTCACCGGCGATCGCGTTCAGTGATGACTTTTTTGAAGTTTTTAGCAGTTGGACTGGATACACGGAAAGAAGTGGCTCTGCAGAACTCAAAACTCCCCTGAAACTACTCCAAATGACCGTGGTCATCCACTCGTTCTCCATCAAATATACCACGAATAACCGCTACATCACGGCTGGTATAAAGCAAATCCAATTTACTAGAAACCTGGAAACCAGCATACTAGTGATTTCCGAGCTGAACATCGCAGATCAGCTGCTCAGAAGTGAGCTTAAACTTACCATGATAAAGTTTGAGACGGCTGTGAAGACGCTTCACTGCTCTGTGGAAGGAGTTCATGCTAAACTAGCGTTCCATGATGTTCAGTGGTGGAATAAGAGTCTTAAAGAGCTCCAAAGAATCAGTGGACATCAAGGATCTTCAGGAGGATCGAGAGGATCAGATTATCAAATCTTTCTTGAATTCTGTGATTTGTCGGCCGAAATTGTCGACTTTGAATCCCACCGATCGTGGTTTAAGCTAGGCTTTCTCACGTTTGAAAAGTCGAATGAAACGTCTACTCAATTTGAACTTGGAATCGAGATGCTTTTCTTCGGATCACAAGACGATCCTGAATCCCTACAACAATTCGAATACCATGAATGGGGGGAAACTCTATTTATTGGAGCATTTATAGCGCAATGGAAGAAACTTTCGAAGAAGAATTTGTTAGATATTACTGTGGGATGTGATGATGTGAAGTTCGAATGGTCCGATCAATTGGCTCGACAAATTGAAGGGGTTATTCATGGAATTCTTGGAGCCGAGCATTCTGCTAATGGGGAAGAAGCTGGGAATTTGTGCCTTGCGGTTCAAGTGTCGGCTAATAGGTAAAGAAAAAAATCCTGGCCCAAGAATATTTTCAAAATACCGCGAAAGACATTCTCTTCGGAGCGCGCCGTGGATTTTTCGGTGTTTTTGAGTGAAAATCAAAAAATCAAAAAATTTTCGATTTTTCGATTTTCTGGAAAATCAAAAAAAAATGTTCATGTTCAGAAAATTAACCATAAAATATGATTTTTAAAAATCTAATTTTGTTTATATTGATGAGAAAAAATATAAAATTTTTTTCTAAAAAGAAGAAGAATTATTATATAATGGCCAAAATTATTAGCAAATTTTGAAAAATCGAAAAAACAAAACAATTTCGATTTTACACCTTTGATCAGGAGCCAAATTGAAGCCATTTCAAAATATTTACCCGATCTTTAAAGTTGGAGGGAGACTTTTTTCAATAACAAAGAAAGTAATTACAGACTAGCCGTACTAGTGAACGCCACGAACAAATCCTACGCGGCACTATGTGCTTCCAAACTCGAATTTATTACCGATAACTGGCAAAAAGATGGCCTTCTCAAAATGGAGATGATGCGTGGCGCGACCGGAATTCGAGAAGATACTGAAGATCATGTTCTTCTCGCGGATATTTTCGAATCGCAGCGAGTAGTTGAAGAAGCAGCCGAAATTCACAGTTCACCAACTCGGAGATGGAGCCATTTGGAGAGAGAACGAGTATATAAAGAGGAACGAGAGAAACGAGCTAATCAATTTGAATTCAAATTCAAACAGTTCATTACGGTGAACACTTTGGAGTTTCTCATTGATAAACAATCATCGGTTATCGATAAAATATCAGTTTTCACATCGAGCGAGGTCTTCTTGGCGTGGTCTCCACAGCTTCATCTCATTGTTTTTGACGCTTATAAGTCTGTCAAAAAGTGAGAGTTTTATCAGGAATATGGGAGAAAATCATTTTTAGCGGTTTTTTGAAAATTAAAACTTAATTGAAAAAAACTACCGAATGCCAGAGGCTAGTCAGCAAATTTAAATTTAAAACACTTCTTTTGCTCAGAAAATTTGAATTTCCCGCCAAAATTTTTTGCCAGATAGATTTTATGAAAAATTGACATGATTTTTAAAAATTCTGAATTTTTTTTACCTTTCAAGAAAAAACAACAAAATCCTCTTGGTAAACATAATTTTCTAAATTTAAGGTAAAACAGTATAAATTAGTTTTTTAATTTGACATTTTAATATTCAATAAAATTCCTTTTTTGCAGAACCGTTCAACTCCTATCATTTCCGAATCCGTCAACTTTAACACGAAAAGTGCCTCGAAAAAAGCACATAATTCTGACCGCCGAAAATTTCGTCGAAGTTCAACTGGAGCTGGCAAGAAATAATCGAATGTTCTGGCAGGGAGAGAAATTTCGTTTGGAACGGCTTGATAATCAAATGAGAATGAATACGGAGATTCTTTATGTTATGCTCAATGAGCAAAGGATCATAAGTGTATTAAATCCAACGATCACGGTTCAAAATTCCGATGATCTGATGACGCAATCACGATCTGCATTTGCTACGTTGTCATCGGCCACGAATAAAGTTTGGATTTGGTCGGCCGATAAATTCATGTTCCGATTGCCGTTCAATTTTGATTTCGCGCAAATTTTCGATGAGTTTCTTCAAATAATCAAATGGATCAAGGTTGTTCATGAAGTGAAGAAAAAGGAGTTCACAGAAGCATCTCCACTGCCAAGTGATGTTCGGATTGAATTTCTAGAAGTTTGGTTAGAACTAGAGGATGATGAATTTGAGAATCGATTGAAGCTTAGTGCACAACTAAAAGAGGATGAAGTATATGAGTCTGAACGAAGAGAGCAATTGTTGGAGGAGAGACTTTTTAATTTGAAGAAGACGGCGCCGTTTTTGTCGAGTATGTGAAAAATCTGAAATTTATTTTTTGAAAAAACAATTAGTTTAAGACATTAAATGTATAAACCTCGATCTTTTACAGAAGAAATGATCGAAGCAATCAAAAATAGCCTTATCGAGAAGAACAGTGAGATCTACATTGAACGATGGAAAATGACGGAAGTCAGTGATTCTCCTCTATTTCTATCAAAATGGAAGGGTTGGAATATGAGAGCATTTGCTGATGTAACACTACATGGAACTGAAAAGTGTATTCAAATGATGAAGGCTTTTGACCCGTTGAGCCCGATTCCCGAGCAAAATTATTCCACTTTATGGGCTCGTGCTGTTGAATTTGATGTTGATGAATGGACAGTCACTTTTAAGGATTATCCAATGAAATATTTGGATATTAAGGATCTTCACTTCTTTGGAACTCTAGTTGCCGCAGAAAGCCTGTCCGAAGACGGGCGGTCACTTCGAGAGTGTGTGATTCCTCTTCCAGAACCGTTTCCAACTCATTCTGTATGGAAGAACATGTCTCCTATCAAGTTTTATTATGATCTTCAATGTGGTAAGTGGTGGAGGCTACAAAGTACAAAATTTGCCAAAAATTCATGATTTACAAGAAAAATTCGATTTTTTAAATCAGATTTTCCGGTTTAAAAAATTAGACATTCTAATTTTCGACTTTTTTAAAATCAAAAACGAAAATTTAAGATTTTTCAAATCAAAATCAACAGAACTGTAGTTTTGGAAAAAAAAAATCGACTTTTCGTCTTATGAAAGGATTCAGGTTTTGTGTTGATGGGGGGATGGGGTTGGTTGTAGTAGTACTGTAGGAGTACGATAGGATTACTTTAGACTTTAAAAATTACGTTCTATAGTTAAATTAATTTATGAAATGAAGGGGTATAATACGCAAGTACCAAATTTAGTTCATTTTTTTAATGTAGAAATACATAAGTACATCAAAATTTTTCAGCAAGTACCGAATACAACTGCACCTACGGCCCCTGCTGGGAACCGTGCCTCTCAATGATTTCCCTTGTTTGGAATAACATCTCGGCACCATCAAAAGACCCATCACAGCCTCTTCCATTTTGGGATAAAATGCGTTTTCTATTACACGGAAAACTATTATGGTCGAGTGAGAAGCTGGTGACGACGATGTTGGCTTCAACGGATCCCTATAATGAAACTGAGACTGTTGAAATGTTATGGGAAGATTTCGGGTTAGATTGGGCACTTGGAGAGATTCGAATCAAATCGGGGCTCAAAATATTCTTGAGAACAGCGTCAAGATATGACGATTCACAGATTCTCTCTCTTCCTGATGTTCGACTCAAAATTCTGTTAGGATGGGAATGTGGTGGAGATCCTCATGAGCATCACGGAGTTCAACTATGCTCCCCACAGCGATTACCGCATTATTCTTCGGTAAATTGAAGTTATTTGTGATTGATTGTTCTGTTTGTTATTAAATGCAGAAATACGACTATATTTAAAACAATTCACATTTTCCAGACCGAAGAACACGACTCGTACCGCCAATTCCGATCATCTTGTGTCAACGTGACTCTCAATTTCGATGTCTCCCCGGGTAGCTGCACTTCAAAAGATAAAATGCCCAATCTATTACTATATTCGAACACCTTCCGATGGATCGAGCAATTCCTGAAGTCATTGACCACCAAGAATCGAAATGTTCGCCGAGGAACCGTATTTGGGAATCGAGTCCTGTTGAAACCCCAATTGAGCAAACACTTTGGAAAACTACAATTCTCATTTTCCCTTCCCAAGGTTCTAGTGACTTATTGGATGTCCCACTCATCACCTTATGGATTCCAAGTCTTCTCCGATGGCCTTCAGCTGACTTCCTCATTCCGTCAAACTGTATCACATTCCTCTGTGAACAGGGAAATGAATGTTCAACGCAGAAAAGTTTACTCCTGGAGTACCCATCATATGACATGCACCTGGTGGGCTACTCAGATCCATGTTTATGGTGAAACAAGCCGTCCACCAACTGACGGTAGCCCTTCCGAAGACACTTTTCTACTGGGATTCGGAAGAGTTCAATATGCGAGAGAAACATTCCCAGGGAAGGATGTACCTCTTCATAAGGTTACTGCGTTTGATTTGAAAATGGCCTGGACTGCTCAGAATCGAGATGCATGTCTTACCATTGCCGACGGGGTTCACAGGGCTCATATGTTGAGAAGAATTCTTAGTAATGATGCAGTGAAGCGACTAAATGTTCATCTGGAAGAAGCATCAGATACTCCAAAGGATCCTTCGCCAAAGAAAAAAGAGGAAAAAACCCATCGGAGAGGGTACAGTGTAACTGAGGCAAATCCCTGGATGCTTACTCAGCTTATAGATGAAGTAGGAACGAAGCTGGTTGCTCATTGTGAACAGGCGTCTGATGTTCCAATAGATTCACTTCTAGGAGTACATCAATCCACTATGGATGATGTGAAGCTTCTGAATTGGCAAATTGATCTTTTCAACAGTCAACTTGTCCTTAAAGGGTGTGAACGTGATGGTTTCTTACTCGTATGTGCCGCGAAAACTCAACTTCTTCAGAATTTCCACCGCAACGTATGGAAACGAAGTTTGCTTCTCAGCAAAAAATCATGGAGCGCCAAAATCTCTGGAATGCAATATTTTGCTCCAATTTCTGCGACCGGCACTAATAAGGAGAAATTCCGATGGTTGCCTAGAGAAATGATCGATGAGAAAAGTCAACAGGACACCAGTGGATTTGCTGACGATTTTGTGCAGAAGTTCACCGCAGCAGGAGAAGCCGTCGGTGGAGTTGTTCAGTCGGAGGCGCCAGATGAATCAGAGGAGAAGGTTCAACTTCAGCGAATTGTTTCTCGATGTAGCTGTCAGATTTATTTCTGTTACTTCTCCGATGAGCTGAAGACAGAGTCAAATGAAGATATCTCGGTGCCACCGCAATTAGATCCGAAACATCAGTCATTGAACCCTGACGCTGTTGGAATAGATGTTCTAACTTTGAAGCATAATATGCTAGAAGCTACAAGTAACTCGGAGCAATACGAAATGGTTGTGGATATTGTAAATAATTTAGCGCTTTTCGTGGATCCCTATAAGAAAGAAATGGGCGAAAAGCGAAGGAGATTGAGATTCGAGTGTCAGATAATGGAGATGGTGGAGTTGCGAGCGAAAATCATGAGATATCAATCAGAACTCAGAGAAATTGTTTCACTCGGAAGATTTCTGGAACGGCAGTTGTTCTACCTGAGCAACGGTAATTCGAATTCGATGAATGGTTCGCACTGCGAACAACCAGTTGAGTACACGGAAGATCAGCTCGTACTTGAAGCAGAGGATACAAAGCAACGAATGCTTACGGTATCTGAGAAACTTGCCACGTATATTAGTTGCTATAAGCAACGACAGGTCAATCGGGTGAAGGAGTTTGATGAGAAAAGTGCGAAGAAAGGGATGGAAGTTGTAAGGAGATTTGAAGTTTGCTTCGAAGATTGCACTTGGAAGCTGACCGAAAGTGATGGACAGATTGCGTTGGCACAGACGCAAATTCGAAATTTCCTCTATACACGTACAGTTAGGGATAGTAACTGTGGAGATCACCTGTTCGAAGTTGGAAGTGTCCGGATTACGAACCTCCTTCCTGATTCAATATACAAGCATGCTCTGCACAGAGATGAGACTAGACTCTCAAGGCAGCCTGCCATTCGACTATTCGTAAGAGATATGCCTCCTGTTGGAGGTATAAGTGTCAAAGAGCACTTTGAGTTGAACATAGCTCCCATGGTTGCAGAGATTACTCATCGATTATTTGATAAAATGATGAGATTCTTTTTTCCTGGCAGGAATATTCATACGAATGATAACCTGGATCATGAGGAAGAAGTTTCGGTGAGATTGTAACAGTATCCAATTAATAATTGTAATATTCATATTTCAGACCTTCTCATTCACACGAAAAATTGCCAGCACACTTAGCATGCGAAGCAATAAATCTGCGTCGGAGAAGCTTATGCTTCAGAAATCTCTTCACGAAAAGGATGACATTGATCGAATGAAGGAGCGCGCCGACAAAGTCAATCATTTTATGTATATCAAAATTCCGGAAGTTTCATTTGTAGTATCATATAAGGTGAGAGCACAGAAAGGAAATTGAAAATGAAATGAATGAGTTTTTTTTATAGGGAAACAAGGACAAAAACCTGATAGATGTGAACCAATTCAACTTCATATTCCCCCTCTGTGAATACCATGAGCAAAATTGGACGTGGCTCGACTTGGCGTTGGCTGTCAAGCAGCACTGCAAACGAGTGCTCGTACAACAGTTTATGAAGCAGAAATTGTTGAGAAATCGAATTTCCAATTTTTCTATCGATCCTATTCCACAGGGAGTCAGTGAGGATGAGAAGAAGCGGATAGCAGTGGGAATTGTAGGTTTTTGTTTCAAATTTTAAAGAAACTTGAAGAAAAATTTTCCGCTTTTTCTGATCTTAATGCTGACAAAATCTGATCTAATGATTACTTAATAATAACTTGTTTTTAAATTTTTATTTAAAAAAAAATCGATTGATTCCACTTTGCGCTCCGGGCTGAGTTCGCAACAAATTATCCGTATAAGTATATTACAGCCGAATTACGGTAACACAAAATTCTGTGAATATGTTTTGCGCAACATATTTGACGCGCAAAATATCTCGTAGCGAGAACTACAGTAACTCTTTAAAAGAATACTGTAGAGCTTGTGATTTACGGGCTCGATTTTCGAAATGTATTTCTATTCGAATAGTGACAGCAATATTCGATTGTAGTCTTCGTTACAAGATATTTTCGCGTCAAATATGTTGTTTAATACGCATTCTCAGAATTTTTTTTTTTTTTGAACACGGCCCGGCAAGTGGTACATCCATGCAAATGCGCTCTACTGATAATTTGAGTGTAGACCAGGTTTGGGCGCGTGATAACGAAAAAAGCTTTGGTCCAAAAAATTTAGAATTTAATTTCGGACATTTTTTATATGCATCACAAAAAAACTGGACCAACCGTTTTTGAGATACACGCGCCCAAACGTCCAGGTATACGGTAGACAAATTGCGTACAGGTACCACTTCTCGGGCCGTGTGAAATCTAAAATCATAATCCTTCTCCACTACAACAATCGATTTTTCCAGACAACATACGATCAAAAAACACTGAAAGCCCCGAAGTGACGCCTCGCGTCCGGCCACTCATCACATTCTCCGATTAACGGGTCAAGGCCAATCGATCTTCGTCTCGTCTTCACCTCCCCCCCCTCGTCCCGAGTATATTACTGCGCTGTTGTTTGTGTGCATTTGGTACCACACTACCACCACCCCACCATACCGCCTGTCCTATACATTTACCAAATGGTCACTGGTCACCTTTTACTCGGTTTCCCCTTCTTTCTCTCGTCACCCTCCACTCACTCACTTGCAGTTTGCCCTCTCTATCGCTCTATCCACGTTGCACCGTGTGGTTTATGTGTGCTGACGTGTTCTTTTTCTTCGTCTTCCCTCTCAGCACGGGTCATTCTCAGAAAACTCATCTCAATTGTTCCTGCTGGTAACTGTTTTGTATTTATTTCTTCATTTTTAAGGCTTTACTTTTTCATTTTTAAACATAAAATGTCTAATGTACTCTTATCACCATGTCTTTTCGAATGTGGTATTTAATTATTGTTATCAAACAATTCGATATTTCGCTTTTTTCTTACTATTGCTTTTCTTACTATTTACATTTTCTTACTATTGCTTTTTTTTAAACTTTTTTGCTCGCAATATAACACCATAATTTTTGCAGGTATGAAGTCGCTTCTTGTTGTGGCGGCCGTGCTCGCTGTCGGAGCTCTTGCTCAGGGAGACGATGCCAAAGGACCAAAGGTCACTGACAAGGTCTACTTTGACATGGAAATTGGAGGAAAACCAATCGGACGTATCGTCATCGGACTTTTCGGAAAAACCGTCCCAAAGACCGCCACCAACTTCATTGAGCTCGCCAAGAAGCCAAAGGTTTGCAGCTCAAGAAATCGAGTTTCAAAATATTTTTTTTAATTTTCAGGGAGAAGGATATCCAGGAAGCAAGTTCCACCGAGTCATCGCAGACTTCATGATTCAAGGAGGAGATTTCACCCGTGGAGATGGAACCGGAGGACGCTCTATCTACGGAGAGAAGTTCGCCGACGAGAACTTCAAGCTGAAGCACTACGGAGCCGGATGGTTGTCGATGGCCAACGCTGGAGCTGATACCAATGGATCCCAATTCTTCATCACCACAGTCAAGACCCCATGGCTCGATGGACGCCACGTCGTTTTCGGAAAGATCCTCGAAGGAATGGATGTGGTCCGCAAGATCGAACAGACCGAGAAGCTTCCTGGGGACCGCCCGAAGCAAGACGTCATCATCGCCGCTTCTGGACACATCGCCGTCGACACTCCATTCTCTGTTGAACGCGAGGCCGTCGTCTAAGCTCAAATGACTTCTCTTTTTAAATATCGATCTGTGATTCTCCTGACTTCAGACACCTGAATTAAAGAGTAATTCGAGTTTCTTTTTAATTTATCGACTTTTTTGTGCGTTTCCAATTAAATAATATTACAAAGTATGTATTGATTAACACTATACGAACACTATAAGAAAAAAGAAGCGAATAAAAAAAAAGAACAAATTAACTTTTTAGTCAAATTCTGTGACGTTTACACCGAGATCACGCATTGTAAAATTTTTATTTGAAGAGATTATTTGGACGGCACAGCGGAAGGCGGATTTGATAGATTTCATGTGGCTAACATCGCGTACAGTTCTGAAAATTTAGTTTTTAGCTTATATTTCAGTGATTAACAGTCAAACCGTGTTTGAAGTGAGACAGGAAATTGATGTTTTCTTTTTTGGTATTATGAATTATAATCAACCATCTATACTATTTTAGATGTTGAGTTGAGCGTGAACACAAAAAATAATTGATTCAAAATCAATTTTTAGCCAAAAACTGAATAATCTTATCCTCGACACACGGTCATTTTTTCCAATATTCACCTGGCTGTGTTGATCGCATCAAACGGCTCCTCAACGACAATCGGACTGTTGATGAGATCACGGGGGAGATTTTCCCGAGGAATGACTTGACCCGAGCGGATTGAAAATCCGAAATTAGTGAAATCGAATTCATTATAGTACTGAAAGAATCCGATGAGCAACTCTCCAAGCGACCACGTGTTGGGAGGACTTGCTGAAAATGGTTAAATTTAGTAAGACAGATAATAAAAAGAGCACTTCAAATTACTGGGCAACTTGTCCGCAATATCGCCAAACAGAAGAAGCTCATTAAGCGGAAGTTTTCGATCAAACTTGTGCGGGAACAAGTATTGCAAGTTCGGAATGACTGCTGGAGTGACACCGCATTGAAGATAGTGCACAACGAGAAGAATCGTCGTGTAACTATTCAGAAATCCGTCCTGTGCGTTATTGATTCCAGTAACCATCGCCCAGTGCTTCACGAGTAGGGCCAGAGCTGGGAGCCGGGCATCCGTTCTGAAAATAGAAACAAATCTTGCAAATTTCATAATTGCGTTTCAAACTTGGCACACATTTTAATTTTTTCGGTTACAAAATTGAAGATTTTATCTAAATTCAGCCGAAATTTTGAAATATCTGATTTTTTGTTGAGAAAAAAACTAACAATGAATAGTAATGAATGAGATGTGAATTGTATATTCCTGCGATATTATTAACATTAATATCAACCTCAATTCCATCAAATTCTCCATTCAAAATCATTTTCACAATTGGAACTTTCGCCGGCACCAGCTGCATTGTCTTGATTATCTTCTTCAGAGGATGGCTCCAATGCGATCTTCGAAACGCCTTATCAATTTTGCGAAGAATTTTCGTCGAATAATTTCTGTCGCAGTGAAAATCGTCGCATACTTGTCCTTTATATCCATTTGTCGGAAAGCATAGACAAAGATCCATGTCAGAGTTGAAAGATCCACATCCGTTCACTGTTGAGCCAGTTGTCTGGAGCTTGATCTCTGTGTCAGGGAACAGCTTCTTGATCTCCGAGAATAGCTTTTGACGAGCCTCCATTTTCTTGAGAAACACAAAATCCGGTTGTGCATTTCCCAGGTAGTGATCCCATGCCAATTTAGACAATTGTTTGACAGAATTGAACGACTTTTTGGTGATCGAGTTCACAAACTTCTCGACGGAGCCAGCGATCCGCTCGTTGAGCACTACACCGATGGTTCGTGCCTGATAATTGACTGGCAACTGGCGAACTTCTCGGAAAATTTGATGCGTTTGGTGGCCTGGAAATAATTTTGTATTATATATTTGAAAATGGAACAGTTGGGCGAGTGTCGATATACGCAATTCGTGTACTCCTCGAGGAGGATCCTACAATTTTTGATTTCGGAGCAATCTTTTTTGTGTTGGTGTTAAAAATGTATGATTTTTCGCCTTAAACGCCTGAAAAGTTGATAATTTTCTCTCAGGCCGATTTTGTATCTAACGTGTTTTCTGGCTCCTTGCAGTAACCACCTCGAATTTCAACAAAAACTGGGTACCTGTGTATTACATGTCATCCTTTTTAAATTAGATGAAATGTTCATTAATTTCTCCATTTAAATTTAATTTTGTATGCACTTTTCCTCTTTAGGCTAAGAAATGGTTCTTTCCTAAGCCTACAGATACAAAACTATGGTACACGTTTTTATTTTTTATAATTTAAAAATACTTTAAAAACGAGGACATGTAATACACAAGTACCAAAAACTGTAAGGTGAGGAATACATTTCTCTCAAACTGTACCATTGTAGATCTTATTCTCATCTGAAGAACTGTTGGGAGTCTCCACCGAAATCACTGTGCTTGAGACCTCTTCTACACCGTTTCCTTGATCCCCTGCCTCAATTATCTGAATATCGTCATCTTCAAGCTCTTCCAGTTCGTCAGTCTTCTCCTCCTCGTCATTTGCATCCCACTCGTCAACTATATCACCTATTTCGTCCTCAGAACCTGAAACGTCTTGAATTTTTCATTAAGAAGCCTGCGATTGGACTTCTGACTTACCTTTTTTATCCGAAACTCCAGAAGAGGTGGTCATATTCAGAACAATGACGTCGTCGTCGTCTTCTTCTATATCCACTCGAGCACGCTTCATCGGTACAGCTTCCTTGTCTTCATCCTCAGATGCTTCAGTTGAATTCGCTTCTTCGTACTGCTGGACAAACTGGTTCGATTCGGGACGGGCACAGTAGACTTCTGTTGGACCGTGAAGCAGCTGTTGACATTCTCCAAAGTAGGTGTCAGAGTCGAGAGATGGAGATCGGCGGTTTTCACTAAAAAAATAGCATTTCATTGAAAGACGATTAGCAGCAATTTTTGTACCTTATGGGGTTATTCAAGTAGTGTCGGAAAATTAGAAAAATTACGTCACGACTGTATTCAAGTATATAAAAACATGTATTTAAATACATTTGTGACGTCACAAATGTATTTACATACATTTTGCTATATTACTTGAATAACCCCATTACATGTATTTTATTTTATTTTAAAAAAATTAATTTCCAACGGATTTTAAAATTAAATGTTAAGTTTAGCTAGATATATATCGGTTTGCTAACATGTCAAAAATCCTAGTAACTATACTCAATATTTTGAGTCTATTTTTACTAGAATTACGCATTTTCCCGTAATTTCAGAACAACCAGCGAAAAAATCGGGAATACATGAATTTTCAGCAATTTAATCTGCGTCGCGGGTTCGCATTACAATTTTTGACAAAAATCGCAGAATTAAAGTACCCCAGGCGCATTGTAGCTTCTTCGATGAGCTTCTTCTTCGCTCCGTCCATTTCTCGCATCTTGCGAAGTTTGGGCGATGCTTCGCTCGCAACTTCTCTAACGATAACAATATCATCACTGGATGATGATCCTGGAGCATCACTGGGGTCCACTGTTTCATTCGGCACGTCTTCTTCCACGTCATCATCATCATTTTTTAAAGTTTTCTTAGGAGTAACCGTTGTGTATCCAACTCCCGCGTTTTTTAAATTTGTCAGAACACGCTTTTTAAGCTCTTTTCCGCGTGCCCTCGCTGCTGGAGTCAACTCGAATTGAGTGCACTGAAAAACTTTTTTAAATCAAAATTTCGAAATGACGTTCAAACTCTGCTGATCGACAGAAAATCAGCTGCAATTGCAGCTTTGAATTGTTCAAAAAGTGGTTGAACTTGAGGAATCAACTCTTTTACTTCTTCATCACTTGCACAATTGAGAAGTTTACTTCTGAATCCATTAGAGATGTAAAGTTTGAAAAAGTCGAGCATTGCGTAACCTGCCGACTCGTCTGCGGACCTGAAATTTAAAAAGAATTGATTTAATTGCAATAATAATATGTAAATTTACTGACTGAGCGTCTTGGCCGGTTCCTTTTGAATGCAGACAACACGCTGGAATTGTGGCGAACGATATGAATCGCTTCACGTCAGCGTTCTCCGGAGGCTCTTCACCACGTTTGTTCACTGAAATACACATATATTTATTTATTTCTTTTAATTTTGTTAGTCTTACTGGAATCCATGTCCTGAACTAACAATGGGCATCCCAATTCAGTTCCCATGAATGTGAGATTTTGAATAATTGGACGGCGTGGTAAGCTTGGCTTTTTCGACTGTGACATTTTTCGTTTTCTCGACATTTCTGAAAGAGGAAATTTGATTCTTAATGAAAATAAACGCAGAAAACCTAAAAACTAAAAGAAAATCAACGTTATTGGGAGACATGTCTAGACATGAAAGTAGAAAACCTACATATAAAAATACAATCGAAGATTCATTCAAAGATGGAACGCAGAGAACCAGAAAACCTAAAAATTGGAAGAAATGGGACCTTTCATTTGATAAAGAACGCAGAAATCCTTAAAATTGTGAGAAAAAATATGCCTACGTGAAAAATGACCGCACAGCTGGATTTAGGAAGAAAATCGGTTCTTTTATGGAAAAATAAACTCTCAATACTTCGAATGTGGGAAAATATGAGCAAAACCTAACAAATTGGGAGAAATGTGGGGGAAAAGTAATGTGGACTGAAAGCGCTAAACAACACGCGCGCCCGTTATTTCGGAGTCTCGTTTTTGGCAATTTTTCAAATTTCGAGTTTATTGACTTTTGAAGTTTGCGCTACACACAGGCAGAACTATTACGGGAACAATAAATTCTGAGAATCCGTATTAATAGCGTATTGCGCAACATATATGACGCGTAAAATATCTCGTAGTGAAAACTACAATAATTCTTTAAATGACTACTGTAGCTGATACTTTCGAAACAAATTGTTTTTAGGATTGTGGCAGGCGATGTTTAATTTTCCTCTAATTTTTCGTGTTTTTTGTCAATTCGATGCCTTTTTTATAGTTTTCATCAAAAAATTAGAAAATAAACAACGTAAAATCTGATCAGCGCTACAGTAGTTATTTAAAGAATTACTGTAGTTTTCGCTGCAAGATATACATATGTTGCGCAATACGCATTCTCAGAATTCAGTGTTTCAGTAATATAATATGGTATAGAATGCACACAAAAGCCACAAAAGAAAATAAAACGATAGATTAATGTTAAAGATTTTTTATTCATCAAAAAGTTGTTGCAGTGTCTGGTGGTTTGGGTTCAGTTTTTCAGATCATTAAAGTTGGGGTTTAGTGTACAGCGCAGCCATAAAGAAAATGAGGGAAGTTTTTTTGGAAAAAATATTTGAAATAAATATATTAGGTTGAGATGATGAGTCCGTAGGCGTCGAAGTTTACTCGTCGTCGCCAGCTGCCTTCTTGTTGTCTGGCTCTTCTCCGTTATCAGAAGCTCCACGTTTTGTCCCACGTGGTTCAGCGTCTCCTCCCTGAAAAATTGAAATTAAGAACATACGTTTCTGAAATATGAGTCCGAAAACTAACCTCTGGAGCATAATCGTCAGTCTCGTCGTCGGAGAACTGGCTCTTCTCGAGATAGCTGAGTCCGGGTCCATCTTCATCGCCGCTTCCCTCCTCGCTGTCTTCTCCTCCCTCACCGGCAAACTCCTCCTCAACTTCCTCTCCATCAACATCGCATCCATCAAGAATCTTCAGCGATGGAATCATCTCGAACATCTTCTCACGATAGTCCTCGAGGAGTCCGAGACTTGGATTATTCGACAAGTCGAGCTCGAAAAGATTTGGAAGAACCTTTAAGCACCGGAGATTATCCAAAGAGAGCTTGTTGCTGGCGAGTGTGATCTTCTTAAGATCTGGAGCATTTTTCACAAGAACATCAAACGAAGCGTTGTCTCCAAGCTGATTGTCACTGATATCCAAATAGGTAAGAGCTGGAAGAGTTGGGAACCCGGCGAGTGTGGTGAGTCCGCACTTCACCATGCTGAGCATCTCCAAGTTGATAAGCTGGTCGGTGAGTCCTCCGATTTGTCCATCTTCAGCGTTGTCGAGGAATAGAGTATCGACAGTAGCTGGATCCCTCTCTCTGAGCTCTTTGACGTAGATTTCGGCCATAGACGGCATGATTGAGGATGTAGTCTGAAGGTAGAGGCATTAAAATAAAGTTGAGATGTAAGAGACAAGAGAGAAAATTAAAAAATCGAACAGAAAATGGAGTTTCTTTCCGAATTGGAAACAAGTCGAATAAAAAAAGCTATTTAGACGGTCACAATCAGTATAAAAATGCTTAGTCCATTTAGAGTCCAGTTTCTTACATCACGCACGAATGACTCAAGAAACACGGATAAAATCAATGAAACGATGGTGCAGCAAATTTTGGAAGGCTATGTTAAAAATTCCAAGCGAATAGACTGATTCTATTCGCTTTATATACGATTCTATAATGACAATGAACGCGCAACGCTCAACGAACGAACAAAATCGATACACTGCCAAGAAAAAAGGCCTAAATTAGGAGGAGAGCGCGCGAAAAACAAATTTGGTTGCGCGCGCTGAGAATCAAATGCATTAGCAGTGGAGCGCGTTTGTACACCACTGACGAGGGGAACATGTGAAGGTGCTCAGAGGAATAGCATAAGAGACTTATGTCAGTCGATAGACCATGTTTAGAAACGGTGATTTGAAAATTTTTAGCGGCGAATCTTCAGAACCAAGTTCACGGCGTACGCTCAAAGAAAGCGAAAACAACAATGTAACTGCAAACACTAACAAGGGAAGTAGACGAACTCAATCTCTGATTTTGGTATGGATAATACTATTTGATCGGAAAAATACCATGTCATGTCAAAGTCTGAGATTAATTTCATCTACTTCCTTTGTAATGGGTCAATTTTCAAAATTTTCCAGATATAAGCATAAAAATTGCATCAACAGCATTAACATATTTAACAATAACATTTACCGCACTTCACATGCTTTAATCTCAAACAAAGATTTTTTTGATAAAAAACTTTCAACTCCAAACGTGTAAAGTTGATAACTTTTCCATCAAAATCCGCGGAGACATGAGTTTCCGAAGTGAATATTGATCCCTAAGTGCTACGTTACAGTGTTGTTTTAGATGTCTTTAAGAGCATGTCGTGAGCTTGATTATGGAGACTTGCAGCTAAAAGTTTACGGATAACCGTTTCTAAACATGGTTCATCAAACGGCATAAGTCTCATATGCTACTCCGCTGGGCAGGTTTAGGGGCGGATCGAGGGCGGATCGAGAGCTTCTCTGGAAAGTGAGCTGGCGAAAGGAAAAATTATAGAACATATATAGAACATATATTGAACAATATGATTATTGAATAGAAATTTGTATTTTTTTCACAAAAAAATGAGCGAAAATTGTATTTTTCTGTGTGAAAAAATACATAAAGTGAACTAATTGGGATCAATCAAATTAAAACTAAATCTTCTATGCGTTTTTGAGCTTTTGTCGGATATTGTTTCCCAGATGTTTCCCAGAAAGTTCAATGACTTCACTCTGAAATCCACTCTGAAATCCATAAAACCTACTACACACCTCCGAGAATTCGATAAAATCTCATCAAGATGCCCCAAATTGTTCGATGCGCCTCTTCTCTGTGAAACGAAACGAACATATCCCTGCAGTATTCCACATAGATTTCACTGAGTTTGCTACCAAAATGTCAGCTGAGAAAAAGGAGGTTTCAAAGGTTTGATTTTTTTTAATTGTATTGATTTTCGATTTAAAAACAAGATTTTTAATCCAAAAAAATAACTCACTATTTTGCTTCAAAAAATAAAATAATTTACAGTCAGAAGCTGGTTACTACTTTCTCCTTGAACTTGCATCGGCATTTGTGCTCTCGGCGGCTCATAATGTACTATTTTTTGTATTGGACATTAAGCTCATCGCCACAAGCTTCGCCCAGTTTTTCTTCACCTTCATTTTTCTGAAACTGATCCATTTTGCAAATTATATTCCACAGGCGCATATTCCCAAGAAGGTAAATTTGTTTTCGCCATTTGCAAGTAAAGCTCCTAATCCGAAATTGTGACATCGGATTTTGGCACAAACAAGACTTTTCTGCTACCGTACTCGTAGGTATTGTGTCAATATCTTCCGTTTTCGGTAAGTTTAGTGTTTTTTGTGTAGAAGAAAACTACAAGACACATATGATAGTTCACCGTGCGGAAAATGTAGCTTCAAAAATTCATTTGTGCCAAGTTCAAAAACATGCAAAAAAAAAAGTGCCACGTGGAAATCTTTTCAGATACTTCTCCCGGCAGCCGGTGCCAAACTACTCGAGGTTCTGATTGCCTCTCTTGCTAACTCACACAACAGAACCGGAGAGCTGTTTCTTGTCAGGTACGATTCGCTCAAGAATAGTATTTAACCTCTGGGATGTGAAAACTCTATAATGGTTGTTTTCATTTTCAGAAGTTTCGATTTCCTATTTGCCGGATGCATTCTCTTCTACTACTCGACGCGTCAAAATGGGAAGGGCTTGACTAAAACGGACTGTTGGATGATTGTAAGATGGCCTAAAATGTAGAAAAATCGGTCGTGGGTGTTTGGGAGTGGCTGAGTTTTCTTCTGCGGCGTAATGCTAGTTTATTGCAGGCTCCCCTTGCGATCGCAGTGTCAATAGCCTGGCTTGAACCTGGACAAATGGAATATACGGGAGTTTCTTTGATGTCCGCATTTCTGCTCCCAATTTCAAGAGCCCTCTCGTTCATTTTACTAAAAAACTCGATGGATTGTTTAGGAAAAGGTTTAAAAATATTTTTCTCTTTATCAAACTAAGAGTTTTCTAGGTCATATCAATGCTTTTATGCTGGAATACACTCGATTTGTTACTATTCTACTCTTCCTACCGGCTCTTGTTTCGTATTTATTGAGCAGTGTGGAGGTCACTGCAAGCTGGGAGTCTATCGATTATGTGAGTTCTGGGTGAAAGAGATTGTGAGGGAATTGCTAAATATCAAACCAGCATATGACACAATTAAACTTGTAATATTATAACTGTTCGGTAGTTACATTTCTGAAAGTTATGTTTGGACATCGAAAAGATAATCTTTTCGAAAGATTGCTTTTTGTCAGTGAACTATCTTTTATACAATAGAAATACATACAACATTTTTTGGTTGTTTCCAGGTGCTTATGTCTCTCTCCTTCATATTCATGATCTGCAATCTCTACAGTCATCTCTGGCTTACCTTATCCCTATCACCTAGTGTCTACTTGGTTTTAGAAAACTCCAGAAACCTATTGGCATCGGTAGTTATTTTGATTAAAATCCGAATTTTGTATGAATTTTGATTTTTACAGTGTGCTCAATGGATTATTCAAAATATGGCTCACCCGAGCCTAATTGCATTTGGCGGCAAAATTGTCGGGTTTGCAGCAATTTTCAGAATCTGGACAAGATCTTAATTAAATTGTTTTTGTTTTCGAAAAAGAGACCTGTTTGTCTAATAAGATGCGTTTCTCAAAAAAAAAAGTTCACCACAAGCACAATTGGGCTATTTTCAATTGAGACAATAAATTGGGGAAAAAAGCAACAAATTTAGGTCTGCTACGAATCAAAAGCTTGTCACGTAGAAATAATTTTAAATGTTCCAACCAGTTTTATTCTAAACACATCACCAGGTCTGGGTAATCATTTCAATGTAAAAATGCAAGTACGCTCTACCGAATCGATATTATTATACTCTTCTTGTAAACGCTAGAATATGTGCAAGGACAAATGATGGTATTTATTGACTAGAAATATCGCCTGGAGATATCTCATTTGAATAATTTTCTATTATCGATTTCTTTTCACACTTTTTTACTAAAATTTAGAGAAGTAAAGATTAGGAAACTACCACGTAGCTTTACTATATTGAAAAATTGCCATGTCATTTACATTTCAAGGACTTCATTGCAGATTCAAACACAAACTTGGGAATTGTCACCTGGCGACCCACTCCGAATTTCAATTTCAAACTATTCTCTGTAAATATTTGTTTTTCTCAAGATCTAATTCTACCGTAACCTACACTTACAGTAATCCATTTTCAGCTTAAACCTCTATTTCTCTCTCAAAAAATGTACACAGTTGCTCGTGAACAACCGCTTGCCGCTGTGCTCTCTCCACAATTCTCGGAATTGTACTGTGCCACGTGTTTTCTGGAAATCGACAGCTCACAAGAAACGGAAATTCTGACATGCGACGATTGTTTAGCGGTATCATATTGTACATTGAAATGTCAACGAAAAGATTGGAAAAGTTGTCATCAGGTACTGTTTGGGTGATACTTTGAAAAAAAACATTAAAATTGGAAAAAAAAATCCCTTGGGAAAATTTAGAAGAAATTTTCAAAAATCCACTTGGCAAAATTTCAAATAATTTAAGAAATTATAAAAATCCGATGCATATTTCCAATGTTTTGCAGTTCGAATGTGAAATCCTGCGTTGCCAAGGCTCCTCAACTCCAATGACACTGACCATGAAGCTATGCATCAGAGTCTTATTGGCATCTCGTTCCACACAGACGCCAAGTTTCAATGGGGCTGTTTTAGAAGATTTGGAGACAAGTAAGATATATTACCTGAAATAGGACTGATCTTGACACACATACCGATATTTTCAGATTACAAAGAATTTCGATCAAGTCCAGAGCATAATCAATTTTTATCAGATGTTTTAACGATTATCAGCAGTTCAGGGCAGAGTGAGTTGAAAAGTTTTAGTTATTTTTGTTTCACTGTAGTTTTTAGAGGAGCATATTAGTTTGCGTGGTCCCAATTTAAATACTTTCAGTAATAAAATTCACGACCACGTAAAAACTTTGCACCTTTTCTCTTGCAAATAGTTCGATTTTTGAGCCAAACTACTGACTTTGGGTTCTGACGCGAAGGAACAAGTTTTTCCAGCTATCGTAACCAAAAGTAGAGTGATGTAGCTGTAGCTAAAATAAGTCGTTTTTGGTAGAACCCTTTTTTTTTTAATTTTTGCCACTTTTTTCAGACATTTTCCCAACATCTTTGGAGACAAACAAAACTATCGGAATAATCTGTAGTGTTTTGTGCAATTCGTTCAGCATTATCAATGAGAAACGTGTTGAGCCGATTGGAAGTGGCCTATATGTGGGCGTTGCCAAGCATAATCATTCGTGTGCTTCCACGTCACATGTTGTCTTTGAAGGAAATCAAGTTTTTCTGAGAACCAATCAAGAGGAATATTCAAAGGAGGTTATGATTTTTATTGATGTATCTTTTCCAAATGGGATTTCAAAATCAAAAAGCAATTGCTCGGAACTTTTATCACCCCAGATTGAAATTTCCGGGTGAATTGCACCAATCAGGCCTGCCGGTGTTTCGGTTCTTTTTACAAACCTAAAACGACAAATTTTATTTTTTCGGTTTTTAGATTTTTCTGTTTTACTAAAAAAAACCAAAAATTGACAACAAAATGTTTGGCGGCACCCATGCAAAAAATTATTTCAACGGCATTACTAAACGCAATACTCTGCAGCTGACAATATCGTACGTTTCCCGAATGCTTCCAACATCCGAACGTCGGAAAACAATCCGCGGAGTCCATTTTCTGACGTGTCAGTGTGAAATGTGCAAAAATGAAGAACTGGATCTAATCGGGTTAAGCTCAAAATGTCGAACAAAAAATTGCACGGGATTTGTGAAGGGATCTGGAAACTGTTCAGTTTGTGAGAAATTAGCGTTTTTGCCCTTTGAACAGGTTAGTTATTAGGATCGACTGTCGATTAAACGTTTTTGGTTAACTGCCGAAAAGTTTTGGAAAATTGCCAAAAAGCCTTTGACAACCTGCCAAAAAGTTTTGGAAACATGCCAAAAAGTTTTGGAAAACTGTAAAAAAGTTTTGGTAAATTGCCAAAAAGCCTTTGACAACCTGCCAAAAAGTTGTGGAAACCTGCCAAAAGTTTTGGTAAGTTGCCAAAAGTTTTGGTAAATTGCCAAAAAGTTTTGGAAACCTGCCAAAAGATTTGGTAAGTTGCGAAAATGTTTTCGTTAGTTGCCAAAAGTTTTGGTAAATGGCAAAAAAATTTCGAAAACGACAAAAAGTTTTGGTAAAATCCCAAAAACTTTTGGGTACCAGTTATGGTAAATTGAGTACTCCTTTTTTTTGAAAAACATGAATTTTTTCAAATTGCAGAGCATCCATTCAACATTAAATCTTTTGGATATTATTGAAAATCTCCATAAAACAAATCAATTCACAACAGTACAAGAATTGGCTTACCTTCAAAAACTACGTGCTGACTATCAAGACATCCTGGCGGAATGCAACGTGGCAATTTTGCAACTCGACGAGCAGATTGCTTATTGTAGCAGTTCACTGGAAAATGTGAATGACTTGGATTTGGACTTGATCGCTGGAAGAGGCAGTGAGCATTTTATGTAAGTTTATCTTAATATCCTAGCTCAGTTGATGTAGAAAAAGTATACGTAAATAACATTTAAGACGAATCTGATTCTAGTTTTCTGAAGAATTTTTTTTTCTAAAATCATGAAAATACGAACATTTTCCACAAAATTGAAACATTTTATTTCTGGAAAAAACCGAAATATTGAAAGATCTAATTTTTGAGTTTCTAGAAAATTTATAATTTCCGGAAACGGGAATAGATGAATTTAAAGCATTACTTAATATATTTTCAGAACTCGTCTTGGGATCGGCGCTCCAGAAGTGACCCGTCGTTTGTATATTGGATGTAAATGTATATCTCGTATTTCACCATCGAAAAGATCTGTAAAATTAGTAAAACTAATCAAACTTGCCATCGAATCAAGCATTATTAGCCATGGAACACATCATTCAATCACTAATTATTTGAGAAATCTTTGATAATGTTCTTGTAAAATCACATTTATTTTTAATCCTCTGATAAATAGTTTAATTTAATTAACATAAGCATACAATATATATATCACAATTCAAATAGTTCCATAAGAAATCAGCTGACTAGAATCAAAGAAAATGGCTCGAACGGGCGGCACGATTTGTGCGTTCCGCTGTTGATCGGTTCCTTCGACAAACAATTGTGATCCTTTGATGAGCCCGTTGTTCGCTGTGTCAATTAACTCGTTTATCATTCCAACCACTTGTTTGTTCGAGTTTTGGATGTTCGAGCGGCTGGAAATAAAACTAATTTACGAAAAAAATTAGGGCACGCACATTTTATTTTAAGTTCTCTAAAATATCTTGCCACGTGGACGGCTATAAAAAGTTTTGCACATGAACTTCCAGGTTCTTTAAGTGGTTTTTTGTATTACGAATATCGTATATTCTTTATCAGTGCTGCATACAGTGGAATTTATTGGATGCAGATGCCGCACTAATAGAAAATATACGGTAAATTCCCAATGCTCTGGTAAAACAAGTCCGTTTTGTTGCCGGAGAAAGTGTCACGTAATCGAAAATAGTTATTTTGTTGTTGAATATAGTGTATTAGTGACACTTGAACTATTTATTCAATTTATACCAGATTTCGTGGATAAATTTTTTTTTCGTAATCTGCTGCGCTTCTTAGTTTTTTTGCGAATAAAGTGAATAAATAGTTCAAGTAATCACTAATTTTTAAAAAAGTGTTGCTAATCTGACAAAAAGTGTTGGTAAATTGGCAAAAGTTTTGGTAAATTGGAAAAAGTTTTGGTAAATTGGAAAAAGTTTTGGTGAATATACAAAAAATTTTGGTAACCTGCCAAAGTGTTGGTAACCTGCCAGAAAGTGTTGGTAAATTGCCAAAAAGTTTTTATACTTACTTACTTAATTGGTTTTTACATGAACAATTTTCTTTTTCTTTTTTCTTGTGAAACACAATTTTTTACGCAATTAATTTGCCACGTTAAACTTTCGAAACTTCTAAAAAATTATTTTTGATATTTTAAGATTATGAAAAGTATTCTTGGCAAAGATAATACTCTTTTCAAAATTCAAAATAATTTTTTCGAATAATTTTTTGTTTTCGTACATTTTCATAGAGGCTGTTGAAAAAAACGAACTTCTGTTGTTCCAAAATGCCGCGCCCCAAAATCCTTTTGCAAATCGTCTCGTTAAGCACCGAATTGAACAACGGTACTCCAAAAACACAATCCAATAGTAGAAAATCGTCGAAAGAAGTGCCTGGCAGCAGTTTTTTGAGTAAACCACCATCTTTTGGTAATGAGACATCCTGCATAATATTGCTCTCCGCTTTTGTTCTTCCACTGATGTCTGAGCCTGATGTCGTGATAGATTTTCCAGATTTTTTAAGTAAAATTACATATCCTGCTGTAAAATCTAGTGATAGCTGCTCTCGGAGCTTTCTGATCGCTGGATGATTGCAGAATGCAGTTTCACACTCCAAATCTTCGAATGGAAATGGTACATGGATCATTTTATCACAATCTTCACTGTCAAGAGGTACTGATTGAACAAAAATCGATGAATAAACCAACATATCATTCAATGCAAAAAGTGCATTTTGAGCTGTCATAATATGTGGTTCATGCTTGGTACTTGATACGAGGAACCGATGATGTTGGAAGCTTTGTAGTACACGTGGAAGAGTTGTTAGACGAGTTCCGTGTGGAAGAAATACACTTGGAGGGCCACTAGAACACGCCGAATAGATTGAGAGACGGAACCACGGGGAGCAGGTTTCAGCGTTTGGTGGACCGATTAGAGGAACCGATTGAACGGGAATTGCACACGCTTCGATTGAAAGTGGAGCCATTGCAACTAGGATTCTGGAAAAGAAAACAATTTCGACGTTTTTTTATGTCGGGGGATTTTTGATCACGATTGATTTTATCAAAATTGGCAAAAAAAACGGAAAATCTGCAACTTTTTATTTGTTCATAAAAGACATTGTTTCTGAACTGTTCATTATAGAATGAAGAAAATGCAAGAGGGTATCTTGCATTTTCATCTAACCGTTTAATGAAAATAATTCGAATTTTAAATAATATAACGTTTTTTTAACCGTCAGCTTCTTTTTTCGGTTCGAGGATTTTGATTTATTTATTTATTTTCATCAATCTCTTAAATTTAAAGACAAAAAGTTTTGGCAACCTGCCAAAAAGTTTTGGAAAATTGCCATAAAATTTTGGATAATTGCCGAAAAGTTTTGAAAAATTGCCAAAAAGTTTTGGAAAATTGCCAAAAAGTTTGAAAATCTACCAAAACGTTTTGGAAAATTGCCAAAAAGTTCTGGAAAATTGCCGAAAAGTTTCGGAAAATAGCCAAAAAGTTTTGAAAATCTGCCAAAAAGGTTTGGAAAATTGCAGAAAAATTTTTGAAAATTTCCGAAAAGTTTTGAAACTCTGCCAACAAAATTTGGAAACCTGCCAAAAAGTTTTTGTAAAATGCAAATTGAACTTTAAAAAAATTAAAAGCGTATGACGAATTTTGAAATTAAATACAGATAATTGCGAATTAGATTTTTTTTTGAAATTGTAATTACCAATGGTTTTTAAGAAAACTCAATTTCACCCAAGAATCGAGGGCTGAGGTTGTGTGTGAAATTTTTCGGTTACACTTTTTTCTCTCTATAATAACTCACCCATAACTTTTCTGCAAAACCCTCTGTCTGCTTTTTTCATCAAGTGTATACAAACTTTCTCCTCTAATCAGATCAGCTTCACGTTCTTGTCTTAAACTCTTCAATGAATCCAGTAGAGCAGTTGCATGCATTGAGTATCGCTGTGCATCTCCTTCCGCAAACTGATTTACAGACTCTAGTTGCTCCAAAAATTCCTTCATTTGCTCGTCAGCAAGTTTTCCCACTTCGAAAAGTGCTACTGCATGGCCTTTCAGCGAAGCCGACAGATTTCCCATCATCAGAAATGCGGTAAGTGTTGAATCGAAGATGAATGCAGCTCTATTAACAGTTCCAGAAGATCCAGATAGGTCGGAAGCCGTTTGGGATGTTGAAAGGGATTGGAATGACTGAAAATCAAAGTTTCAGATTAATACTTTTCTACAGAAATGGTTAGATTTTGAGATTTTCTCATTGTATTAACCGGTCTATTACTAACTTCCACAGAATTATTTAATGAAGGATTTGGCGAAGAAGCTCGAAGAGCTGAATCCTCCGATACCGGCGACAACGCGTCGTCTGTCTCATCGTCATCGCCACGTAGCAGTGTTTTAGTCAACTCGTTGAGCTCGTCCGATGTGCTAGTGATCAAACTTCTGTAACTTAGGATTTAAGAATTTTTCAAACATTTCTCCCACTCACGACATAGGAGAAATCGGTGACATTGGTGTAGTTACAGTGGAATTTGACGTCCAGGAGGTGTGGATTGTCAGGTTCTCTCCGCCGGTAACACGTTTTCTGGCGAATCCTAGCCTGCAGAACACGGAAATCGCGTTTTTAACGAGCTGAAGATCGATGTGTAGGATTTGCGACATCTAAAATGTGGAAAACTTTGTGTTTAATATGAGAAAATTAGTCTATTAAACCTCCAAAACAGTTGTTTGATCGTCAATTGCTACGAAAATTTTATAGAGGAGAGTCTCGAAATAGTCTCCTAGCACCCGATTCATCACAAATCCATCTAGAGGTGCCACATAGATATAATCGTTATCGTAAACAGGAACATCGAAATATATCAGTCCTCGATCATACAATGACGTCACAACAGAATATTTTAGAAGCCCCGCCGGAATTGCCACGTTGGTGTCGAGGAGGCGATCTATCACTTGTTTCTCTTCTTCTAAATAATTTAAATTTTGTTTTAAAAAGATTTACTAAAACAAATCGCACCATTCAGTGTTTTCACGTCACTTTCTAGAATCGAACCGACATTCGTTCTCCACCACGACTCGACAATCATCTTTGTTGGTTTTTGTGGCAAAAGCTCCCTCGCCGACTTGCTACGACGTAGAAATTTCCGATTTGAACGAGTTTGGTTCATTAGCTCAATGTATTGATTTCTTCCTATCCCAAGTAATCGCACTGCGTCGGCGGCTGTGAAGTTTGGAAGAGAATCGTACGACTTTTCGGTGTTTAGCATCTCCTGAAAATTAAATCCTGCTGAAAAATCAACTATTTTTCAGACATACGGTAAGAATATTCGCATAATAACTGAATGGGGAGAGCCGCATCTCGGTGACGGTGATGTCTGATAAGTGATAAGGGTACAGCATCAAGTGTGACTCGGAAAATCGTAGAAGCTGCTCATAGTACGCTTCCTCGCTCTTTTTCATGTGCCGTACTGCAATGAAATGTTCGAAATCAAGATTCAAAGTTGAAAAACTTACTCAAATTCCCCTTATATCGAAGCTGATTTTGAATCGAGTACTCCAAAACTCTCTTTTCGTATTCTTTCGACGAATTTCCCAGTATAACCTTGATATCTGGAGATAGATTCGCCCAGGGAATATTATCGCGAATACAGTCGTCGATTTCCATGCCTCTTCAGAGATTTCGAGTGGAAAATATTTTAAAATTCTACTGAATTTGAGCAAAAAAGATATGCGTGGCGGAGCTCTGCAGATCTGCAAATAAGGTAATGTGTGCAAACACCGTGACGACACATTGCGTACGCGGTGAAAATTTGTTTTTTGGTTCCAAATAAAATAATTTGAATTTAATGTTTTTCAAAGTTTTCGTTATTGCGATTTATAGAAAAATACCATTTGCAGGTAATTATGTCCTCAAGCGATGCATTTTGGAGAATGTTCGCAAACAAAAACAAAGGAAAATCGAATACCCGATCGGCATTTCAAGTTGTGAAAGAGGAGCAGCCGTCCACATCAACAGAACCCGATGATAAAAAGCCGTTACACCATGAAATTGCCGGGGAGATGATTAAAAATCCGGCAAAAGGAAAACGAAAGCGGGTTCAGATCAAAAACGACGAGTATGAGCAGCTCATGATGCTCGGTGTACCGGTACGCGTGCCACGTGGATTGAGCCTCTACTCGACTCAAAAACTAATGATCGTGAGAATTCTGACGGCGCTGAAAAATAGTCAAAATGTGCTTGGCGAGTCGCCGACGGGAAGTGGCAAAACTATGGCTCTGCTGGCATCTACGTGTGCATGGCTCAAGCAGTATATCGATGAGAAGCGAGAATCAAAGGAAAAATGTGAAATCCATGGATTTTCAGGAAAAACACAGGTGGTGTTCACTAACGATATTGGAATACCGCTAGAATCTAAAGTATATGAAGAGCCACCGGAAGAAGAGGAATTCATTGAGCCTGTGCCAGTGAAAAACGATAAACTTTGTAGGATTTTATTTTCAGTGGAGTTTATCATAAATGTTTTTATTTAGTCGAGGCACAATGGGAGCACGATTTCACGCCTCATACACCAGGAGAAACACCGCCCGTCACATTGAAAGAAGAGCTGGAGCCGGTAAAAAAACCGGAGCCCGTTGAGACGAAATGCACGTGTCTTCCGTAAGATTTGATATATATATATATATAATTTGCTTTTTTGCAAAAAATAGCGAAAAAAAAAAATAAATAGATCTTCCAATACAGATACAGCTTCCAAAATATTTGGTTCGTTGCGAGACCAGGAAACATAACAAACAATATTCTGTAATTCTAATTTTTCAGTCGCGTCCGAATCTACTACGGCACCCGAACCCACAAGCAAATTGCTCAAGTCGTTAAAGAGTTCTCCCGTCTTCCATACGCAAAAATTCTGAAGTAAATTCAAATTTCCTAGTGTAAATCTTCTCATTTTGTATTCAGACACACAATTCTCGCAAGCAGAGAACAATCTTGCATCAATCCGGCCGCTCGTAAACACGCAGACATCTCACAATACTGTAAAGAAGTGAACAGTGCACATTCGGTATGAATTCGATTTTTTTTTAATTATTAAAACAAAAAAATTTCAGATTGGTTGTTCATTCAAAAGTGCTATGAAACCACGATTTGAGAAAGCTTTACCGTTAAGGGATCATTTAGAGCGAAATGTTCGTTTTTTTTTCATTTATTAAAAAAACTGAATTTGGAAACTAAAGATTACATCAAAAATTTTATTCTAAATTTTAAAAAAAACCTAACCATATTGAAAATTATAAAAGTAGCTTCAGGAAACGGGCAATATCAATTTTTGCAGGGAACAGTGGTATTCGATATGGAAAAAATTGTCGAAACGTTGGCCATATCATATCCTCAGCTGTGTCCCTACTTCAGCACAAACCGAATTCTCACCCAAGACGCTGACATCATTTTCTGTCCATTTTCGTATCTGGTGGACCCATTGATTCGAAATTCGTCAGATGTTCAGATAAGAAACTCGATTGTCATTTTGGATGAAGCTCATAACATCGAAGACACGTGCAGAGAAGCGGCAAGCTTCTCGTTCACCGAGAAAGAGCTCGATGATTCGATATTGTCGCTGAGAATTAAAAGTTTGTGAGATTTAACTGGAAAAAAAGAGAATGTAACATAATAGCTATAATGAATTAACAAATTTTGTCTCGTCGGAGTTTCTTCGATAGTTTAGAATTTTGAGTGAAACATACAAAAAAACAAACTAAACTGCCGAAATGTGAGGAAATTTTCCTAAAATTCAAATTACAGGAAAAGCAGTTGACACGGAATTGGATAAAACCGGCATCGAAGAGAAGCTTCTCCACATTCCAGATCGAGAAGTGCATCTAAAAGAATTCCGTGGACATCTTCTCTACCTTGAACACCTGATCCTTGAGATGCTTCGATGGATCCGACAAGTGTCGACGGAGGCGAAAACGCCGGCTAGAGGTGGTCAGGATGGTGTGAAGACATGCACAATATCGTCTGCAAATCTTTTTACATCATTGACCGATCCAGAAAATGGTGTCGATCTGTTCACACCACCACTGACACCCAAACATGCAGCAGTGGCGGTACGTAATTGGTATCAGGGCGGTGTGGCTGATGGCGTATCAAATTTTTAATTGGATTTCGGTATTAGAGAATAGAAAAAAAACGATTAAAAATATAAATAACTAAAACTTCCGTTATTCCACGCAAAAAAAATTCGAGAAATGTTTAATCTTTCGAAAATTTTCTAATTTGTTCAAAAAAATCATTATTTAAAGTTAAATCACAAATTGAATTTTCTTTGATTTCAGGCGTCTTTCAGTGCGATTACGAAGCATAATGAGCCTGAAATGCAGTACTTTGACGCGTTCAAGCCAAGCTCTACAGCGATAGTCTGCATAGAGAAATGGTTGTATTTTCAGTCATATTTTGGAAATCAGCAGTACCAATCCACGTATAGGTAGGTATTTTCGAAACATTAACGAAAGTTCGGTTTCTGGATTTTCGAACACTACAAAAATTTACAATTTCAGGTTAAACATCTCTATTGAGCCGATAAATCAAAATGGGCGATTCAATCATACTTTTGACGCAGACGTCTCGATGTCGACTTCATTTGGAAATCCAAGACCAACAACGACAAGAAGCTCGGCGGGACCCAGAAACATGCAGTACAAGGAGGAGAACGCATGGTTTTCAAAGCAATTTTTAAAAATATGAAAAAATGTGTTTCAATTTTCAGGCTAGCAGATGCTGCAGCTGACGGAGACGATTGGAAGGATCCGTCAATGTCAGAGACGGGTCATAAACCGATTTCAGAGGGCTGCAAGACTACGATCAGCTTGTGGTGTATGAGTCCAGCATTGGTTAGTACAATATAAGTCCTATAATTCTATAAAACTAATACAAAAATTAAATTTCAAGCGTGAAAATCGAAATTTCAGTCTTTCTTCGACGCATTCAACGAAACACGTTCTATAGTCCTCGCATCGGGTACTCTGTGCCCAATGGACACTTTGAAAACCGAATTAGGAATGGAATTCAAGCAACAAGTAGAAGGAGATCAAGTCATTAATAAGGATAACATTTTCGCAGCGGTTTTGCCAATTGTAAGGAAAACATTTGGTTAGGTAGCGTCGTGTGGTGCCCTGAGAATTACCGAACGAATGAAATTTATTTCTTAAAGAGATGACAGGGCACGTGTTGTCAGACAGTCTCATTGCAGGCTGATCTACAAAACATGCGGGAATTTTACCCCAGAAAAATGTGACGTCAACACACTCTTCATCATGCGAAATCAGTTGAAAAGTCTGCGTCTCTTCTCATTTCTCGAAGATCAAACCAAAATGAGGCAGGAATTAGGATTTAAAATTTTTGATGCAAATTTATGTTAATTTACTTAGCATTAATGCTAGCATTGAAAAAGTATGTCATTCGTCCTATAAGTCTCCGGCTAGCATACAAGGTTTATTTTCGAAAATACGGTCTAAAAACTACCAAAATAAAAAGGAAAGCCTTATTAATTTAATTGATTTAAAAATTCCAGGGTCCCTTTGGAAATCGCATTCAGTGCACGTACCGCAACACGTCAGATCCGGAATCTTCATTTTATTGCGAGCTTGGAGCAATTATCAAGTACGTTGGCGGATTATTTTTCGAATTTTCTACTTTCAGAGAGACTTGAAAAAAATGAATAGATTTTCAACAAAAATGTCAAATTTTGTTTAGGTTATTTAAATCAAGACTTGTTTAAAACAAATATAATTTCTGAAAATTCAAATCGGAAAACTTAGTTTTTGTCTAATTTTTTATAAAAAGTTACAAAAGCCTTGAAAAATGTTCCAATTGTTGGAAAATTTTCGAATGTTAAGAAATCAGCTCATTTTTTGCAGGTATGTATGCAGTAACGTGCCAGCAGGAATTCTATGTTTTCTCCCCAGCTATCGAGTTCTAGATCAATTAAAACAATGTATGATCCGTAATTCAACAATGCGACAAATCGAAATGAAAAAAGTTGTGCTCTACGAGCCGCGAAGATCCTCAGAATTAACATCAGTAATGGATCAATTCGATGCGGCGATCTTCGATCCGTCTAGATTCGGTGCAAACATCAACGGATCTCTTATGTTTGCCGTTTTTCGTGGAAAAGTTTCCGAGGGCATTGATTTTGCCGATGATCGTGCGCGTGTGGTGATTTCTGTCGGAATTCCGTATCCAAATGCGATGGATGATCAAGTGAATGCGAAAAAGTTGTATAATGATCAGAATTCCAAGGAAAAGGGGATTTTGACTGGCGATGAGTGGTATACCACGCAGGCCTATCGAGCATTGAATCAGGCTTTGGGAAGGTGAATATATATACAAAGCCGCGTGGAATAAAAACTACGTTTTTTTTATTTAAAAAATGTTATGCTATGCTACAAATGTTCAAAACACAGCAATTTTCTACTGTAACACATAATTCTGAAATTTGCGCAACATTTTTGACGCACAAAATATCTCGTAGCGAAGACTACAGTAATCCTTTAAATGACTACCGTAGTGCTTGTGTCGATTTACGGGCTCGATTTTCGAATTTCCTAATCGAATTTTGACAGCAGTATTTAATTTGTCTTTTTTTTTCTGTATTGTTTTGTCATTTTTGTGTTAAAAAAAAATATTTAAATGAAAAACGTCCAATATTGCCTTATAGGAAACTCATACAATCGTATTTTTACATTATTTTCCGTCTATTGCCGGGTTTCACCTGGAAAACCTGCAATAGACGGGAAATAATGTAAAAATACGTTTGTAAATAGGAGTTTCCTCATCAAAATGAAGGCAATATTACACGTTTTTTTCTATTAAAACAGTTGGTTAATGAATAAAATTTTTTTAAGTACAAAAATGACTAAACAATACGAACAACGAAGGAAAATTGAATATCACTGTCCAAATTCGAAAATAAAATCGAGCCCGTAAATCGGCATAAGCGCTACTTTTAAAGAAATACTGTAATTTTCGCTGCGAGATATTTTGCGAGTCAAATATGTTGTAAAATACGCATTCTCAGGATTTAGTGTTCCCGTAATATCAAATCTATAATATCACGTGAAATAAGGGAATCAGTAGAAAAACCATCTGGCCAAATTTCACTACAATCTAAAATTCATTAAATCTTCAGATGTCTCCGGCACAAAAACGACTGGGGAGCAATGCTAATGATCGATGAACGCCTAGAACGTCAAACTGGAAATCTTGTGGGCGGAGCCTCGTCTGCTCGTGTCTCAAAATGGATTCGTGCTCAACTGAAAAGCTATCCGAGTTTTAAAGAATTTAATGCGAATTTTCGCGAATTCATCCAGCGTCGACACGCTGTTGAGAAAGCAAAAAAAGAGAATTTTTGTGAATGAATTAAACTTTTTCTAACTTTTTTTTTTCGATTAAAACCCCCGCCCCTTATCTTTTTTACGTGTAAAATTTATGATTTTTCCTCATTTTCTTAAACAATTTTTAGACGTCTTTTTTAAAAGTTAGAATCTCCCTAATGCATTGTTTTTACCCCTTTTTTCAAATCGATTTTCATAAAGCTTGGCCGAACTTTTTCTCTCTTCTCTCATTATCACTTATCAGTGTTTACCTTTACACCACTTGTACTTTGAACTGTGAAATGCTGACAACATTATAGCGTTCTCAGTAGCCTACGAGAATTTTTCTAAAACTTGCCTGGAACCAGTTTGAACGCAAAATTTTTCCCTTTCGAGTGTTCAAAATTAATTTTCAAATTTTCATTTTGTTCGAAAAAGGTTTTGGCGTATGACTCTTTCCGAATATCTTTGTGAAATTAAAAAAAAACTTCTCGGATTTAATATTTCAGCTTGAAATCTCGCACCCAAAACTTAACGCGCCAGAGGCAGTCTCATTGGGGCGCACCGTGCTGTGTCGATTTACGGGATTTTTCACCATCTGTCATGTTTTTTCAAAAACTTTTTTTTTGGTTATTATTTGGAAAATTGTTTTTTCCGTGTCAATTGAACATTTTATTATATCCAAATCACAACTCGATGAAAATCCGAATTTTCGAAAAAAAAAACGATAAATTTAAGGCTTTTTTAGTTTAAAAAATTTAAAGATATTCGGAATTAGGGGGTTGGAATAATTCAGTGAATGCGTCTTTGAGTATGAGTTTTTTGAAAAATTACCTATGTACTTGGAAAAAGGCCATCGAAATTAATAATATATTTTTGTTTCAATATTTATAATTTATTTAAAATTGTCTAATTTTTGCAGCCTCTGAAGAAAAAAAATGTTCAAACGAGTATTCAATCTCCGTTTTATTTCGAATTTCTCTCGCCGCCCGACATCTTCTCCAAAACTTCCGAAATTAATTGCAATCACTGGTGGAACCTCGCTTGGAATCGCATTTTTTGGAAAAACTGAAGAGAACAAGAATTTGGACTCAGGAAATGGACAATTAATTGATGGAAAACCGAAAAATTTCGATTTAATTGTTCGAAATTCGGATGAACTTTATGATAATTATCTAATCGATAATTGTTATAATATTTTGAAAAAGTGAATTTTCAATTAACTTTTAGAAATGTCCATTTTAACTTTTCTTTCCAATTTTTAAGATTTGAAAATTCCAATTGCTCCGAGCTTCTATGGCGTCTGGCACGTGTGGTTTGTGAGAAAGGAAAACTCTCAAAAGATCAAAATCAACGAAAAGAGCTCATTTTGGAAGCCTATGGAATTGTGAAAAAAGCTCTTGACAATGAGCCAAAGAATGGATGCTTTGGAGCACATAAATGGTACGATTTGGAGTTAAAACGCTATTTATTCCGGGTAGAACAACACAATTTTGCGAGAAAAAAAAACTATGACTGAGGGTGGAAATCGAAAACTGAGCACCTGCCTTTTTTGGCGGCTGAGTTTTAGCATTTTCTATGCCACATGGCTATCTTTAGGTATGCCATTCTACTGGATTACGTTGGAGAGATCGAGGGAAACAAATCGAGAATCGAAAAATCATTCCAAGTGCGGAAACATTTAGAGAAGGCGTTATCGATTTTCGAGAACGATCCAACAACGTGGCATATTTTGGGTAAGGGATTCCGGATTGAACAGAGAAAAAAAAAGAAAAATCATGTTAGAATTTATTCACGTGGAGTCAGACGGTCCCTTTTCGCTTTGATCTACGAAACATGCGGGAGGTGAGACGTAGACATCTCAACTGATTTCGCATGGTTAACAGTGTGCTTACGTCACAAATTTTCTGGGAAAAAATTCCCGCATTTTTTGTAGATCAAACCGCAATGAGACTTTCTGACACCCCGTGTTTATTCCGAATTAAAGCTCTACAGCTCACCGTTCAATCAACGGGGGCGGGCGGTGCTTAACCATTATTTTTTTTAGATATTTCTGCATTTCGCTTCGAGAATTAAAAAGAAAACCTCAAATTTCAGGAGTCTGGCACTTTTCCTTCGCCAATATGGGTTACGCGACTCGAATGGTGGCCAAAGCTATTTTCGCAACTCCACCAGCATCCACATATCAGGAGGCTCTACACTATTTCCTAAAGGCTGAACAGATTTCGGTAAAAAAATATCAGAATTCAAACACTTTTAGTGAATCTCTCATAGTCAATCAAAAACATACAAAAATGAAAAGTTGTCGACCAAATTTTTTTACACTTTGAACATTTTCCTCCACTTGGGAAGTAAATAGTGCCACGAAAAATTCAGATCATTATAGTTAAATTCAAATTTTCAGCCCGGATTCTACAGTACGAATACCTACTACATTGGCGAAGTGTACGAACAACTAGGACAAAAAGCCGAAGCACTTGATGCATTCAAACAATCATTCAAAATGCCAGTTGTGACTTCTGATGACGCGGTTATTCATAAGAAAGCATACGAGAAACTGAAGAAATATGGAGTCAAGGATACTGAAGTTGTTTAGATTGTGAAAAATATGTATTTGTAAGATGATTGTTGTAATTTTTAACAGAATAAAAATATTTATTTGAATTTAATAATTGTCTAATGTCAGCTAAATAATATTGTCGGAAATGAGGCACCACGGTTTCAAGATCTGGTGAAATTCCGGATCTACGTTTTCCGGAAATACGATTTCCGGATCTACGTTTTCCGAATCTAGCACCGTGCCAACCCACAAAACGCTTTTTTATTCACTCGACGCACGTTGTTTTTTGAAAATTTCTTCTAGAAGAAACGCTTAACAACACGCGACGCTTAACAACGGAGCATCGTTGTCACGTTTTTCTCCGAGAAAAATAGCGTTTTAAGAGTTGGCCAGATCCGGAAAACGTAGATCCGGAAATGGTAGATCCGGAAAACGGAGATCCGGAATTTTACCAGATCTTGATACCGTGGTGCGAGGCACCACGTTTTCAAGATCTGTTCAAAAACAAGATCTACGAAAACAAGATCCACCAAAACAAGATCTACGTTTTCAGGATCTGGCACCGTGCCAACTGCGGTTTTCTCGAAGAAAACGAAACAACGATGCTCCGATGTTACGTTCGCGTGTTGTTTAGCGTTCAAACGAATATTTTTTGAAATTTTCTTCTAGAATTTACGCAACACGCGTACGCACGCGTAGAGAAAACCGCAGTTGGCACGGTGCCAGATCCTGAAAACGTAGATCTTGTTTTGGTAGATCTTGAAAAGGTAGATTTTGTTTTGGTGGATCTTGTTTTCGTAGATCTTGTTTTTGAACAAATCTTGAAAACGTGGTGCCTCCGTGGTGCCTCTCGGAAATTCAATTGTATTGCTTTAAAATTCAAATTCTGCTCCTTCCCTCCATTTTATGATCTGGTGGCCTAGAATTCCACCCAACTCGTCCTCTGGCCGAGCGCGCGAAATCTTGCATTTTAAACTCGATTTCCCATGAAATTAACTTAAATTTGCCATTTTATCTAGTTTTTTCTTTAGTTATTTGATTTTCAGTATTTTCAGACAAGTTCGGTCATCGCCAGCAAGCTCAATGAGCTCCAAGGATGACATTCTTGCACAGGCGGTCGAAAAGTTTGTTTCAAGAATGGAGAAAGTATAAAATCTTCTTTTTTTAGTGATTCAAACTACAAAGAGCGGCTTGCCCTGATCAGATCAAATGATGAGATTGATGCGAAGCTTGGTTTCTCTAGATACACAGGACTACAGGAGAAAAAAGGATTTCTGATAAACATCCAACCTTCGGAGCTTGTCGACGAGCAAACCAAAGTTATTATTTCGGTCGTTGACTATTTCTTCATCAGTGATATGGACGAACGCTTCAAAATCAGTTACCCATTTCGACCGTATTTCTATATTGCCACGTTGGATGGATTTGAATTCCAAGTATCCAGTTATCTGTCCAAGAAGTACGGAGCCCAGACAGCAGTTGAACATATGGATCGGGAGGATTTAGATTTGAAAGATCATCTTTCTGGGTTGAAGAAGACATATATCAAACTCTCATTCACCAGCACCGTGGAATTGATAAAAATCCGTAAGGAATTAATGCCGCTGGTGCGGAAAAACACAGATCGCATCAAAAAAGAGTCGGCGTACGCTGACTATTTGGCGAGGAATCTGAGTGGAAAAGGAGGAGATAGTAAGGATCAACAGTTGAATGGTGACATCTTGAATCAAATTGTTGATATCAGAGAATACGACGTGCCTTTTCACATGAGAGTTTCCATCGATGAAAAGATCTTCGTCGGATTATGGTTGGAATCATCCTTTTCTTCTTTTTTAAATTCTAAATTTATAAATTTCCAGGTACGATGTGAAAGGAATTGGCCCGAACCGTGTTCCAACAATAAAGCGAAAAGATTTGCCCTTGTTCCACGCAAAGCCGAAAGTTCTCGCCTTTGACATTGAAACAACGAAACTTCCGTTGAAATTTCCGGATCGTGAGAGCGATGAAATTATGATGATATCATATATGGTTGATGGACGTGGATTTTTGATTATCAACCGAGAAATCGTGTCGGCTGATATTAATGCGTTCGAATACACACCGAAAGCCGAGTACATAGGAGAATTCACAGTCTGGAATGAGAAGGACGAAGCTGCTCTGATTCGGAAATTTTTCGATCATTTTTTGCAGGTAAATTCTACTTTTAAACTGAATTTGATTAGAATCATTTTCTTGCAGGTTCGTCCAAATATTGTTGTCACCTACAATGGAGATTTCTTCGATTGGCCATTCGTAGAAGCTCGTGCCAAGATCCGCGGATTCAATATGGAAAGGGAAATCGGATTTTCTAAGGATTCCGCCGATGAGTACAAATCACGAAATTGTATTCATATGGACGCTTTCCGATGGGTCAAACGTGACTCATATCTACCGGTTGGAAGTCAGAATCTGAAGGCAGTGACGAAGGCAAAGCTGAGATATGATCCAGTTGAGGTGGAGCCGGAACTGATGTGCAAAATGGCTCGAGAGCAGCCTCAACAGCTGGCCAATTACTCGGTTTCGGATGCAGTGTCCACTTATTATCTCTACATGAAGTATGTTCATCAATTTATCTTCGCTTTGTGCACAATTATCCCACTAGGAGCAGATGACGTGTTGAGAAAAGGATCTGGAACACTTTGTGAAGCTCTTCTGATGGTTGAAGCATTCCATAACAATATTGTGTTCCCGAACAAGTACACTGGACCAGAGGAGACAAGATTCAGTAAAGATGGACATCGTGTTGAGAGCGAGACCTATGTCGGAGGACACGTGGAAGCTCTGGAGGCCGGCGTATTCAGAGCGGATATTCCAGCAAAGTAAATTCAGGATTCATTTGAAAGCGAGAAAATAACGATTTTTTCAGATTCCGGCTTTCCGTTCCTGCTCTTGAGCAATTAAAATCCGAGATTCAAGAGACCCTTCGCAAGGAGCTGGCTCGAGAGTTTGAGGTCACTCTTGACCAGGTCGTTGACTTTGATGAGCAGTGCGCTGAAGTTCAAGATGCATTTGATGGAATGATAAATGTGCCAACACGCCTCGAGAATCCACGTATCTACCATTTGGACGTCGGGGCCATGTACCCCAACATCATTTTGACTAATCGATTGCAGGTTAAGATTTGGACTGATATATATTTAACTATTCTCTGATTTTCAGCCATGTGCGATGGTCACCGAGGAGATTTGCATGGGATGCTCCTACAACAAACCAGACGCAGAATGCAAGAGGACGATGGCTTGGGAATGGAGGGGAGAGCTGAGTACGGAATAATGATTTTATATTTATTGAAAGCCCAAGCAAATCTAGCCCAAATCTGAAATTTTCAGCACCAGCCACTCGAGGAGAATACCAGCAAATTATGCAGCAACTCGAAGCAGAATCGTTTGGAAAACCACCGAAACACTTTCATATGCTCGAGAGATCGGAGCGAGAAGCCATCGAAATGAAGCGTATCAAAGATTACAGCAGGCGTGTCTACGGAAAGACTCATTTGACAAGATTAGAAATGAGAGAAACTACAATTTGTCAACGGGAGAATCATTTCTACGTGGAAACTGTAAAAGCGTTCCGTGATAGAAGATACGAGTACAAGGATATGTTGAAAAAGGCGAAAGGACGATTCGATCAAGCCCAGGCGACAAATGATCTTGCAACTATGACTACATCTAAGTGTATGTGGTTATATTTACATTTTTAGTTAAAAACAACATTTTTCAGTGGAAATGGTGCTCTACGAATCACTGCAGCTGGCTCACAAGTGCATTCTCAACTCTTTCTACGGATATGTGATGCGTAAAGGATCCAGATGGTTTTCAATGGAGATGGCTGGAATTGTGTGCCATACTGGTGCAAATATCATCCGAGAAGCACGCAAACTTGTTGAACAGATTGGAACACCGTTGGAGCTTGACACTGATGGAATTTGGTGCCTGATCCCTGCTTCGTTCCCTGAAAATGTCACTTTCAAGCTGAAAAATCACAAAAGAAGTTCTGTTACAGTGTCGTATCCGGGTGCAATGCTGAATGCGTTGGTGTATGAAGGATTCACCAATCATCAGTACCACACTCTGGAAAAAGATGGGTCTTACTCAAAATCGTCGGAGAATTCGATTTATTTCGAAGTAGATGGTCCATATCAATGTATGATTCTGCCTGCATCAAAGGAAGAGGGAAAGAAATTGAAGAAACGATACGCCGTGTTCAATTTAGATGGATCACTGGCGGAAATGAAGGGATTCGAGTTGAAGAGACGTGGAGAGTTGAATATTATCAAACATTTTCAGGTGAAATAACCGAATTTCGCGTTAAGAATTACATTTTAAATTTACAGGGATGCGTATTCAAAACCTTCCTCAACGGAAAAACTCTTGAGGAGACGTACAAAGCAGTGGCAGCTGATGCGGATCACTGGCTGGATATTCTTCACTCCCATGGCGCCGATCTTACCGATGAAGAACTATTCGACTTGATTTCAGAGAACAGAAGTATGTCGAGAAAGCTGGAAGACTATGGAGCACAAAAGAGCACATCAATCAGTACTGCAAAACGGCTAGCTGAATTCCTCGGAGATGATATGGTCAAAGATGCTGGACTAGCCTGCATGTTCATCATCTCGAAGCATCCGATTGGTGCACCGGTTACGGAAAGAGCTATTCCAGTTGCAATCTTCAAGTCAGATGCTAAAGTTCGCAGTCATTACATCAGGAAGTGGACGAAACAAGTGGATTTCAATGAGGATACCGATATTCGGGATATGTTGGATTGGGATTACTATTTGGAACGATTTGGCAGTTGTATTCAGAAGATTATCACAATTCCAGCCGCACTTCAAGGCATATCAAATCCAGTGCCACGTGTACCACATCCAGATTGGTTGCAGAACAAGATACGGAATAAGTTAGTGCTTCCCGAGCTGTCAGCTTCTTTTTCTCTAAATTTTAGTTTTTTTTTCGAATGCTTCTCTATATAGAAGCTTGCGTTTTTGAAATAGATCTTTGACGTTTTCGTGATTTTGGCGAAAAAATTCATTTCTCTTCGAAAATAGTATATATTTAACATTTCGATTTATTCAATGCAAATATGAAATTATTGCACCGATCATTTTCAGATTCGACGCTCACAGGCAGCCACGTATCAATCAGATTTTCGCCGCCTGCCAAAAACCTTCAACTTCACAAATGGACAATGGAAAACGTCGTAGAACACCTGATGATGACGTGGCATCTGAAGATGCTATGGATTCACAAGATGACATCATAATCGACGATGATAAGGAGAATGGAGCGAAGCGGCAGAAGAACACCAAGAAGGTACATACAACTGAGGTAGTCCTCGAGAAGAAGACGTTGGTGGAACACGGTTTCGATGAATGGATGGGATTTCTGAAAAAGAAGTGGAGAGTGCAGAGAAAGGAGAGAAAAACTCAGCTATCATCGAAAGATTCAGATGTAGTGGAGGCGATTGTTCGTGGTGCGAGAGAAGCCGAGCATGACAAGGAATGGCATATTTTGAGTGTGGAGCCGACTGCGGACGCCTCATTTTTCAATGTTTGGCTAGCAGTTCAGGGACAAATGCACAAAGTGATTATGAAGATTGGTAGACGGATCATCGTCGATTCTCGTGCTCCACGCGGCGATCGTGATACAATTCGACGAATTTTACCACATCACAAGACACCTGGTTTCCTTTACGAATTCCGTACAGATGAGAATCAGCTGACAGCACTCATGGATAAGCTGTATTCGGAGACGTGTAGTTCGACGATTGATGGAATCTACGAGTCAGAAGTTCCCACAAGCTTCCGTGCTGTACTCCAACTTGGCTCAATCGTTCGACCGGATCATGGAATCTCGCTGGGTGGACATCAACTGACACTGGAAAATTTAAAACCTATGGAGAAGGCACCGTATCTACCACTAGATCAGAAGATTCGGACTATCTTCTTGTATAAGTTCTCACAGGATTCTCGGCATGTCTATTCGCTTATTGATTCGTCTGGCTCCGCAGCTTACTTCTACATTGTTAATACTGGAGATGTTCAGATGCCTAATATGGACTCCCTCTACACATCCGCATACACTAAAATGATGTCAACTGAACGTGGTCAGCTCTGTCACACTTCTGAAAGCATGCCGTTCACAGTGAAGCGATTCTCATCAAATACAGAATGCGAACGTCAATTGGGAAGAGCATTGCGTGTATATCGAGAGGTTTCGTCCAAAACTGCGATTGTTCTTTTGCTCAGTGACACGGATCCATTCCGATTGGCACGAAAACTTCCGAATCTCGGATTATTCCCAAATGTGCAGCTTCATATCACTGAACCATCGTCACTTCTCAATCAGATAGACTGGCAAAAAGTCGTGGCTCGTCGAGTACTGCAACACTATTTCAACAGCTTCTTCTTCCTCGCCGACTATCTTGAATGGGCTCGCTATCTTCGTGTTCCAATCGGTAATCTGCCTGCTGATCATGCGCTCTTCGGATTGGATCTTCTCTTCGCCAGAAACCTCCAGAAATCAGGTCACGCTCTGTGGGCAACTCGTGCGAGCCGTCCGGACTTGGGAGGAAAGGAAATGGATGATGTTCGTCTTTCAGTTGATTGGAATCCGTTATCAATAGATGATACGGTTCTGTTGAATCGGGAGACGTTCTGTGAAACTGCCTGTGTTGAACTTCAACTCAGCGCTGTTGCCGTGACGGCTTTAGTTCAACGAAGTCGTGTTTTGGAGGCAGAAGGGGCCGACGATGTAGTCACATTTGACTCGATGAATACAATTGCACAACAGTCAGTGACAGGAGGAGCTGTGTAAGTTGCCGTTTCGACTGTCAGCACCACAATATCAATTTTATTTGCAGAAACTCAATCGCCTGCTATGATGAAGGAGCCGCGGTGGATGCAACGATAAAAGTGCTCAAACAAATGCTCACAGAATGCGTTCGCCATATTGCCCATCAAGGAAATGCACGTGCCGATGAAGTTGTGATGACCGTATCCAGATGGCTCAACACTCGATCTGCTCTACTCTTTGACGCTGCCCTCACCAGGAGTGTTTCGGTGCTGGAGAGTAAGTTGGTGCTACTATTGTGTGCGGAATGTGAACGAATTGGAGCAAAAGTTATTCACGCAACTGCTCAAAAGCTGGTGTTGAATACAGGAAAATCGACAAGCGAGGAGGCCAAGGGGTTTGCGGAGATGCTCATTCAGTCGTTGAGCACAAATGTTGTTTTTGCGGCTCTTCATATCACTCCTGTGAAGTTTTTCGATGCGATGCTCTGGATGGACGCACACAATCATACTGGAATTCGAATTTCCGAAAAGACCGTGAGTTTTAAATTCGAATTCTTGCCGAAGAAATTGAAAACAATTTTTTTTTGAATTTTTGCAGGAATCGTCCCCAGATGTGATAGCTGATGAAGAAGAAAGTAGCTGCACCGAGTTCGAGACAACTGCTATTTGGAAGATCGCAGAAGAAATGCCAACAGAGGCGAATATTCAGGAGGAATTCCTCCAAATGATTGGCGCCTACATTCTTGAATTCCTTGAAACCAATCGAAAAATGCACTTTGACTCGGAGTCCGGTGCAACTTTCCGGTCAGACTGCATCTCACAAAAGATCTCACATCGTCTCTATCGAATTGTGAACAAGATGGTGCATAACAATGCGGATATTGCACATTGTTCTGTGTATTTGGCGAATGCGGTATGAGATTTGTTGTTTTTTAAACAAAACAATTCCCTAATTTTTCAGCTCTGTCGAGCTCTATCCTGTGATCAGACCTCCCAGTTGGCAGTCGAAGGAATTCGGGATAATGCGAAGCGTCTTCTGCACAATTCTGTTGGTTAGTACGGAACACTGAGCCACGTGGCAGCTGACGAAAAAAGTCAGATTATGAATCCCTATATTACGGGAACACAAAATTCTGAGACTGCGTTTCCGCAACATATTTGACGCGCACGATATCTCGATTTTCGAGATTTTTTTTTTCAAATTTTGACAGCGATATTCAATTTTCCTTCGTTTTTTAAAAAAATATTTTATCCATCAATAAATTATTTTAATTGAAAAACGTCTAATATTACCTCCATTTTGATGAGGAACCTCCTACAAACGGATTTTTATACTATTTCCCGTCCATTCCCGGGTCTCACCTGGAAAGACCTGCAATAGACGGGAAATAGTGTAAAAAATACGTTTGTAGAAGTTTGATCATCAAAATTAAGTCAACATTAGACGTGTTTCAATTAAAATAATTTATTAATGGATAAAATATTTCAAAAAAGCACAAAAATGACAAAACAATACGAAAACGAAGGACAGTTGAATATCGCTGTCAAAATTCAAAAATTCTGCCCGTAAATCGACACAAGTATTACAGTAACTCTTTAAAGGACAGTAGTCCTTTAAAGAATTACTGTAATTTTTGCTACGGGATATTTTGCGCGTCAAATATGTTGCGTAATACGCATTCTCCGGATTTAGTGTTCTCGTAATAGTACCTCTTCCAAATTAAAGTCGCCCCAAAGAACTTCCACGAGGAAATTTCAAAGGATTTTAAAAGGGGTTTTTCATCCTTCCAAATTTCCTCGTGAAAGTTCTTTAGGGTCTTCAAAAGTTGAAATTTCATAAGTTGAAATTAACATTTTTGAAATTTAACCTACATATTTTCTTTTGTTGAAAAACTATTTAATTGATTTTTTTCAATTTCAGTGGAAGCCGACATGACACCACTGCGTTCAACGACTCTCTTCGTCTCAAATGTCTTCTGCAATTCGTGTTCTCAGGCCTCGAACGTATTCCTTTCCTCCACTGATGAGATTCTCACATGTGCCACGTGTCAGAGTGTTAGTTGCCAATAATTCTGGAAAATCAACAAATAAATATTTTTTGCAGAAGCTCAACTCTGACGTCATTGATATGATGATTTGCGATCGATTGAACCAGCTGCTCACTGCCTACCAGATTCAGGATCATCAGTGCACGAAATGCAAATCGGTTGGTTTTTGTGTCATGTGGACCTGAGAAAAGCCAAATTTTTTGTGTTTAGGTTCGTCACGACACACTATCAATGTACTGCGAATGCTGTTCCCAGTTCATTCCACAAATCACACCTGCACAGCTGAAGCACGAGGCTTCCACCGTCGAGACTGTCTCCATCGTCCGCAATTTCGCGTTGAGCTCCGAACTCGCCACATGGGTCTTGAAAATGTTGTGAATTTCCCTAATTTTTTTGGTTGTATTTTTTCGGGTAACTACTTTTTACTGTAACATATATCTACTCATTTTTCCAATGAATTCATTTTCAGCTATTTATTTAAGATAAATGTGAGAAAGCAGCGACCGAAAATCAAGGAAAATCAAACAGATTAAATTAAAATATAATACAACTTTTCAAAAATGAATTAGGAAAATGCTAAACGCGATTGATAGAATGATATTAACTGGGGCGGAACTATCAACTGGAACCTTCCTCGCCTCGATTTCCTCCAACATTTCAGTTAACGAGATCCCCTCATCAGCCCACATTGCATGTTCATTGCATTTATTGGATCCAGCACAACAGCACAGTCGACCCTTCATTTTAATTGGCTCATCTACTTCTTCACCATCTTCGGCCTCCTGAGATATGGGTTCTATTTTGGAACTTTTGAAAAAAAAAAACGAAAACTGAAATTTTGATATTTAGACGATAACTTCGTTGACATTATTCTGTCCGCGAAACGGAATTAAAATTTCATCAAAAATCGGGGTTTGACCAATTATTGCTTTATATAAAGCAATTAAAGCATTATTAGAATCAGAATTGTCTGAAAACACCGAATTCGAAACTTATTGAAAACTTCTCAAAAGGAAAGTTATGATGGCTCAAAAAATGAAAAAAACCTAAATAGCTACTATTAGTTAAAATTTGAAATTTGACCGACTTGTAAATTTCGCAGCGGCTGGAAAAGTTTTAGACAATTTTGAGTCTAATAAAGCAATAAAAAAAATTCGACTACACTACCTTTATATACGTGTTTCCTCAAATAAGAATATGCTAGGCGGCATAAAATCATCGAAAACGTGGCCAATGATTAATCTGATTTTACACAACATATTTTATGGCCGAGATCTTCAACTTCGCGTTCATACTTAAGCAAAAAAAAATCAAGCAAAAAAGTAAACTCCTGCCGAGCAAATGTTGAGTCTTGCCGACTTTGTGGGCACGTGGTGCCATTTCGGTTTGATCTACAGTAGATGCGGTGTTTTGGACGCAGCCTTCTCAACTGATTTCTCATGGTTAAGAGCGTTATGATGTCACATTTTTCTGAGAGAAAAATTACCGCATTTATTGTATATCAAAGCGTGATGGACCAAGTGCATTGGTTCATTTCTAAGACACCCTTTAATGTTCAAATACAAAGCTATAGATAGGGCTGTTATGGGGGACGAAGGGGGATGTCCCCCTCGAATTCTGAGAGCTTTTTCCGGCGTCCCTTTTGTAGAAAACTGAAGCCCCAATATCAAATCGAAGCAACATCCATTAGATTAATTCAATTTCAGTTTGGGGCTCCAGTTTTCTACAAAAGGGACGCCGGAAAAAGCTCACAGAGATCGAGGGGCCAGTCCAAGCTATAGACAAAAGGTAAAAATTGTGTTGTCAGTTGATAAATGTTCGATAACATTATATCCATCTGAGATATAGACTGCCAAAGTTACGTTATAAATATTGCTCAACTATTGAGCATTTTGAAGTGGAGTAGCGTTAGTGGGGGAGATTTCATTATATAACTTTTGAGAGTTCCTTGAAGTTTTCTATTCTAACATGCAGAAATTCTCTAAATATTAGGTCCGATATGAACAAAAAGAAGACAACCTATTTAATATGTTTCAGATTTTCAACAATTTTTTTCAGAGTTTTAGGACATTTCAAAATTTTCAAGTTTGTAAATGCCCCCAAACTTTGACTGAAAATGTGAAAACTATCTAAAAAAAACTCTAGATTATCTCATTTCCTTTTTCATTTTGAGTAAACTTTAGCAAAGTTCTACTCCATTTTCGGGCTACTTACCTGATCATACGTGAAATCCACACACATACTAGTGGTCCCATTAACTTTTGGTTGATCCTTAAGAATCTCTGCACAACTCGGCATCTCAGCGATTTGCTTAGTTTCCCGCCATTTCGTATTGTTTTGGTACTTGTCATCCTCATTCTTCGACATATGATGCATCACCATTTTTCGGGAATGACATCCACGGGTTACGGTAGTTGGTCCTCCGTCGTCTTCAGCGGTGAGAACCGAATAACAGAAGGGATCGTCGCTGAGAAAGTTGTAAAACATTTAATTACGGGCATTAACGTTTAACCTAGCATTTTTAAATTATTTTTTAAAAATTATCTGCGCGCGTGAATATCTCGTAGTGATAGGATCTAAATCTCTCATTGCCGAATGCTCTATTGTAGGCATTCTTATGAACTGAAGATTTTATCACGCGACTCTTACCTGCCTCTTCTCTCGCCTTCCTCGCGCCTGCTTCGCTCCACTGGGAAATTTGCCGTTATGGGGTTACGAGCTTATATACTTTCGAACAAATGCACTCTACTGATCATTTAAGTGCAACCAGGTTTGGGCGCGTGATAAGAAAAAAGGCTTTGGTCCAAAAAATGTAGAATTTATTTTCGGACATTTTTTTATGCATCACAAAAATGTTGGACCATCCTTTGTTTGAGAAAACAGGTATACGGTAGACAAATCGCGCACAGGTACCACTCTCGGGCCGTGTTGCAGAGATGTCATTTTTCAAATAAATAAGAACGTCACAAAAACTATTATGTAATTGGTGTGACGTCACATCAGTCAATAGTTTGTTTTTAGGTGTTATATTGAATTGTTTTTTTATTTAAGTTCAAAAATCTATACAAAGCATGTACAGTTTGCCTAATCACACGCAACCGAAAGCCTTGGTTAATTTAACTTCGTGCTTTGTTTTTAATTTTTCGCAGACGGTTTCTGGGAGGGAGGTTGGGAGTCTGGAAGAAACGAACGGGCCCTGCTTTCTGACTATTTGAAAGCAGGAAAACACATTTATGTGCCTATCTATATGAAACGTAACTCACCACGGCCTGAACTGCCTAATATCCTCATTTGGTACCTCCATCGAATTGGTACACTGCTGACCGTGTGCGTATTTTGGCTGCACACCTATGAAGCCTAAATTACAACCATCCGCATCATTGCAGCAACAAATCGAAGAATTGTCTCGTAAAAAGCATCCCGAGGACTTTTTGTTCTTTAGTTGCTCCTGTGACACACAAAATGCGTTATCGTCACAATTAAAGACACCAGATGACTTATTATGAAAGCACCATCCCCAAATATTATGACCTTGGCACCAACTCTGAAAGTTTGGATATTTCTCCGCATATTTTTTCCCCATAAGCTATCAGTCATACACTTCAACTACCACATTCGTAGCTTATATCTCGATTAATATTCGAAGTGCTACTTTTTGCTGAAAAACTATTGAAAAAGACTGAAAAATGGTGTACTAGTTGAAATGTTTCTGCAGAAATTTATGCGTATCAATTACTTGGAGTTTTCAAAAGATTACAAAAAACCATAAAGCTTTTTTTGTTACTTTAGCCGTACGCGTAAGCTTTGTCATGCTTTTTACGTTATGTTGTTTTGGTAAACTTTCTAGATTGGTTATTTACCGCGTGTAGAACTCATTTTTTCTTGAGGAATTATTCTTCATTTGGAAATTATTTTCAAATCAATGTGCCAAATTGTAAGTGGATTTTTGTCAAAAGTTTTTAAACGTTAATAAATTGGCAGAACTACTCCGTTTTGGGGTTTCATCTAAAACTATAAACGCCTGCCAGCAAAAAGATCTAGTTTTGAAAGACAGGCCTAAAAGGCTCCTAACCTGAAAGCCCTAATGTGAGCAATTTTTATGAGCCAATCCTAACTAACCTTCTCATTATGTACACAATACCGTGCCCATCCGATAGAAAGGAAGAACACGAGAAGAAGTAAAGAGGATCTCATTTTGGGAGCTTCTCCTCTAGGGGAATGTTTCCTCTTATCCTAGCCTACTCCAGTGTCTACCCTATTCCTTTTAACATTCTCATGCATTTTCAAGTATTCTTTCTTTGCAACGGGGATGTCCCTCACTTATTCATCGATGAAGAAGTAAAATGATAGAACATGAATTTTTGAGTCTAGAGCACTTTTTGTTGTTGGCGGAACTATCAAAATATCAAAACTTTTATCGACAAAAAATACAAATATTATTAATCAACGGACGGGCGGGGTGGGGCATGACGATCCGAGAGCAGCACCCATTTCAGTAAATTTCTGAAAAATAATCTGAAAGTTTAGGAAAGAGAAGGGGTATAACCGTATCAATGGAGCAGAGCAAACAATTAAAAACGGGGATTCAAATGGAACAAGGTTAACATGGTTAAAAGCAGCAAATTCATGCAATAAGGAGCACAGCAATGATAAGAGCACACCACTTGGCACCAAAACCAGAGGACGTGCCTGTTACTGTCGACTCGTCAAATGGAGGCAGTGATGGGGAAATCGGTGGCCAACAGTCTTCCCCACATTTCTCTTGCAGCGATCGTGTTTGCTTGGCGGCGTATGTCATTTTGAGCTGAAATTTTGCAAACTAGAAACGCTAGACGTTTAATTTTGTGTTACCTGCTCCTCCGGATCGTAGTAATCCACTAATCGGAAGTTGGCAGGTTTTTGATCGGCAACTTGATAAGTGACATCAGAGTATAACGAGAGACATACCGGACGGCCACCGAGCTGGAAAAATAGTTAGATAGAAATCGGGAAGCATGTTCAGTTACCGGGTTGAAATATACGTTCATCTTAGTGTCGTCCTTTTCCATCTCCACCCTTTGCAAATCCTCAATACTTGTCAAAGTATGCACCTGTTCCGCATCGAATCGGTAACCACTCAAGGCATCAATTTCGGCTAGAGCCATGTTAGACTTTCCAGGACGGGTATAGCTGAAACAGTTCTCTTTTTGAATTTGAAATTGGCATTACATTTTACTAATTTTCTAGTCGCGATACTAAAATTTAAAGGTGGAGTAGCGCCAGTGGGGATTTTGTTCAAATGCACTTTTAATGATTCAAAACCACCGAATATCATAATAAAAACTTCAAAAAATTTCAGATTTTTCAGAATTTCCGGTCAAAGTTTTGGCACATTGCCAAAATTTTGAAAAAATGTTCCGACCACTAAAATGTTTAAATAGAGATAATGAAAAAAAAATGAGTAATTGTCACTCTTTGACTGTGAATAAAAATCTTTTAATTTTGAAGAAATTTATTATGATATTCGGTCATTTTGGAACCATAGGAGCAGCTTTTAACAATTTTCCCACTGGCGCTACTCCACCATTAAAGCAGGCTTTTTTTGAGATTTTAATGGTGCGTAAATTGACAACATGTTTGCTCATTTTCTACTTGTTGTTAACTACTTTCATTCCTACTATTTCAAAGTAAAGTACGGCAAGTGGTTAGTCAGTTTAGCATTATAAAAATAAAAATGAAACCTTTCCGATGATACTAAAATGACTAAATCAGGTCTTCCATGGCTGTGAGGTGCGAAATGTGGGCCTTACTCCGGCCAGCAATTGCTTTACAAAATTTTGGCGTATGTTTTTTATTTTCAAGTTTCAACACATATAACTTGTCGAAAATAAAAAAAAATAAAAGTTTCACGTGGCTTTTTATAAAACTTGAAAAAATTTGAAAAAAGCCCACTTGCAACACAAATCCAATTGCAGTCGATTTCCAGCTCTTATTTCCTTGATCTCCTGGGAGCAGAAGAACGGAGCATCGTCATTCAAAGAGTCCCTGTAGTAAGAATAACTCAACTGAGCGAAGACCACACCAGTTCCATTGGCATTAATTGAAACTGCATCATTCAATGAAGATAGTTGATAGGATTGGAGAACAATTGCGTTTCTTATGTTGATATCAAATGAGTGAGTATGTTTTCCGTTGAGAATTGTTACTTGACTTGTGTGTTTGTCGGAATAAGTGACTGCTGCGTAGGAAGAGAGAGCTTGAAGAGCCATGACAGTGTCTTGAGTGGAAGTGAATCCTCCTAGCTCGTTGCGTTGGGATACTAACCAACGAATAATTGAGAGAGATTCTGAGGTTTGATTTTGGGCGAGGTAAGAAAGAACTGCGTAAGAGGTAGTTTCAATGTCTACTGGACGGGCCTGGAACATATACGCTCTCGATTCTTTTAGTTTCTCCACTTTTTTCTGAGCACTGGCAAACTTCACATCTCCACTTTTCTCAACGATCTTATGTTTCTTCAAATTCTCGAATGCCTTTCCAGCTTGCTTACTTTTTGCCAATTGAAGTGCATATGCCACTACAGCCATTGTATACGCATTTCCAGATACTTCATCCAAATGCTTTTCCAAATACGTCACCGCCTTTCCATTCTCCATTCCATTCTCCAAAATCGAGATTAGCACAAATGCCGTTAGAGCTACACCCCCGTCCTGAGCACCTCCCTGCATATCCTTGTGATGAACTTCACCACGTTCGGCAAATGCACCAGACTCCATTTGTTGAGAGTTCAAGAATGCGACTGCTCGGGAAATAACATTAGGATCCACGAATGCGTATTGTTTGGCGTGATGGAACGATCGAACGACAAATGCGGTGAGCCACGTTGAACCAGCTTTATCACTATCGCCAAAAGCTGAGAAAGAGTTGTCAGCACGTCTGGAATGAGACTGAAGTTAACCGGAAAACCTTTGAAAACTGACTACCGTATATTCTCTATTAATTCACTAATACTGCATGCATCACTAATTTCCAGGCGTTTTTTGAACGCAGCACTATTAGATACTGGAGTACTACTGGACACTGCAGCACTAATTTTTTATTTCCAATTGGAGATCACTAAAAGTCAAAAGTCATCAAATATATACGAAACACTTCCCAAAATGTCGACTATTGAGTGATTCTTCCAATAGAAAAAAGGTGTGCAGCACAAATAGAGACTGTAGCACTATTTTTCAAGCCCTTTTTGAATGTAGCACTATTAGAGACTGCAGTACTACTGGAGATGCAGCACTAATAGAGAATATACGGCATCTAACTCGTTAGAACGTAGTTAATAAACCTCCGTATTCATTCTAGGACACCACCCCCCTATTTCATCAATTGATATCTTTTTAAACTGAGTTTCAGAATTTTCATGTGAAATAAATAGGTGCTTTTTGAAACTGCACTGTCTCTAGCGGCTTGAAATAAGATTCGTAAGTATATATATTATTTTGTTACTGAAAACTCACTTGTACGTCAACTCCCTCTGAATTCCCTGCTCAATAAACTTGATAGCCTTTGTCTCTAATTGGCTCTCATTTCTATTTGTTGCTCTTAAGTACTTGACCACCAAAATATTTGGAACCAAGTTCAACATATTCTGTTCTCCACATCCATATGGCATTTGTACGAGCTTATGAGCATTGTTTAACACTGGTCCCATCATATCACCAATCACATCTAATCTTGCCTTCTGCGATCCATCAACCACGTCGTTTGGCCAGATAAGCTCAAGATTTTTGGAGAAATCCGAAGAGTTATTGTTGAGGTCAATGACAAATGGAATATTTCTATCTACTTTATATCCTTGTGGATCAACTCTCAAGTTCATCTCTACTGCATCACCACCTTGGGATGCAATAGCGCTTATATGTACCGGGATCTCTCCAATTGAAGACGGCACAATTGGGAAGTACACTGCTTTCGATGTTCCTCCACCAGCAACGGACACAATACGAACATTTTGTTGGCCAACCTCGTCACGCCTTACTACAGTTCCATCTTTCTTCAGGAGATCGTAACCAGAGTCTTTATCATACTTCAGAGTCACTGTTACCTGAAAAATTATTGATTTTTGGAACAGTGTCTAAACCACGGGACGCACATCTTGCTCCTTTTCCATATAATTGAAAACAAGCACCAAAAGTGCAAACTTTTCTCCACGACGGACAGCATATGGAAGATTGAGTTGAATAAAAAATGGACGAAACACGCGAAGTTTTGAAGTCGTTGGAGCCACACCGAGACCATTTTCCTCATTGATTGCAAAAGTGGAGGCGACCCACGAGGTGATGGTGTCCGGAGCTTCAATTTCCATCTCAACTTCTCCACTGGAAAAATTCATTTTTGAGAGGGTTCCAAGAATTTTACTACTCACCTAGTAGAGTTGAGATCCGACCAAATCCAGGTGTGTGGGAAGAACTTTCGAACTGTCGGCGGTGGAGGCGACGACCCGCCCATTGGCGGAGCGGCGAATGCGGCTTCAGCCATTCCTGGAGCACCATCCATCATCATTACTGTAAGACCTCCGGGTGTATTAAGTCTTCTTTCTAAAACAAAATCGAACCTTTGTTTCTCCGCATAAACGTACCTGACATAAATTCACGTTGAGGCTCGCGGTACAAGAGGGCGTCGGTCAAAACTACAAGCCCAGCATTCTGAAGTTGATTAAAGTTAGGAAATGCAAACTGTATATCAAGGACGTACAGAAAAGATTGATTGAGCATCACTCCCTCCAATTCCCCACCAAGGTCTCCAAATGGACCTCTTCTTTCTATCAATTGCCTCCCATGGCCGTGGACCCCCGAATCCTCCTCCAACATTATTAGAGTCATAATTCTCCAAGTCTTGCTCAACTTTTTCTCTAGTGATATCATTGCCAGTTTTTAACAAGAGAACACTCTGATCTACCACAAGAAGCCCAACAAAAGAGTTCTTGTCAGATGTGACCTTAAACTTCACATTCTGTCCTGGCTCGACTGCTTGTTTGTCAATTGATAGTGCCACTTGGTTTTGGAATATTCCTTCTACTTTAAAGTCAAGTGCATCAACAAGAACTTCTTGACTACTCTCAATAATGGCATAGACGATCAACCGTGACTTTGGGGCCATCTGAATTTTAAAAGTCTATATAATTTACATAGTTAAGACTCTCTTGTAAAGAAAAATCACATTGTTTGTTTAGACATGACCTATTGTAAGCAAAACTTGAAAGAAATAACGTACGTTAGCCGTTGCTGGGAAGCTAATGGTCGCATGTTCGGAATTAACAGTCATTTGTTGAGACACCACAATGTTCGAACGAGACATGACCTACAGAACCTCTAATTTTGAATGTAGAAATTTTAACTCCAGCCACTTACCTGATAGGTAATTGTCGACAGCGGCTGGGTAGCCTTCAACGAGAAGCTAAGACTCTTTCCTACATCAACAGCTCCCTCATTATCAGCCAAAAGCTGCAGGAAACTCTTCGTTGGGCTCACGGCTGCCTCGACATATAGCGAGGAATATATTGGGGTGGCTGTGAAGTTGTCCTTGCCACCAATATCATAATGAGCCTCAATGCGAGCAGAAGTGCAGTTGATTGGTGGTTGGAGGGTGAGAACCGAGGTGCCGTGAGCGTCAACTTCCACAATTTTTGTTTCTTTTTCCTCTTGCAGAGATGAAGTGTCATGATTGTATGGATAGTTGTAGAATGTTGATACCTAGAAACGGTAGTTTTTTTGGAAGAAATTTTAGAGATCTACTTACCTGAACTCTCTTTGGCAAAGTTGCCTTCACGGGAGTGTCATCCATTTGTTTCAGTGCAACTACAACATTATAAGTGAGTCCTGGCTTGAAGGTGTCTCCCTGCTTTTCAACATCAAGTTTGACCTCCTCACGGAACGTTGAAATTTGATGAGTAGCGTTTCTTTCGATTTCAGTGATGTCTTCAGTGACTGAGGCAACAATTCGAATTGAACCTCCTCCCCATTCCTAGAATAGAGAGGTCTAACAACAGGATAAATCTTCTAATACTTACATGTAGCAACTTGTGCCTCTTGAGCTCATCATTCGAGAAAACAACTGCCGCTTCTCCTTGTCTGTTCAGCTTTACAGTACGCTCGACCATCAGCTCCTCTTCCTTCTTGACTCCATTTTCGTCAATGATAGTGGGAACCATCGCATGCCATCTGTGCCATGGAAGCTCTAGAGATACTTTGGCCTTTCCAGCAACGCCTTTTCCATATGTGTACCTTCAAATTTTGAATATTATGATTTATCCGGTTAAAAATAAAGCTCACTTTGCATCGACGAACACTGACAAATCATCGTTAATAGTTATAAACGAAGACGTCTTGATATTCACTTCAAATTTGGGAAGCACGTATGTATCTACCGTAAATGACGACTTGTCCTGGACTCCATTCGAGGTTTCCACCTCGATAAACCAATCTCCAAGGAGAGTCTCTTCGGCAAGTTGGAGCTCGCCGCTGTATACTCCTGGAATCCTACTCTTTTTCACATACAGACACCTATTAGACACATACCTCTATCCAAAGTTACACCAATCGTCTGTGAAATCAGATTTCTGCTTGGATCGAAAATTTTAATAGTAGCGTTTCCGACGTAAGGTTTCAAGTCCGATTTCACTACAATTGCCCGGTATCGAACAAGAGAAGCAGGCCGATAGATTGCTCGATCTGTTTGGATGAAAACTGATAAAGCTTTTTGATCGTACTTTAACTCATTTTCGTTTTCAAATATGAGTTCTGCGTTAAGAGTCTCCCCGCGGATGTAGAGCTGAATATGAAAACTTACAAAGTCAAATCAATTGCCATACATTCTCACCTTATAGCTTTGCCTAGGAGTTAGTGATTGAGCAGGCATCTCACTCAAGCTGACAGTCTGTGCGATTCCCGGCTTCAAATTGCTTATAACTCGAGCAGCAATCGTCTCGTTCCGTTCAGTTCTCACTTCAATCCGAACAATCATGTCTTCATCCGTAGCTTGTTTCAGAAGGTTCATGCAAACGGAGAACGGTTGATCGGGTCGCACTACTGCTGGGGCGACAAGCATATAAGTGGCTGGTCTAAAATTATAAATAGTATTTAAATTTGTGTATGATGACCCCGCTGAACCATAAGCTAACAATAAGTTTCAACCTAGGTTCTTGATCATCAATATTTTACAGAACTTACTTAACTGGCGCCGCGGTTGTTGACACCACAGCTGCATTTGTACTCTGTCCGATGACGCCATGTATTTGCCAAACCACAAATAATATATTGAGAATTAGCAGCCGCATTTCTAAAAGTTGTGCGAATTGACAAAACGTAATGAGTAGATCACTAACTTAAAGAAAGAGGTACGTCGCTGAAATCTAGGAATCCACAAATCCTAAAACGATCCAAAAAAGGGGATAAAACCTTGACCGTTTGTGTCCCCTGCAATGGACGACGTAATAGTCAGTGAGAGAGACAGTAGTAGAAAAACGATTAGAGAGAGGGATGCATTTACGGGCGGTTGTATGTGCGCGTAAGAGAGAAAGAAGTAGGGAGACGACACAACAATTACATCGCCCACCACCACAACCACTAAACTTTGACAAATCACTCGGGTTTTTTTAAACTTTCAAAACCACACAGAAACTGTCAGAAGGTGCGGGGTGGGGCAAGCTATAATATTTCAAAGTTGTATTTCTTATCGTAGGTTAAAAAAAAACGTCGGAGGTTTATGATAATATTAGCATTCAGCCCAAAAGACTTAAACTGAGACTGAGAATTTATGACATTAATGTCTAGTTTGACATTCTGGTGATGTCTAACAAGCTAAAGATGAAAAAACATAGCAACTGCTAAACTGCACTATTCAAAATTGAATTCAAATGTTTTAAACTAGGTTTACATATAATATGAAAACTGCTTCAAATTGGCCTTGTCTCAAGTTTAGTTTTTAAGTTGAGTAGAAGTAAAGTGGGTGGAAGGAACGTCAAATACTTGGAAGATCAAAGGTATTCCGCCAAATTTTCTTATTGGAAATGTTTTATTGGAAATATGGAAAAGGCCATGAGTTGAGTTGTTTCTTGGCTGAGTACTGGCTCTTCTTGTGTCGATCTTCTTATGGTCCCAGGTAGCAGGACTGGTCAGTACGGGCCTTGAAGACCTGCCCACCTGGGTTGGTGTTTCCTCCGGATCCTTGGTTCTGCTGTTGTCCACCACCACCATTGCCTCCTTGTGCATAGTCTTCGCGGGCATAACCTGACGAAATTAACAGATGTTTGGAGGTAGACGTTGGAACATGTTACTAAACTTTTTGATGGTTATGGGTGTTAGGTTTTTGAGAAAGTTCTTAATAGTGCTCAAAAAATGATGTTGTCCTCCGGACGCTAAATTGGTAATTGCTTGAAGCAAATTTTGGAAAACGAAAATTTGTCTACATCACAATAGAAAATTTAAAGATATCACAAATAGGCTAGGGGTAAAAAGTTAGAAGATTAAGGTTTCTGTAGTCTAGAAAAACCAATTTAACTTCAAGTCCTTTTTTTAGAATTTTCTTCTATTAAGGTTAAATTTCCAAAAACTGTTTCCTATTGAAGCCCATCTCACGACCCTAATAGCAGCATTTAACTTTCAATTGATGTGAAGGATTATGGATACCTATCGATAAGGGTCAAGTTAAACTAATAGTAAGAAAGAGACGCAGACTGTGATGTATGTGGATAGGTGGGCAGTAGAAAATGAATTTGAATTCATAGATTTGAGAAAGGGCGGTACCACCTCCCCAAGGAACATAGAAATGTTTATAGAGGGAGAGGGTGTGGGAGACAGAGATGTATATACAAATTGGATCAGGAGGGCGAGACAAGTGTTGAAGAGGGATACATGAGGTGATAAGGGTAGGGTGATAATTAGAAGAGATATATAATGATAGGACTCGATGGATGAAGAGGGATTAGGATGTGAAAAACAAGATCTAAAAAAATGAAGAAGAAATGAGTCCCGAGGTATTGGGAGGTGACTCAACGGGTAAACGTTATTGTTTGTTGTTAAATTGACCTATTGGTACAGCAAAGTTTTTCACGTGGATTTTCAGATTGCAGCAAAATAACTCCACGTGGAAACTATCAGCTCTAAAAATGTTTGAAAAAACTTTCAACATTTGTTATTCTACTGTTCCCGAAATTGACACGTCGCCTTGGAAATGCGTATCATTAAAAAATTCATCACCACGGTGGTTTAAAGCAATTTTGTAAAACTTGAGGCTTAGGTTTCTTTCCCGTTTACATATGGAACAAAATCGGATGGCGAAAGCTCATCAACCTAATATTTCTTACGTTTGTTTTTTTTTTATTATTATGCTCAATTCAATTCTTTTTAACTTTCTGAGCATTTTGGAACTGTTAATCATTTAAAAAAATTCGGGATGTTTGTTTTTCTTTCTCTAATGGGCAAGAGACGTTTGAAAATTAGAGATGCAGTCTCCACTAGTACTGAAATCTTAAATAAGGCGGCAGCCGACTACCAAAGAAATCAGCCAGGAGCACATCCAAGTAGTGTTCGGGTGTCGTCACCCGAACACTACTCATCCACACCCTACTTTCATAATACTGCTCACTCACTCATATCGTTACAATCGGAATTATTTTTGAAATTAAAGAATCTATTTCTTGTGACTCAACCTTCACTCTCACCAACTGTTCTTGTCGAATACATTCCTCTTTTTTTGACCTGAAGTGTTGGTTTTTAATTTTAGTTCGACAAGAGTGATGTATGTGGTCACATTAAATTGTAGACTTAGATTTCGAAACATATCATTCGGTACTACTATAACTTCAATGATACTTCGTAGATGTGCGAAGTTTCACAAAATGGCATACTGATGCTTGTTTTTCTAGATTAATTAAAAACATTTTGCCGAAGTATATAAAATTTCTTTATTGATTCCAAAATTATATTAAACTTTAATTAACTTAAATAAACAAATTAAAAAGAAAATTGCAGTCACTTGATGTATTCTCTTTTCAAGTGTTTGCTTCGGTTCTTGATTTAAAAAGCCTAAATTCAAACTACGCATGGGAAAAACAATGTTCAGAAACATTGAAAAATGTGAAGTTATTTATGAAGAGGATTATGAATGAAAAGGAAAAAGAAAATTGCGAGAAAATTGAACATACAGACAAATTTATAGAAAAAAACAAGTTTCTACTGCAGAGATGTTCCCGAAACTGTTTGTCTTTTTCCCTGCGCCTCGACTCACTCTTCGCACCCAGTTTTTCACTTTCTCGTCATTCCAATTATCCCTCTCTCATGACGTGATTTAGATAGATACTAAAGAGTGACCAAAGTATTAGTCACTGACAACACAGAAACAGCTGGGCGAACTCTCGTCGTTTGATCTTTTATACCTCTGTCAGAGCTGGAAAGTAATTGATGAAAGCGGATTTGTTAACTCATACAGTTCAAACAAATCTTAGAGGTTGTTATTGGTGGCTAAAATTTTGTGACACATAACAATGAACCATTCAATTTTAACCTAATAGACTAAATAGTCTCAAAGTACACAATCCGAATCGTTGAACTGTGCGATTTTTCACAGTATATACACACCGTAATTCAGTCTTTTTCGTTTTTGCACTCGTAGGTTATATTTAAAATTAGTGTTGAATGTAAGATTGATAGAAGAATTACGGTAATTTCGTTTATATATAAAGGCACCAATAGTTACCAGAACATGGCTAACTTTTATAGACGGTTCCTCACGTGGATTGGTAGGATTACCTGGAGATATAAATTTTGTGGAAAAATTGATTTTTGCCACGATGGTCCTTTCAAAAGCTATTCCTTTTACAAATTCAAACATTCTCATATTGTTACATATCTAGTTGTGACAGGTCACACAATTCTTAATTGTATTCTACCTTACACCTTATGTTATTAGAACCTTTGTTCCATTTATAAAGGTAAGACACCATTTCTGTTTTTTTCAAAAACAAAAGTAAAAAATTATTAAAAATACAAACTGTAGACAAAAGACAATTTGCACCGACTATTCACCCATTTCCACTGGTTTTTCTATGATCTTTTGCGCCCGATCTTTTACTCTTGTTCAATGTAAACATCTACTCTCTTAAATTATATTATTGAGCTAAAGGTAAGAGATGATGCTTTTGGGAGTGGACTAGTTTTTGCTGCAGATTTCTTTGTGTTCGAAAGAATGCTTGAAATCAACGCGAGGTCAAACTTGTAAAAGTTAGAAAAATTCTCAGGGAGGCAAGATCTGAAAAAATAAGGGAAAAGGAATACAAAAAGGCACATCTCAAAATTTGCCGCGTTCTGCAAACTCGGCAAACCACTTTTTCCAATATTTGCCGAGGACGACAAATTCGGCAACTTTTCCGAGCTCGGCAAACGGCTAATTCGGCAAATTTTCCGCACACCCCTGATCTCCATGAAAACATTTCCTATGCACACCTCTTTTGTAGACTTATTGATAATCTAATCGATATCAATTTTTAACGTCTCCGAAAAAGCGTAATAAATTAAAATAAATAAATGAAACTAAATTTTTTTTGTTATGAACTTGAAAATATAGCAAGCGCCTTTATTGAAAAGCACAATAACGCACTTCTTGTGCGGCAAAAAATCAATTTTGAACATTTCATTCGCGTTATGATTATTTATTTTACAGCAAAACAAGTAGGCTTAAAAATAAAAAAAAATTTCATTGATAAAAAGTGTGAAAAAATCTTTGAAACTGTACAAGATAGTGTTTCGAAAAGAAATCCAGTTGTCGTACAGCGTTGAATCCACATAGTTTTTTGTCAACGCTGTGAACAATTCTTCTAAAAAATAGAGAAGTGAGAGATGTATAATTGGCAACTACAATACATTTCTAATTTCGAAATTTCTTCCGCTAATCTACACAGGCGAAGTCAATTTGTACTCAATTATAAAGTTGAAAAAGACTTTTGCTGGGAAGCGAGTAGAATTTAATTGAATTACATTCATGTTTGTTTAGAAAAGGGAAACCTTCAAATTTACCTTTTAGTGCATAATATTTATTCAAATTAATAAGGAAACACCTTGAAATATCGTTTTCCTCCGGGAACGTGCGTTGTGAGTCGTTGAAACTAGTTCTGAAAATGGTTGCTGTGCATTAACGTTATTAGATAGATTTTGGTGGTTTAAAGCGGTCAAATACACGTTTTAAACTCCAAAATCAAGATCAGAGCAAGATCTCAAAGTTGCTGAACATATCAGTATACCAAAACACTGAAGTATCAGTTAATTTTTTAACAGCTATTTTAAGACTTATAGGTATAATGCAGCAATACATGTTAAAACATTTTTCCTATTCAACAGTTTTCAAGAAAAAATATGGACTCTTTTTTTGTGTTTTGTTACAATGTTTCACAGATATTTACAGTTATTTGAAATGTGGAGAAAGTGTTAAAAACTACTCCAATGGTGCAAAAATGGCCGAATATCATAAGAAAACTTTTCAAAAAATTATATTTTTTTATTTACTGTCAAAAAGTGACAATTACTCATTTTTTGCCACTCATAATTTTGGAAGCCGACCAAAAAAATTGTTTCCTACATTTTTTTATACTGTATTTGTGTTTCATTTGTATTATGTAAAACATTTTAGAGGTCGGAACATGCGACATTGCTTTGAATTTCCCCAAACACATATTTATCACAATTTTGCCAAAATGTTTTGGCCGTGAATTATGAAAATCTAAAATTTTGTGGAGTGTTTTTTTATGATATTCGGCCGTTTTGGATCATTATAAATGTATTTAGACAAAATCCTTTTAGAGCTCACCGTGAGTGAGAGGACCAAAAAACAAAAAACAAAAATTTTGTTGGTCGAACTTTGGACCAAAAAACAAAAAACAAAAAATCGAATTTTTCAAAAAACCAAAAAAACAAAAAAAAAATTGAATGTTTGAAATCGAACGGGACTAAACCGAAATTTTTCAGGAAATATTCTGCTGATTCTTCATAAAATATTAAAAATTGAACAAACGGAAGGTTTTTTGTTCTTATTTGTTTAATTTTTGCTGAATCAGTGTTGTAATATATTTTTTGTTTTTTAGTTGTTTTTTTTTGGTCTCAAAAAACTAAAAAAAACCAAAAAATCAATTTATCCCAAAAAACCAAAAACCAAAAAACAAAAAAAAACTGCCCTGATTGCAACTGCTCAGCAAGTCGCCGCGTACATTCCTCGTATGTTGCGCCTCTCACTGCAACTTTTTCGAACGAGGGACGAGGCAAAAAGGTTTCTAGGCCATGGCCGAGTCCCCGACAAATTTCAGCGGTCATTTATCTTGCTTTGTTTTCTGCGTGTTTTCTTTCATTTTTCACCGATTTTTTCCGTTTTTTCTTATCAAAACAAATAAATAAATATTTTTGGCAGATGCTAAAACAATTTCCAAGTAAAAAAAATGTATTCAGTGGGCAAGCAGCGGTGAAAATGTAATATGATGGATTACGGCTATACAAAACCCAAACTTTTTCTGAACCATGATATATATGCTTTTAAGATGCTGAAAGTACCTGATTTTCATAACGAGACAGCTAAAAAAGTTTTTAGATTTTCAAAATTCAACATTTTGTGCCAAAATCTCGACTTTTTTACCAAAAAAGTTGAATTTTGAAAATCTCAAAACTTTTTCAGCGGTCTCGTTATGAAAATCAAGTACTTTTAGCATCTAAACATCATATGTATCATGTTTGGGGAAAAGTTTGGGTTTTGTATTCCCGTAATCCATCATATTACATTGACCACTTTCACCGCTACTTGCCGGCTGAATTCACAATTTTTTCATCTGGAAATTATTTTAGCATTAACAAAAAATATGTATTTATCAGTTTTAATAAGAAAATACGGGAAAAATCGGTGAAAAAAACAAGAAAACAAAGCAAGTACAAAATGTCGTAAAATGCGGTGTATTGTGTGCAAACACCGATTTTTCGCATTTTTTCTCAGCCCTCGTTCGAAAAAAGTTGCAGTGCCTCTCAAGCAGTGGAAATCGTCAATATATGATGTTCGTCGTAAATTCCGCAACATACGAGGAATGCGCGAACTAAGAGGAATATAGGCGGTCATTTGGTGAGTTTCTCCTAAACTTGTCGCACATTCCTCTTTGAAATCACAGTTTCGTCGTAAATTCCTCGATTGTATCTGAATGTACGCGGCGACTTGCTGAGATGGAAAATGGGAGCTTATACCACGGACCTATTAAATTCTGCGTGTGCAATCAAATCATTTGTGCCACATCTTAAATGAAAAAGTCATACAGTAATTTTCGGGCTTACCGAGTTAGACATCTACATTGAAGGTATATGACCACTTTGCAATATGTGCAATATAAAACGCCCTATATCATCAATATCATCAACCAACCTATATCATCAATATAACTCACCTCTTTTAGGACTCCGTTTTTTTATTGTCTGACAAGCAAAAGCTCCAACAGAACAAGCGGTTATTCTCATTTTACCGGTGTTCTTTCTAACGTAAACGTTTAGTTTTCCTTTCGAATTTTCCCACCATATTCTAGCACGTTCCGCATCTTTTTTGAACTCTTTATCATTGTACACATAGTCTCTGTTCGGTGCTGGCGGTGATGAGTCAAAGATGTCGTCGTTCAGAATTAGCTCGATGTAGAGGGGGGAAAGCTGGAAACTGGTAGGGCAAGTTGAAAATATTTTAAAAGCAAATTGGGATGCGTGTTTTATTATCTACATAGTTTTATATCTACCTAATTATGTTAGTTTCTTGTATTGTAAGTAATGAGATTTGGGGGAAAAATAATCCATCATTGAACGCGTGGGAGAGCCTTTAACGTCTCCCGCCTTTTCTGCGTGGCGGACCTAGAAGCGAGCAAAGAGTTAGTTTTTCCTATATGTCTTGTCTAAAACAAAAGACATTAAAATTGTAATTATCTTTCAACACGTTGCTCTCAGACTCTTTAGGAGAGTGCCGATCCGAGTCAAGGATGGCGATTTTGCATTTTTCGATTTTTGAAAAATCGAAAAACCGACACCCTATTGTGAGCGTTTCAATTTCTTTGCCTAGTCCGGAAAATTGTTGCGGTTGCAAGACTGAAGCACCGTGGCAATTGGAGATGGCGCAAAAAAAACTGTGAAATTTTCATTACGGAATTTAAGGGAAATCAACAAATGCTCATACTGAACCACACCGTCCCACTCGATTGTACTGTAACACTTGTGCCATTAAAAAAAACTAATATCGTTTGGTTTTATCGTAAATATGAAAATCCTGTGGCAATGTTTTGTAAAAATGTGACGTCACGCGTGACTAGCAACTTTGTATATAAAGGACAACATTTTGCCTGTATGACAGCTTGAAATGAATTCTGTAACACGCTCTTTTTGTAATAGACTCACGATCTATTATCCAGAGGCTTATGTTCTAAGCAGGCCTGCCAGTTTTTCAGTTTTTTTAACCGAAAAACATTTTCGTTTTTTGGTTTTCCGGTTTTTCTCAAAAAAAAACTCAAAAATCGGAAAAAATTGGGGTCACATTTGCTTTAAAAAGGTGCATTTTTTGTTGTTTGTATGAATAGGGCGTAAACCGTAATAATAATAATATTGCATTCTGAATGAGAAATACCGATTTTGGAGGGTTTTCAGATTTTTTTTCGGTTTTGCTCAAAAAACCGAAAAATTGAAAGAATTTCGGCGACCCCCTGGTTCCAAGTGTGTTTTCGATAAGTATTTGTAAGCTCCTTCGTAATGCCAATGTACAGGGTGGCCCATAATATTGCGGACCGAGTTGCACTATGAAACAATAACTCAAAAATTGTCAGTCGTGAGAAAACATCTATTCGTGAGTGCAACTCGGTCCGCAATATTATGGGTAACCCTGTACATTGGCATTACGAAGGAGCTTACAAATACTTATCGAAAACACACTTGGAACCTTGGAACTTGGAAAAATTTTAATTTGTTAAACTCGAAATCTAGGCAGAGTCGTCAAACTAGCATCATCCCCCACACTGAAGAATTTTTTTCGCTTCTATTTTTGAGTTTGGACGTTTTTAAACCGATTATTTCTACAGTAATCTATATATTTTGAATGCAAAAAATTATTTTCATAAGTGTTGACGTATATGGAATCTGTTCCATATAATTCTAGTTGGGTGAGTGTTTGACACACAGCCAAAGTCGATTTTACAAGGAGTTCTGTAGCAGATTTCGGTACATCTTAACCATAAAATGAGATAAAAACACTATTTTTCCACAGGGAAAGAAAAAGATTAGTAAAACTTGATGGCTTTTATGAAAACATTTACTTCTTACATAAATGACATGTCAAGTCGAACGCCGGCTGTCTGATTTTTTTGATTTGGCTTCCTTCAATCAATGACCACGCCATTGTCAGATACAAGCATTTATGAATTGTATTGCAAAACGGATTCTCAGAGAAAAGTCAATCCAAATATGATTGGGTGAGTGCTCATATTTGCAACAGTATCTAGAAATGCCAACAAAAAACACCTATGAGTCGCATGCTAACGTCAAAATTTTTTCGGAATGTCAGCAGGTCTGAAGATGTGCACAAGCGGATATTTTGAAAGTATGACATCATATTTTGTTCCGTAGAAAATTTTAAATAAAATATATCATATTTTTGTTATCATATTTTTGAATGTTCGAATCAGATTTTATAAGCGCGACTTGCGGTCCGCATAATTATGGGCCATCCTGTAGTTCGATATAAATATTTTCTGCAAAAATGAAACAAAACTAATCAAAACATACTAGTATTAGCCACCATGATTAATTACTATTTACAAAATTGACAATCTCTATTTTATTTCCAGTTTTAGTCACTACGTAGTAATGTGGAGGTTTATGAGAAAACCGTGACGGATGAACGAAAGTTGCAGTGATTGCTGAATTTCCAAAAATGAGAACATGAGAGATTTTTTGATTTTTTGATTTTAATTTTTTGAGGATCTTTTGTTCGAGGTCTTAATTCGAGGTCTTAAAACCCACACAACATCATTCATATTTCTTGCATTTTGAAATAAAATCAGCTTTGGGGTTTGCCAAAATTCCACCACAACCTGAAGAATTCAAAAACGCGCTCTCAAATTTTTTTTGGGTTCCGCAAATCAATGAAAACTGTTCGTTGTCATGCTCACGTGGGCACAAAACAAACAGCCGTAGCTGAGAATCAATGAAAGAATTACCTCTTGGCTATGGTTATTATTATTGACTTCTTTTTTTTGCTGATCGTTTTGTTCTTCCGCTGCTCCCTCATTATCTTTGTTTTCCTCCAATTTTTTCTCAACATTTTCGGTTTCTCCACCATTTTCTCTAACGTTTGCTTCATTTTCAGGTTCTTCATAGCCCATATCATCATCCAGAAGATCATCAAAATATTGCTTTGGAAACATCGAGTCAAACGCCGCAACTTCCATTTGATCATCTTCGGACATTGCAATTTCATCAAACGTTCCCTCGGGAATTTCCAGAAAATCATAACTTTCATTTTTGCCACACAGTTGTTGAAAAGGTGAGGCTCGCTGAAAGTTCAAGTACATATAAGTAATATTTTTTATATATTAGTTTTATATAATAGTCACGAATATCTGAAAAGTTTAATCTTATGTGAGGTTGTGTTTGTCTTCGGAGCAGCTATAAGTGAAAATTTTTTAAAGTTACCAAAAAGTGATATCTTAAAATGAAAGGTAAACAATGAAATCCCGATGGCGAAATATTCAATCATTTAAACATTTACAGATGGAATTTTGTGTATAAGTACCGATAATTCTGTTACCTGATATTTTTTTGTAGCGATACAATAGTAATAAAAAAATTTGCAAAAACTTTCGATTAAAAGCCATACCTCTTCTGTCATTTTTTGTTACTTAAAAACGAATACATGCAAACAGACGAACCTGGTAGCTTTATGCCAAATGAGTTTTTGGGGGTTCCTTTCATGCTTCCAGTTGGCTCCTAGATGGTGGTCTAATCCTGTATAATTGCGCACACCTGGGTTCAGGTAATCGAGACTCAGAGATATGGGGATTAGGCAACATACGAAACCCGTTTAATTTTAATTGCCTTGAGGATGACCCACAAGTGAATTTATTGTTTAATCAAAGTTAATCAAAACAATAAAAAAAGTCGGGACCCTCACGAGTCCGACAAAGAGAGGAAAGAAATATACCGGCATTGAGAGAAGAAAGGGAAAAGTAAAGACTTTTTGGGAAATTAGAGATCATAGAATTAATTATAACCGACAAACAAAATTATTCAAAACCGCGTTATGGAGGAATCAATAACTTTAACAAATTCACGGGGAGAAAGGAAATGGGGAGTATTATGAAAAATAGCATTCCAGACGGGGACAGTTGAGGTGAAAAAATCAGTAATTTTTGGTTTAGCACATATAATAATCATAGGCCTTCTTTTAGACTCTGTAATTCTGATAAGATCGTTTAGATTTGGGAAGTAAGAGGTACCGCTTATGAATTTATAAAGAAGTAGAAGCTTTGCCTTAAGCCTTCGATGACGAATCGAGTAGATGTTAAGAATTAGAAGACGGTTTTCATAAGAAGTAAATGAGATATTGCATCTTTGTAATACTTGTCGAGAGAATGATCTAAGAGGTTTTTCAAGATGAGCAGAGAGTTTAGAGTTAGGAGAGGGAGAGTAGACGACTGAGCAATATTCGATAATAGGGAGTACATAAGAATTAAATAAATAAGCGTACAATGAGGGGGAACTAGATTTGAAGCATTTGAGTAGTTGTTTTGATCTCAGGAGAGCAAGAGCTACAGTTCTATTGATATGGGCTTTAAAGTTCAGAGAGGAGTCAGTAATGAGACCAAGGTCACGAACGGTAGCAGTTTCATGTATAAGTTTATTTTGAAGTAAGTAAGGATGAACTGGGTTTTTTGATCCCAGCCTTAGAAGAGCAGTTTTGGCGTGAGCAAGAGGAAGGGAGTTAGATATAGACCATTCAACAACAGTGTCGATGCCTTTTTGTAAAACAACGTGATCATTAGAGTACAGCTTAATGTCGTCAGCAAAAGCACAAAAACAAAGTTCGGTGGGTAGGCTGAGTAGAAGGTCATTTATAAAGATCAAGAAAAGTAAGGGTCCGGAGACCGAACCCTGAGGAACTCCAGAGATAATAGGTTGGGAAGATTTGACGATAGAGTCGTTAACTTTAACAGAGAATGATCGTTCTGGCAGGAAGTCACCAAACCAATTGATGATAGGGAGGGGAATACCAAATAATTCAAGTTTTTGAAGAAGAAGAGAATGCGGAACCCGATCAAAAGCTTTCTGAAAGTCAAAGAATATGACATAAAGTGACTTGTGGGCATGAAGGATGTGATAGTAATTGGCGTGGGACAATACGAGAGAGTTGGTGCAGGAACGACGCGCCAAAAACCCATGTTGAAATTTACTGAAAAGGTGGGCAAAATCAATTTTTATGCGAGTGCAGAGGATTCGTTCGAATACTCTACAAAAAGGATCAGTGATAGAAATGGGGCGGTAGTTGCATGGTTCAGCGAGATTTCCTTTCTTTGGGACGGGGATGATGAAGGCATGTTTCCATGCTTTGGGAACAGAAGAAGTCTGAAGAGAATGCTGAAATATTAGAGACAAGGGATAGGCCAAAGTTGTGGCACAATTTTTCATGACATAATAGTTTGCGTGATGACTGGAATATCCACATTTGGGGGGCAGTTTCAGCAGTACCGATTCGATAATCCAAGGAGGAAATAGATCGAGGGCATTGGAACTAGTGTGGACAAGAGGAGTTGTTGAAGGACGAGAGGAGCTGCAAGATGAATGGACATTAGCACTGGAAGTACTGAAATTGTCCAGAAAAATTGAAGCAAAGGCAGCGACTTTATCCTTGTCCGAATTGAGGTAGATGCCTTGATGAACGATGGTGGGTAGAGTAGATTTGCTCCGGAGACGAGACGATATGATGGCTTTTGCTGCTGCATTGTTAGGTGATGAAAGAATGCGTTTTTCAAAGCGAATAGACCTAGACTTGAGGGACTTGGTTATTGATTTGATCCGGAGATTAATTTTTTCTAATCGTTTTGATCGGGAGGCGGACGGAGGTAATTTAAAAACTCTGGAATATTTACTGCGAGCAAGACGTAACTGACGAGCCATTCTGGATGATTTGAAGACACGTGGAGGGCCAGCGAGAGGTGTATGGTGAAGAATAAGTTCATTTAAAATGTCGATGAAATGATCAAATTTGGCCGAAGTGTCAGGAAAAGGGCTGAGTATTATGTCCCAGTCAAAATGGGCTAAGTCAGAATTTAATGATTTAAAATTGCATCTTTTATAGTTAAGACGAATAGGGGTAGTTTCGGGAGTGGAAGAGGAAGGACTAGAAGTGAGATGTAAACTGAAGCTGACACTGAGATGGTCAGATAAGGCAAGAGGTGGACAGGCTTTGATTTTACTGACTCCGAGATTGGCAGAAGAGATAACAAGGTCGAGAATATTGGACGAGGTTTTGTGAATTCGGGTGGGGAAGGAAACATGCTGCGAAAGATCACGACTGATCAAAAAGTTAGAAAATTGATGTGAGGAGTTTTCAAGAGAATCCCATCTAATAGATGGCAAGTTGAAGTCCCCTAGTAAGAGGCAAGAGTCATCAGGGATATAAGCGTCAAGATGAGAGATCAATTTGGAAGTTTCAGGAACAGTGAGATCTGGAGGGCGATAGATGAGGAAGCATGTGAAAGGGGAACAAGTATTGATGGAAGAGGAGACGCGGCAAGCAAGTATTTCAGAACGATGAGAGCCGTAGTGTGCCGTAAATTTTATGTCAAGAGCGGTTAAGGTAATGGAGTTTTTATAGAGAAGAGCAACTCCTCCCCCATGGGATTTGTTATGAACGTTAGAATCACGGTCAAGCCGTAGAATAGAGATGTCTTGAGATGAGAATAAAGAGTTCGGAACTGATTCGTCAAGGAAGGTTTCGGTAAGAGCTAAAATTTGATAAGGTGAAGTTCGGAATAGATCAAGAGTTTGAGTAATTTTAGTAAGACTAGCGATACCTCCGTTCACTAATTACTTCTTCTCTCTCACTTCTCCGGCGGTCTAATCTTTCAATAATTTTTTTTTGATTCGAATAGATAGAAAGATTAACGGAAAAATAGAAGAGCTCCTAGTTTCTTTTAAATTTGTGATAAGAATACTTTATAACAGAACAGCACGATAATTTTTATCCACTTTGAAAGTAATCTTTCGAAACGGTACTACAACCTTGACCAAATTTTCTCTGCCGTATGCCCATTACTGAGTATATCTCGAAAATGGCTGGATGCATTATTAATGTCTGCAAGAAAAATGTATACCTTCTTAAATTTTGCCAATGGCTTCCACACACTTTTCTGAAATTTCTTCAGAAAATTTTTCATCAAAAATTTAACTTCTGGCGAAACAAAAACTATATATTAAATTTTTTATTTATATATAATATTAATAAAATTACAGTAATCGAGGCGAAACCCGTCATTGAAATTTAAAGTTTTTTGTTCATTTACTTTTGTTCATAGAGCAAAAAACGGAAGGAACCTGATACAGGTATCAAGACGTAGTATTGCGCATCGTAACATCAAATGATAACTGCCGATTGAGTACAATAGGTGCGAACGATGGAGATGGTGGTGTTGAGAGAGAAAGTGATTGGAAGGGTGAAGACACGGAAAGAAGATTTGATGATGATGCGGAAAGTATTGGTTTGAATGCGGACAACAATCCAGAACCAATTTCAACGGTTGCAGTTGACCCGATCTTTGGTGGTAGTGGTGAAGTAGTTGCACTTCGGATTGACAATTGAGATATTGGAGTTGAGATACTGGAGTCATCTGTCAGTGAATGAGTTCGCATGTGACGGGAGATCATGTCGCGGCGGCTCTATAAATATTATGTGTTGACTTTTACTTTGAAAATCTGAGTATATTCGAGCAGTTCAACATTATTTTACCGAGAGTCTTTAGATCTCACGTCTGGTTAGCGTCGCATGATGAAAAATGATTCAGACGTATTTAAATCTTGATCATGAAGCAAATATTAGAAATGTTTAATCTTAAACGCGACACCAGCCAGAAGATAGGACTATGTTCTGTTCCAAGTTAAGCTGTGATTGGGAAAGTGGACGTGTGTTTTAAACGGAAATCAACTAGACTCCAAAGCACGCGGAATCTAACATAATGATTTGAATGATCTGAACATACTTACCGCTGAATAATTACACATTGGACACGCGTATGGTTTTTCGCCTGTATGTGTTCTCAGATGAGTGGATAAATGGTCAGAACGAGAGAATACTTGATTACATGTCGGACAACTGTATGGTTTTGCTCCCGTGTGAAGACGCATGTGCCTGAATAAAAAATATGTGTCGTTTTGTCTAATCAAAATTGTATACCTTGTCAGCATATCACTTCTCGAGAAGCTTTTTGAGCACATGTTGCATTTGTGGACTTTAGAAGCATCATCTAATGTACAACTTCGCTGGCGATGTCGAGACGCTATATGCTTAGCTAATCGATCATGTACCGCAAACGCCTGAAAAAAATTGTGTAGGGTCCTCCATTTCGACAAATGTGTACCTGCCCACAAAGTGTACATGGGTACTGCATTTGCTTGGCACGACTTGAGTCATCTCTCGGTGCGAACGTCATGTCATCTTTGCTTCTGGGGAAAACTTTCAAAGGTCCTGGTGTCGAAATAGTTGAACAATCTTCTGCAGAACGAGCGGTTAACAAATTGTACATGGTTGCATTCTGCATGGCAAAAATCTGTTCTCGAGCCCAGCTGCTCACAAAGGAATTGGTCTGAAATATAGACAATGTTGAGATGTAGGTGGAGTGCTATACCGTTTCCAAGTCCTTCTTGATTTCCATTCCCGACGAAGGTCTCAACAACAACCGCTGCTCCACCTGCTCTCGCTCATCAGACGTCGGTGGTGGCGTACTACTACTCCGCTTGATCTCCCCGCCAAACTTGTGAAGCGGTTTTTTAGCGTAAATCGGCACCGAGATAGTCGATGTGTTAAGATGCCTCACGTCATCCTCCTGCGTGGGTTGCATATCGCTTTCTGACCTGCTACGCTCTCTGCATAACACTTAATTTTAAAAACAGGAGTCGGAGTTATTATTGTCACCTGGATAGTTCATATGCAGCACCCGCCGCGAGCAATTGATTAAAGTGGGCTGTGCTGTGGCCCAGCGAGGACACCGAGCGAGCTTCAAACCTGTAGATATATCAACTTTAAATATCCGCATCAACTCAGGAATTTCGTAATGAGACGTTCCAAAAATTTTCCAAAGAAAGTTATGTCCGCTTAAAGTTTTGGAAAAAACGGCCTATTTTTAGCTAAAATCTCAAATCTTGGCAGCTTCTCGGTGTTGCAGTGGTTGGAACTTAATTTTTATTTGATTATCATCTTTTAATGCATGTTTTGGCATTTTATTACGTGTTGTTTCGTTGATTGAGATTCTCATAATCAAATAAAAATTAAGTTCCAGCCGGCAGAATAGATAACCATCAGTGGGATACTGACCAAAACCGGGCCAAATCATGTTTGCAACGCGGCTATAATTAGTGATAATTTTACAGATCCCTTGTTAACTCAACATATTTGTCACCAATTTCCATATCTACTTAAAACTTACGAAAAGTGATTTCCCGAGTTGGTCGACAGGGAGTAGGGAGTTCCAGAGCAGTTAGTGTCACAATCAAACGGCGATATCAACTCTTTGCCAGCCTCGTCAAAGTCTACACTTCGATCGCGATACGTTAAGAACGACGAAGTTGTGGAGGAGAAGCTCGACCGTGCCGACGATCCAAGGTCTGATGTCGCATAGTTCGGCGATAGACGGGCGTGGTCAAATTGAGAGGAAAACTGAAAGTTGTGGGTGGAGGTAGAAAGATACACACCTATGATTTATTTTTAGAAATAAGGGGTTTGCCACCTATAATTTTAAGTTTAACATGAAATCAATTTTCAGGGCGAAGCAGGGAGTTTACGAAAAAGAGCAGTTAGAACTAAATGAATTGAGCTTAAGCTTTCTGCTATTGTTGTTATGATATTGTCTAAAAGTTTCTTTTGGAGATGATAATGCGACTTTAATTCTCTTTTACAAACTTTAGTTCCCTTACCAATTGAATACGTTGCATCAAATCTGCGGTAATCCCTTCATATGGACTGAGCGGCATTGTTGGTGAAGCTGGCTTTGAGGGAGCTTGCTCGTATATTGTCGGACACTGAAAAATGCTCATTTCATGCCGTTTCGACCCCTCCTAGTCGTTTTTTTTTCTTATTTGGAAATTCCCATTAACCCCCTCCATACGTGAAATCTGATCCTTCCTTCAAACACTTTTAACCTCTGGCTCCCCTTAGCGTGCTAGGGTTTCAGAATTCACACGAGATTCCAAGACCAGTAGTACAACAGGTTCATAGATTAATTAAAAACCCTTTTCTATAGATAGAATTCAAACTAGCAGACAATGTATAATTATGTAAATTGATACATGCAAAAATATAATTGAAAATTGTGCAATTATCAAAAAGAGAAATATGTCTACCTAATGCCAACTGATTTCATTCATGTGCATCTAACCTAAAATTTCGGTTTTTTTCAGTTTTCTAGTCTAAAGTGTATTTTAAGTTTATTGATCAAATTTGGCAAAATGTAAAACTTCGGAAGTCCGAATACGTACTTGGATTTTGGTCTTTTGAAAAAGTTTAGTAGTGATATATATTTCGACAACAATGCCTAACAAGGGTTTCCGATAAAACGTATAACATAACAGTAGGAAAAAATATCGTCAACGTTCGAAAAATTTGACTATTTATAAGTTATTTGTGAAATTCAAAAAGTGTTATTACAATATTTGGTCACATTATCACCTATTTAGGTATCACAAACTAGTAAGCCTATCAACTAACCTGAAAGGTGATCGAACGTTGTTGTAGTTTTTCACATTCTTCCTCATATTCATTTAGAGTTTTCATATTCGAGCCACACAAACACGCATAAAAAACTGCGAGGGAGTGGAAAACGGAAGTAAGACGAATTTTTCAGTTCGTTATTTTTTTGTTGGTCTTGTTGTTGACTACTAGATTGAAAAAATATATCGAGCGTAAAAATGGGACAAAAAAAGGGGGGGGGGGGAAAGAAATGACCTAAAAGTGAGCAGAAAAGTAAAAAATGAGAGACATCTAATTATTATTCATACTTTACTCTATTTTTTTTTCTTTTCAAATGGTCTGTGACTCAGGAAACCGAGTTGCATGATAGGATGGTGCACATTCGAAATTTTCTACAAATCTAGAACTCTAGTGTTTCAACTTTATCACTTTAACCAAACCTGCTGCAACATAGTTGCCTGTCTACTCCCGAAGTTGACATTTTTAAGTAAGAAATGATATAAAGATAACCTAAATCGATGTTGCCAACAATTAGCTGCAGGTAAACATGCAGATATGGCGCAGTAAACTTCTCCATAAGATGCACCCGCCAACCAAACAAAAATTCACTACTGCAACCCCCCCCCCCCCTGCATTTTATCATTGCTCTCCTCATTCCATTAGATCAACATTTACCCTTTGATGACGTCAATGAGGAATTATGTAAATTCAAGAACTATATGCTTAATCGGATTTGTGGTTTTTTTCAATACGGGTGGCGTGGGTGATGATATTATGATTTTCAGAAAAACAGTTTTTTGTTTGAAGAAAATGCAGTAAAGTAATCTAGTGGTGATAGGCTTCGCGCACGGTTTTCGAACTTTTGGCACGTTCACTGCTGCCAAAATCCACGTGAACCTATTTAAATTGATTGATTAAACAATAGCAAAAAACAAGCGCCAAGCAGACACAAAGGTAGTTATTGAACATATGATATTCATGTTGAAGTGACTTCATGAAAACACGATCATTAGTTACAAAAAATATATTAGCTAGGTTACGGCACTTTGTCTTTCGGAATAGTTTTAATAGCGTATATGGAGCTTATTTATAGTTGTGACCCAGAAAAAGTTAAAACTCGACCAACAAATGTATCTTTGCTTTTTTTTCGTAAAATAATAAAAGTATTCGTGAACAGTTTCCAAAATTCGTAGCTTTCGTTCGTATTTTTTCGATACTCAAACCTACATTTGTATTCCAATAGGCCCTCCCAACTGTAATCCACCCACATTCTCAATGTCATCCATCACATTTTGACTACAACTACAAAATTATGATAGCCAGAAAACATCATACATCATCCATTCTCCATATGTTTCGTTTTTTCTTCTTTTCCTGCTCCCCCACTTTTTTCCTTCTTTTTCCCAAGCCCATAAAGAAAAGATTCTAAAAATAGAGTTAAAAAGGAAAAGAAAAAGGATGTGTGCATACGACTATACAAGACCAAAATCTTCTTGTTTTTTTTTCGGTGAAAACCAAGAAATTCTCTTGGGAAGTTCAATGTGGAACACTCCTTACCGCTATTGTTGAGATCACCAATGCCGGAGGTTTCCGTGGATGTGTTGCTGGGGCTGTTACTGCAACTGCAACTGGTGTCGCAACTACTACTGTAGGCTCTGCTACAGATGCTTCATCACTCTGGCTCATCCCACCTGGAATTTTAAATCATTATTTTGATTTGCGACTTTAAAGTTGGGAAAGGCACAAGGAAAGTATAATAAATGCGAAAAAAGTGCACCGGAAATGGGCTAACGGGCGGGTAGAACTCCCTGACGGAAATTAGTAGAAGACAACTTTCTAGGGGGATCGGTTTAGAAGTGTTCTGATTATTGGAACATGATAAATGATGTCACCGAATTAAAAAATCAAGAGTTGTGACAAATCTTAGAACTCCGCAATTTAAATGCAATTAAAAAAAAAATTGAATAAAATTAAAATTACATTTCAAGTTACCTAGTACGACTGCCTTGTGCCTTTTTTTAAAAATAAGGTTTGGCAAATTTGGAGTTCTAAGATTTTTTTAATTTGGTAAAACGACGAAAGAAATAATTTCGGTTACCACCTTTCCTTATATATATATATACATATACAAGTGACAGCTTCACAATATTTTGAATGGCTGCTGCCCATCAAAAAAGCTTAAAAGGTTACGTAACTGGAGGTTTTGAGCAAATCGGCTTCACCGAAAATTTCCAAGGTTTAACTGGGATTCATCTGCGATTTTATAGATTTGGTCGATAGATTAACCGATCACTTGGATTTTCTTAGATTACGTAGTTAGGGATCAGTGAAGTTAGTGATAAATAATATTGTTTATCTATGCAGGTACGTAAAATCTCAATACATTTATTTTAACGGCATAAACAAAAAAAAGCAGAGGCCTGCACGCAACCCATCACTTCTTTTCTAAATTTTGAGGGCACTCACTGAGCCTTACTCACTGTGACTTAGGGTTGCCATAGTATTTTTTTAATGAGAAAATGTTAGCGATTCATGTTCAAATTTCAGTTCTAAATCCCATAGAAATCTACTGTATCATTATACAAAGTGTGGTATTAGGTGGAGTCAATAAGTTCTGGGTAAAATTTCATACCTTGTTTTGTTGCATTCCGATTTTTTTTGAAATTATGAGAATTCATGCGTTCAACTATGGTTTTTCATTTGTTGGTAGCCACAAAAATTATCTACCTCCCGAAGCGACCCAACGCGGTGCCATTTTTCTGGCTTCTGCCCGATCTCGCTTCTTTTCAGCTTTCATGTAAGGTCTATGTGCGAATTTTGATTAGTTATTAATTCAATTGAGGTAAGAAAAATAAAAAATTTGGAAAAAAACTCGTTCAAAAATATTTTGTTCAGAATTATTGATTTTTAATCAAAAATGATGCAAATGTGTCTAAGAAAAGTAAAAAAATACTAGCAAATTATTTAGAAATTTTTGAGTACTTTGGGGTTTTCAAATTTAATGCATTAGAATCAAATGTGTTGTTAGAAATTAAAAATTAGCTCAGACACATTTTCATTATTTTTGTTCAAAAAATCAATAGTACAAATGATTTTTGAGAATTTTTGGTCTACCAACAAAAGTGTTTTAGAACTAACTTTTTCAAAAATTCTACTTTAAAAAAAAACAGTATACTGAAATCTCTGAAAAATACTGAAAAAATACTGAAAACAAATAAAGCAAACCGAAATCTTTCACCAAAACGCACGGATTTTTAACTAAAATTTCCAGAAGTTTGGCAAATGTGGAACTTCATTTGAAATTCATAATGTCGGAAAATCAATGGTATATTATTAAAAAAGTGGAGGGTGAGGTGTTGATCATGTTATCTAAAAATTCAATTATGCTTGGGTTCGAGAACAAGAGAGCAAACCTTCAGATTTACCTTCAGATTTTTTCTCAGAAAAAAGTTGAAATAAAATGAAAAATTATACAGGGAATGTGGGAAGAAGATGATCTTCATCCCAAATGTCTCACTATCAGCTTGATTGAAATAACTTTCTCATTTTGAAGACAGATCTCATGACAAGCCGATTATGTATGTGACTCTTGCCTTGATAAAAACAGGTGGATTCTTGACTTTCCGGTCAAGAAGGTGTCGCATGATGATTTGTGATTTTTGCGGAGAAAGCGTATGCATTCACGGCACAAATACACCTGTTGCGGGGAAAATAATCACGTTTTTCATAAATCCTAAAGGATCCTACTAGGAATCGAAAAAATGATCAATGGGTCCACTGGTGACTGGCGCCTGTTGTCTAATATCTCTAGCCTAACCACCTGGTAGCTCCAAAAATACAAAAAGAGCACTAAGGTGTGAGATTCTATCTGTTTAAAAAAAAAACTAAAAAACTCTAGAAATCCCGTGAAATAATGAAAGCAATGTACATATTCAGTTTTTTGTCGGAGAAAATTCGGAAGAATTGAACGACAAAAAAAAAATGAATGAGGAAATAAAACATAATAAATCGATCTCCGGGGAAAATGAGACATCGTAGGCTGGAAAGTGTAAGTTGGATCAAAAGTTCAAGATATGTAGTTTGTGTTTTGTTGTAATGTAGTTAATATTTTAATTTGAAAAAGTCATCCGCTTTTACCTGGCGCATGCGAATAAACTAATATATCATTCTTTTTCAATCCAAGACGTACAGTTCTCACTGAAAATTTTTTGAAATTTCATTTGATCCTAACAATTATAATAAGATTAAGTCACCTTCACTTCCTCGAGTTAAACAGGAAGTATTAAAATATTTTATAGAAGATTAGCAAATTTCAAATGTGAATAATACCGTGTAAATCATAAATAAAAACAATGATTTTGGGGTAGTCATGGGTGGACACCAATTCTGAAAAAAAGTGTTTGGGACACCGGGAATGCAAAAGGTGGTAATTGTGTGGTACATGCCCTTATTTTTGATAATGTTTATCATTTCTTAAATGTGAAATGCTTAATGGATTGAAGTTTCCTTCACACCGGAAAATGTAATTTAAAAAACACCTTAAGACAACACCAAATAATGATTTGAAAAATTTGAAATAAATGAAAACGAAATAAAATTCGTCAAAATAACCGCAGAAAAAGTTCACGGTGCTTATTGTTATGCTGAAAAAGAGCTCATCTTGAAAATGAGTGCATGCAATACGGTCGTAGGCTCATCATCGGAAATTATGGTAACAAAATTCACCAGATCTTCTATCCACACTAACTTTGCCATCTATAGTAACTGTATTGAGTAATACGGGCGATTTAGTCACTGGAGCATTAGCGGCAGACTTTCACAGAATAATGGTGAAATATGAGTATGATATATGAATTTAGAATTAGATCTTTAATCCTTGATTTAGTTATCTGCTTGATTTATTGGTTTTAAGTTAAAAATCAAACTTATGATAGTTTCGGTAAGAAAATCTAGATATTTTGCTAGATATTTTCTGATTGTGAGGATAAAAGTTAGTGGGTGGTTGCCGTTGTCTACAGAAAAATGCAGGACACTGGGTGCCGAAAAGAGAGAAATACTAGATTTTGTAGTAGGATTTGAAATTGATAAACAGCACATCGATCTCAAAAAAACTAGGCATAAAAAAGCGAGCAAAAAACGAAAAAAACCCGGGATAGAAGAGAGTGGAGAGAGAAAGACATAGCGAGGTCTACTTTCCAATTCCCTCTCTCCTTTTCTCTTCGTCTTCTATTCCCATCACAAAAACCACCCTCAGGCGTGGCGTCGGGCACAGGGACTAGTCATCGAGAAAGAGAATGAGAGAAGGGACGACGAGTGGGGGTGGCTGAGGGAGGCAAAGCACATAGGAAGAAAAAGAAGCTTTTGAAAAAGAAGTAGGTCCCTTCTTTCTCCCCGTGACACTTGAGATATAGCCACTACCACCACCACAACCACTACAGAGCGAGAGAAAAGAGAAAGACATGCACATTTTGAATGAATAATTGGTGAAAGGATCTGGAGAGGAGATGAAGCTCATGAGCCATTTAGAGAAACGAGTACCACACGAAGAAAAAACGAAAAAAAAAATGCTATGAATTGTATATGATGTCGTGGTGGTGGTGGTGGTGGAGATGGAGGAGGAATGAGAGGACGATGATGTGATGTTGGTTCTTGATGTGAATTTGTGAATAGAGATAAAAGAAAGAAGAAAAAGATAAGCAGTGGAGGGATACGGTAGGCTAGGGGATGTTGGCAACATGTTATCAGCTTTCGAACGTTCTCTGATGAATTGAGACCAAGGAATATGACACTGAGGATGGGTATGAGGATGTACCGATACGTTACTATACTAGGTGGTCCATAATTATGCGGACCGCAATTCGCTCTTACAAAAGCTGATTTGAACGTTCAAAATTATGATGACAACACATATTTCATTCCACATTTGGTGAGGAAAAAAATTATGTCACACTTTCAAAATAACCACTTGTGCAATGCTACAGGTACAGGACATTCCGAAAAACGACGCTGGCAAGAAACTCATAGGGGTTGTTTGATTCTAATGTCGTTTTTAGGTATGCACGCAGATTTGAGCACTTTTTGGAATGATTTTTTGAGCATACGTTTAGCAACATAATTCATTGATGTTTGCTTCTGACGTTGATGTGGTCAATGATTGAAGGAAGACAAATCAAGAAAATCACAAAGCCGACGTTTGACTTGGCATGCCAGTTATGTAAAATTCTACTATTCTTTTTTTCCTCGTGGAAAAAAATATGCGTTTTTCGGATTGCATACCGGGATACACCGAAATCTGTAATTAGCTACTGAGCTCCTTGTAAAATCGGCTTTGCTGACTGTCAAAAACTTACCCAACGGGAGCTTGGTATTATATGAAGAAGATTCCATATACAAAAATCGTTGCGTGCCAAAAATTCGTCAGCGTGGAAGATGATTCTAGTTTGACAAATTAAAATTTTTCTAATCAACTAATTGAAAAATATTTCAGATATCAATAAACAAATGAAAAAATAATTTAAAATTTGTCAGGCGTGAAAAAAACATCTATTCGTGAGAGCAACTCTGGCCCGCATATTTATGGGCCACCCTGCACTTTCCTGGATCAGGAATAAATGGATAACATACTCCGTTGCAAAACTTTGGAATTGGAACAGAATTTTTTTGCTATTAGGGAATTAATTGCTCTTGGAACGCAGGAAAGTAAACTAGCTGGTATCAAAGTACCAAATAAAAAAGGTGCTGGCAACAAGGTGCTTACGCTTTTGCTTATTAGATTTATTTTGGATACTTTAGACATTAGGCGATTGAAATTAAATTATGTTGATAAGTGACGCCAAAAATTAAATAAAACGTTGTTTTCTAGTAGACATATTGCTAGAAAAGTATTGCGTTCATTCAGGAATACAGAAATTATGTACTTTTTTGAGACACAAATCTTTCAATCGAACGTTTGAATGTTATTCGTTAATGATATTAAGAATCAGAGTTCTACCTCCTTTTTTCTAAAAAAAAACTACACTAGTATGAATATACAATTTGAGCAGTCTAGTTAATCATAATGTTATTCAATAAGAAAGTATTCATCTTCATTCTTGCCACCCAAAGATCGAGAAATATATGAGACTGCAAGACTACTTTTCAAACATTACATACAGGGCATTTTTCCCACCTCTACGACTTTAAAGGCGCGCGCATGTATACAAAATGGTCCCGCCATTGGTCTCGCCACGCGCTCAACAAATCAATGGGATGCGCGTGGCGAGACCATTGCGCGAAAATGCGCGCGCCTTTAAAGTCGTAGAAGTTGGAAAAAAAAATGCACTGTAACTTTGCTACAATTATCAATCTTACTTAAAAAATTTAATTTAATATTCATGGATAATGTTCACTTTTTCATTTTTTTTGTCTGCAACTTGAGTTTCCCATAAAAATACGAGTTTACTAAAGCTTCCACAGAGATCTGGAAAAAAGTAAGTGTAATTCTACTAGAGGCTTTAATACTTATTAAGACTGTAAGACTGTAGAGAGAGACTGTAGAGAATAGAGAAAATACGGTGATTACTTTGAAGAGCGCCAAAAATAATTGACAGTGAGGCTCTAGATACTATTCTGCCTGAAACAAAATTTGCAGTGAAACTACTTTCAGAAAATAATAAGTTTTCATATAGTTAATATTCCTTTTTCTAATCTCAGTTTCTCAAAAGCTCTTTCTCTCCGCCTCATCAGAGTTTTATCCATTAATTCATTCCCAGTTCTTGTCTTCCGATTGACGCACATTGATCAGATTATCCTATTTTTTATTTCATTGGCCAGGAGGAAAAAGAAATTGAGAAAAAAATGGAAAAGAAATGAATAAACGGGAGAAGGCGTGTGCTCTTTTTTCCATCCTAATGTTTTAGTATTAATCCGATCAAAAATCTTCAAACATCACAAAATATTCAATACACACGCAATGTGAACCACACGTGTTTTATGTTGGCGGAATTTCAAATTTCTGAAAAACTCAGAAAACTTGAGTTTCGGGAAGAGAAGTACTCTTTCAGAATTTGCCGGTTTGCCGATTTGTCGGAAATTTCCATTTTCGGCAAATTGACAATTTGCCGTTTCCCGGATATCAGCTTTGCTGGAAATGTTTAGAGGAATTTTTTAAAGACGGAAACACTTGAGCAGTGCCTTTTTGAACTTTTTTCCCGTTTTCTTTAGATATTTACATAGAATTTGCTTACTTTTCAAAATAGATGTAGGAACATTCATATGATGCGTACAGTTTTGCCGATTGAAATTGAAATTCTGAAATTTCCAAAAAAAATGTGCAAAACCACAATTTGCCGAAAATTTTCGGCGATTACCGTTTTTCCGGCAAATTCAGCAAATCGGCAATTTGCCTGTTTGCCAATAGAGTTTGATCATTTCTAAATAAAATCAAACACATTTTTTCGAGAAGTTTTTTTGTTGCGCCCCCCCCCCCCCCTTTAATCCTTTTTTTGTTTGGTATCCTGGTTATAAAAAGTTATCTGGAAAAACAGGAATCGTTTTCTTTTTTGAGTAAGCTATAAGACTGCTACGAAACACCAGGTAAAAATGTTTATAATTAATTTATCATGCAGAAACGCAAAAGTATGAGTGAACATCCAAACATGTCAGTCGTCACATTCTGGCCTGTAGATTTTCACTTCCATTCGCTGAAAATTGATTTTCATTAGTGAAATTGAAGAAAAACTTGAGGGGGGGGGCATTTCTACCAGGGGTGCGCGGTAATCTGAAATTTCCGGCAATGGGCAATTCCGGAAATTGCCGGTTTTGGACATTTTCGGCAATTGGCAATTCCGACAATTGCAAAAATTGCTGGAGTTGCCGAAATTGCCGATTGCCGGAAATTTTCGGCATTTTTCAAACCTAATTATTTTTCTGGAAATGAAAATATTTCAACTTGTTTTTTAGTATTCGGTTAGCCATGCTCTTAAAGAAAACGTTCAACCATCCACGATTAAATAATTTTGAGCTTGAAAAGACAACATTGGTCTGTAAAATGCATGTTTAGACTTCTAAATCTTTGAAAAGTATCAAATTTCTATTTCCGGCAATTCTGATTTCTGGCAATCGGTGGTTCCGACAATTGTTACAATTGCACTTTCATTTTGATATATTTTAAAAGAGTTTTTTTTTGGAAAGCGTAAAAACATTTTATCGATGCCTAATTCTGTGAATTTCCAATGCTTACATCATCCACAATCGTTCCGTTGTAAGGCGTTGTATCGTTGAAACTGTCAGCTAATGATGTTGGCAAATCGGCGTCAGAACTCGGTGGTGATGTTTCTTCTTCTGATTTTTCTGCATTTTGTTCTAAAATTGGAATTAGTGTTAATTTCCAAAAGAAATTCAAATTTACTCTGAACACAAGATTTTCTTATGTTGTCCTCTTCCTCCGAATCTCCAACTTGTCTGTCAATTTTTGTCTTGTAGGAATTTTCATCTGCTATAACTGTGTTTTGTGGTGGGAAGAGGTATTGAATATCTGAAAACTCGAAGTTTTGCAGTTTTTTGCACTGAGCCCCGTGACACCGTGGGTAGGCGTAGTTTACAGTTAAGAAGAAAAATAATCGATGCAAGAAAAACGTCAAGATTTTTGATCTATAAATTATTAGCGGATTTGGCCGTTTTTAGGAAAATTATAGTGAACATGTTTTTGGAAAATTAAAGATATAAAACTTACTTTTCATTTCAATAGGAAACGAGGCCACAAATGCAACACCCATCAGACAGCTAATTAACAATACAAACATTGATTTGTAAAACATTTCTGGAAATTTCTGAAAAATTCGATTATTATAGCTATTTCTAACACACATTTTTAACGGAAAAAATACATTGCTTCCTACAATTTCTTTCTCCATCTTTTTCTCGTTTCAAATTTAATTGGAGAAAGGAATTTGTGTGAAAAACATAAGAGACGGAAGAAAATTGAATTGAATCGAAAAAAATGGAAGGATGATTCACTAGTTAAGAGAGTGGAAAGAGAAAACTTGAAAAGTGAAAAGTGAAGTGAAAGTGAGAAAAGTGATGAAAAAAACAACGAAAACATTTAGTTTTTGGTGTTAATTGCAAAGTGTGAGTGAAGACGACTGATAGGAGGATATGACCTAGATGTGCCTATAAGTCTAGGAAAATGGATATGATAGCATTATCACTTACAATTAACCATCATATTTAACAAATTTTAATTCTGTGGATTTGTAGAATTTACCGAATTCTGCATGTTCTGAAAATTGCCGTGTATAAAAAAAAACTATTTAAAGAAAATTTGGTCCTTTTTTTAATACTTATTTTATTTAATAACTTTTTAAAACGTTTGTGTTGCTTTTATACTTTGCACAAGAACTCCACACGGCAACTTTAAAGAATTGCTGCACTTACATAGTGCTAGCCAAACTAAATATTTGTAGTTAATAGCGTCGATATTTTCGATGATAAGTTCCAAAAACAACTACTATATATGGAATAGAAAAAACAAGTTGTGGAAAGCTTTTTGATGATTTTTCTTGAAGACAACTAATATTTTGAAATACTAACAATAAGAAAACCTAGAGCATGTTTCTCATAGCGTTTTTAGCTGTAATTTGAAAAAAACTTTAAACCACCAATGTTCCGTCTGACTCATAATTTCTCAATATACCTTGATTCAAAAAATTGTAAGAATAAAAATAGTAGATCCACTTAACGGGCGGCAATTAGAACTTTGGAAAACTAAAGAAAGAAAGAGAGAAAGTTAGAGAAAAAGGTGGAAAGCGAAAAAAAAAGAAATATAAAAAAGTGGGAGGCTAAGTGTTTGTTGTGTTCGAATCACTTAATCTTTATGGGAAAACAACGAAAAAGAAGACTTTCACGGATGAATTGGCTTAGAATTTAGATGTGATGACGCAGCAAAGGCCACTTTGCGGAACGTTCGAAATAATCATGATTTCAGTTTATAAGTGTGTTGATGTCAGATAATAACTTTAATTTATTCAGAAAACTTTGATGTTACTCATTGTCAGAGTTGTTCAAAAAGTTAAAAACAAAAGTTTTACTAGCACTTGAAGGCGTAATAAAATATGAACTTTGGCGAAAATTGCGAAATCGATGTGAATATAACTTGAAACTTTCTTAGAACTTTTGGAGAACTAACAGTTTGGAAGATTTTGAACGGTTCGACCCAAAATGTACATTTAAAGATGTAAACAATATAGAGGATGTTTGATTACCTATCGGTTTAATTAACGAAATAAAACAATAAAAAAATAAAAATAAAATACCAAAAAATGCAATAAAAGACGATAATTCCAAAAAATTCAACATCGGACAGATGCGACACAGAAAAGTAAGCAAAGTTTGAGATGCTAGCTATAATCAGTGTACTTTTTCGAAATTTTGAACCGCCATAAATTTTGAGAAGTTTTTTGAAATTCGAGGAGCAACAAATAATAACTTAGGAGTGTTGCCTAGCACACCGAATTTTAGATAGTGACAAGTGTCACTTCTACAGTTTATAATAAATTAATGGCTACAAAAAGTCAAGAATGTAAATATTTGGAATTGTTTAAAACTCATTCATATATTCCGAGTTAAAAAATTCAGGTTTAATTCTTTTAGAACTATTATAAAGTGCAAAATATTACAAAGTTGGTTACAGATCTTATTATATTGTGTACTATAATATATCAAATACATATATTTCTGAACCATTTAGAAAAAAAATGTCAAAAAAGTACATAAAATGCATACACAATATTTATTGTCAAAATAAGAATTTGTAGAAAAATCATCAATGATAAGTTGAAAAACTATCAGGAAATATACACGCACCCGCAGATGAATAACCTGATAGGGGATTGAGGTAGGGAGAATGAAAGCTTAAGAGATAGATCAAGATGAATGGGTGGTATAGAGAACCGATTTAAAGCTAAGGAAAGAAAAATAAAGCAATTTCAAGAACCTAGAGAAACATTCAAATAAATAGAAGCTTTGAAGTAACGACTGTAAATTTACAACAAAAGTGCGTAAACAACACTAATCTTTTTTTAAGCGTCCGGTATATGAAATACAAACAATTTCATACTTCAATGGTTGAATCGCTTTTAGAATCATTAGAATCATTAGTTTCCGTTGAATCGTTTGACTCGCAGGACACTTCAGAATTTGCTGGTGAGATTTTGGAGAAGAGGAGAAATCTGAGCTGCGCGGCCTCTTGCTCTAAGCTTGAGACCTTTCCACGTAGTTGCATGTTTTCCCGTTCTAAAGCATGAGCTTTTGATGCGATTTGTTCTTCTTTTTGACGACGTGCGTCTCTCGAACGTTTCGCTGCATCGTTGTTTTTGCGCCGACGCTCGAAGTATGCAGAGTCCTGTAATTGCTGAGATTAATTGTGATTTGTTAAGTTTTCAGAAACTAGGAATTTATTAGTCTACAAAAGTAATACACAATTTGCGAAAAGCCTATCAACTAGGAATTAATAAATCTCTAAGCACAGTTAGCCTAGCAAAGAATCATAATTCTATTAGGGTGATAAATAAGTTTTGTCGTTTTTTTTTCAGTTTTGATTTTTTCTAGGATATTTTTTGTGGATATATAGAAGACAGTTAGAATGACAAGCCTATCAATATCAGCCATGATGGGCACCGTTAAGATTATTTCCAACTCCGTTCTCTGCCGATCAAAACATTTAATTTTTCCGATTTTTGTCATTTCTTTGGGAAATCGAAAACTTATACACCCTCAGGTAATAGACTATTAGTTTAGCACATTAGTGTAATAACATCCTCATACATAGCGTATCGATACAACAATATCAGTTGAAAGTGCCGAAAATGCTTGCAAACATGACTTTTTAAACTTTGAACGACGCTAACTCCTGAAACGTAAAAGATATGAAAAAATGATCAACTACAAAATTAACAAGCATTTCAAGCACTACAATGTGTTAGTTGATGACTGTTCTGTATCTTTTGTTGTTTTTGAGTTAGGGTCAGTTGAAGTACGCTAGGCCGAAATTTTGATGATACCATTTTTCCCCATTTTTCCATGTAGCTTCAAGATAAATTATTTAGAAGAACTTTTTTAAGCAAAAATACAATAATTAAATAATTTTATACATTTCATTAGTTGTACGTTTTTAATATTTCATATCCCCGAAAAGATATGAAGCACACATACACTACTAGTTATTTCTTATGCGACTTTTTGAGTTTTCATATACTTTATTAAGGAATATGCCAAAGTTATTCCGTTTTATAAAACAAGAGCTACACATTATCGCAAATCCCATATTAAATATCAAAGGAAAAGTATCTCATATTCACGTAAGTTTATTCAAAAAATCGGTGTGACAGTTGTGTTTTGTGTAAGCCTCTCTTCTAACCACCGTATGCCGTTCACCAGAATGAGTGGGTTTTGTTGTGTAAAATGTACGACCCCTCTATATATTTTTCCGTATGTTTTATGCTCGGAGGGGCACCGCCCGTAAAAGAAAACTTAGATGTAATATGCGTTAGGCCAAAAAAGTTTGAGTCTTTTGTTACAGAAGGACATTAAAGTTTCATAAAACGACAACATATACAGTGCCGACCAATATTCTATTCGTTTTCGCTTTTAAGGTGATTTGCTTGAGTTGTTCAAACAAGTATAACTCGAATACGATAACATCTAGCAAAATATTTTTAATTAACAAAATGTTGCCGTTCATTTTGTCTACACTCTTGATGTTGGTTTACATAACTTTATTACGAAAAAAGCTACATCAGCTGAAATCAGCCGGGACTATATTTTGACTAGAATTGCTAAGTGACCCACAACTTTGTGCTCATGAAACAAAGTTTAATAAGAAAATAATTTGCACCAATTTTTCTACACTCTGCCATTTGCAGTTCTGTCATCAATCGACCAGGAAAAATAATACAGAGGATTGAACATGATTCTCAAATTTCTAGATTTTGAGCATGTTTTAAAAATCCTATTAAATAGCTTTATATAATAGTTTTTGTAACGAAAACTTACATCACGAATGTTTGCAACATGTTTGAAATGTTTTTAAACTCAGAACCTAAACAAAAATTTTGCTCGCATTTACAGAAAATTTGGTCAGTTCTGACTTTTGTAATGCATGTTTAGTCATCTGTATAAATTTCCCTGGGCACTTTGTGACAAAACAACAAATTGCAAAAAGTTGAAAATTCTGTGGAAATTATTTTTTTAAATTACACATGTAGAAAAAGTAACCGGTAACATTTTGTTAGTTGAAAATTATTTGTTAACTATTATAGTATTTAAGTAATATGTGTTTGAAAAACTCAGGCAAATGGCCATAAAACCGAAAGCAAATAGAATATTGGCCGGCAACGTGCCACTATGATATTTGGCCATTTCGCACTGGCGCTACGAAAAATTACAATTTTTTTACAAAATGAGAATGTGGGTACTTGTACGACGCAGTAAATATAGCTTACTTAGTATTTGATGCTAGCTGAACAAGAAGTGATGCTGATCTTAATTTTTTGAATTCCCGCCTCATTTGAATAATATAAATGGTAGCCCAAGTCCTCTACGGGGGTATAGTTGCGCAACACCCCTTCCTGTCCGGTCATGCCCCTCTCGTATATTCATATTCAAATTCCTCCACACACATGAAGGTTTCTCTGTCAGGTAGACTGTATGTAATTACCCCTTCTTTTTCTTATGGCAACAGTTGGGTGGTGCTAAACAATGAGCCGAATCTCGAAGAGCTCTTAATTGGAGGCAGTCTGTACCGCATTATCCCAGGAACAACCAGCGGATTTTTGAATTGGGATTGTTAGGAGTAATTATTCATTAGCATAGCTTAGAGACAAAATGGCGTTGACAATGCTCCGCACTAAGAGGAAACTCCAGGAATACGGTAAATAAGGCAACTTATAATTATAATAGTTTGGGTGGGGGCGTTAATACTAGTTGACTTTCACACTATCAAAAATTCTGACACCCATAAACCATCTCCAACAGACACCTCGCGGTCGTCGTTGCGTAACTAACAGGAGTCGTGTTACGTAACTGTAGTGATTTGAACTTAAGACCACGCAAATACGATTTATGAATATTTTTAACCTCATGGTAAGTCTCTATTGGTTTTCAGATTTTTTGGAATTGTATACACTTGAAACTTAAAAAATTGAAACAAACCTTTTTTTCTTCTGGAATCGGAACCGACATCTTTCGTGATGGTGACCGTTGGGGACTTGAAAACTGAAAATAATTCCAATAGTTTTATAAGTGCTAATAATTTTTCCCAACTCACGTGTGAACTGCTAACCGTACTCGACCTGCTTGACACTGGACTGGCACACAATTCATCTTCTAGTTTGATCTTCTTGGTTGGTGTTAAAAGATTTGTCGTGGGCAGTGAGTCAAATGGTAAAATCCCCAACGGAGTGTCCAACTTCTTTCCGCCGGACTGTGCAGCAAGTGCAGTCGTCAGAATAGAAGTTCCGTCGTTGAATGGGAAACCAAGTGAGCCGAGCAGTGGTTGAACGGCTGCTTGATTTGTGAAAAGCGCCGATAGTGCTCTATGAAAGTCCATTGCGTCTGCTGTGATAATTTGGGGCTAAAAAAGACACAGATTTATTAACTATAAGAGAGTTGAAGAGGTAAATGTTTGATTTTCAGTTTAAACTTCCGATGGATAAGCTAAGTGAATAGTTTTAACCCTAGAAGACAAAGGCTAGATGGAAAATTCCCAAAAAAATCCTTTAATTGATGTAATAGGGTACGTCAATATTGAACTTTTGATTAAAACATTTTTAGAGTTTCATAAACTATAAGCTTGAAAATTCAACTATAGACCAGCCATGTTTCAGGTTACACCATCCAATTCCGTTTCAAAAAAAAAACAAAGATATGCCCATGGTAAATTAAATTGAACAGAAGAATATATTGGAAGGTAGAAAAGAAAGAGGTCAAATGTTTGCACAATCATAAAAAAGAGTAAAAGGAAATGGAGGAAAGAGACAATCTAGGATTAGGGTGGAACCTGAATTGGTAGAGGTTGTTAGATAAGCGGTGAGTACTGATAAAGTCAATGTGGATCCTCAAGTTACTTAACAAGTTTGAAAAGTTGTGTTTAATCAAAATAATTGGAATTTTGCTTGTCATATCTTAAAATGAAAAGTTGAAGTAGGCTAATTGTTATTACAAAAGAGTATATAATATAATTCAAGTTTTTAGCTCTAGAATACATTTCTTAATCAAAAATGATCACTGAAGAAAATTCAAGATGCATACGTTAGATGGGGAGGAAATGAAATGACCTCTACAGTAGTCATATTTGAAATCTATATTTTTTTGTGAATAATTTAAGTTTTATCAGAGTATTGTAACTGGAAACATCTTAAGAGTTTTGCGCGATTTTTGTAGTTCAAAGTTACATATGATTTTTTATTAGTAGAATCAAAAACTAAAAAAAAACGAAGTTGTAAGAAATTGGGTCTACTGGGACCACCCTGTTGCCCCATATACCCATCGGAGCATAAGAGTGATTGCGCGTCGGCTGTCTCGAGAAATGACAGGCGGTATGCGGGATGAGGGTGGCAGCATTTTCCGCCCGCCCTCCAAGAGGTCACCACCGGCCATCAGAGGGTGCAACAGTGCGCAACACTAGAGAGCACGGGAAGAGAACGAGACGCAGAGCAACCGTATGCAATGGCATTTGAATATTCGTTTTCTATGAGAGATAGGTGTCTCGTGTGCATTGGAACGTCGGCTCTTCTTCTGAAGAGGAGAATGAGGGGTTGGTGGTAGACATGGAGGAAGAGACAATCATTACGCAAGTATTTGAATGGTAGGTAGTCATTAGGTAATAAGGTTTGTTGGGTTACGGATTTGTTGAAACATTGAATGAATGTTTTGATGCTGTCTGAAATCACCTGAAATCAATGAGAAATGAAGATTTAATTACCAGCAGTCAGTATTCTAAAATTCAGGGTTTTAATTTTATGGCCTTACTTTCAACAATTAAACCCTCACGTTTGAGAGCACATCTTAAAAATTCAATATTAGAGGGATATCATTAATATTACCACCAAGGCTTCACATGCATCCGAAATCACTTCTCTTCATGCAACAATATTCATCCTCCCGACCTTTCATCCTCTTTCAAGTACCATGTGCTCATCGGTCCCTCTTTTGAACTTACGCAATGGCTAGTAATACTGCGTAACTGTTACAAATCTAGCCTACCGGAGGGTATACGGGGCAGTGCTGTGGGGCTCTCGGCTCTCGGCGGAAGCCGAGAGCTGAAAAAAATTTGAACTCGGCTCTCGGCGCGAGCCGACTTTTTTCAAGAGCCGCACAGCACTGATACGGGGTTTTTGAATTTTTTATTGGAATCATATTTACATTATGAAGATTTACGCTCTACTTCAGGCTCACAATCCTGACACAAACTTTGAAATTTGATGAATCCAAATAGGCGAGTTTCCGATTCTCCGTGGCAAAAACAGCCGAGTTCTTGTTCTATTTGGCACTGATCTAAAGATAGGACATGTTTGTAGTCTTTCCTCGCATGCTCCGTTTACGATAGCACATGTGTTGAGCGCAATTAACTTCGCGCACATCTTCCTAATCCCGACAAAAACGCCGACGTCTAATTGATCATTGAATTATTATCTTCCAAAAAGGACTTGACACTTTTTCTCCTCATCGAAAGCCGAATCCACTTGTCAATCATCATTCTATAGAATTCAAGCAATTGCCAATTTTTTATGGATGACTTGCACAGGCGGGTATATATTCAAATGGAATTGAATTTGAATTTGTGAGGTTAAGATTTTTATGTATACAATAGTAAAAGATGAAATCATGTCAGTAGTACCGCTTTTTTATGCTAAAATATCACAGTGAAGCTTTTTAAAACTTTTTTGAAATTTCTCTATGTGTACTCAATTTTCACTTATCATAACTTTTGAAATGGACCAAAAACGGTTTTTGTATTCGATAACACCAATGAGAATTCAGTTCTTGGTTGATATCATGTTTAGAGATCTCAAACTTTTGAAGACTCTTCGTGTTTCTGAGTAACTTTCCGAGAATTCACTCTTTCTGAGGAAGAGTTTACAACTTTTTGAGCACAAATTTTTAACTAAGTGTGCTCGAGATTAGGCATTCTTGCGGGGACTGCTTTTGTGAGATAGTTTGCACTAGAAAACTCAAAGCTTGGTCGGAGTTGGGCTAAGCTTGGGCGAGAATATGTTCAGGGCTGAATTTGTGTCTCTATTAGTGTTTATATTTTGTTGCGAAAACATCTAAATAATTAGAACATTTCAATAATATTCTTTATTCATTTTCCGAAGATTTTTTTAAAACTAACTTAACTCAGAAAAAACCAGTCCACTTGGATTTGGAGCAATACACGAAATTGCACCAAAACTTTGAAGGTAAATTTTGAGAACTCTAAAGGGTTTAAGGTATGTTGTAATGAAATTTGTTAATATAGAACTATTTCTTGTTTTTTTATTTGAAGTTTATTTGAAGTTTTTTTTCAAAATTTTCTGCTTAAGGGTAGGGTACCAAAATTTGAGACTTTGCTTTTTTAGACCAAAATGGTCCAAAACTACCAAATTTCGTAATGAGAAGTTCTGAACATTTAAAAAAAAGTTCAAAGTTTTGGAAAAATGGTTAATTTTTAGCTAAAATTTCGAATTTTGGCTACTTCTCGGTGTCACAGCAATTCGAACTTAATTTTTATTTGATTGTCGTCTTTTAATGCATGTTTTGGCATTTTATTTCGTTTTTTCGTCAAACTTGTATCGTATTTGTGCTCGCATCGACCGAAAAAGCATCTTAATCAACGAAACAACATCTAATCAATTGCGAAAACGTGTATTAAAGTATGATAATCAAAGAAAAATTAAGTTCCAACCGCTACGACACCGAGAAGTTGCCAAAATTTGAGATTTTAGCTAAAAATGGACCATTTTTTCCAAAACTTTGAGCGGCCATAACTTTTTTTCCAATTTTTTTCAGAACGTCTCATTACGAAATTTGGTATTTGGACCATTTTGAGTCTAAAAAAGCAAAGTCTCAAATTTTGGTACACCGCCTTTAAAATAAAAGTTTAGAAACCATAAGAAAAATTTAGAAGAAAAAAAAATTAGAAACTAACAAAAAAATTCATGTTGTGTTTTTAATGAACTGGAAACAAAAAACTTAGAAAAAAAACTCATTCCGCCCATCCAAATTCAAACCGTCTCACTCCTTCCTCCCATTAGTATTTCCGATATCCTCCTCTTACACTTTCTATCTATATGTCCATAGAATTACCTTACCGGTCATACAAATATGACCTGGTAATGCCATTCTGTCACTGCACACGCACTTCTTGATATCTCAAAGGGAAGAGAGTGATGGACCATTACATTTGTTTACCAACCCCTCTCTTTTTATAACTTTATGCACTGTTGGAGGAATAAAGAAGTGTTCTAAATTTTAGGGTACTCTGAAGAACGTTAAGAAATTTGGATGACGAGAAAGAACAACTAGAGTAAACCTGCTGTACTCTTTTCTATTTTTCGTCAAAATTTTTGAATACAAAAATTGTGAATTCAATATCAGAAAAATTCGAATTTTACATAATTTTTCAAAAAACATTTGATTGATGGTATAGTGATGGGTTGCAGAGCGCAACGATAACGTGACAATTAGGCCGCGCTTACAAAATGCTAGGGACATCAAAAATCCACCCTAAAAAGTGGTACTCTAAAAACTTCGCATAAAAGAGACGTGGCAAGGTACGTCATTGGATATTAATGTGAATTGATGTTTTTTTTTTTAAGTTTGATGGCTGGACTCTCAAAAGCAAACTTGACGGCTGTAACTCAAAATAATAACAAACCTGAAACATCACATCTTCCCATCTTGAACCAAGACCCATTAAAGATTATGTCCAGGTGTGCATGTAACCAGGTGTTCCTCTCTCTTAGTCTCATAATTACTGTTGTCTGTGCTCACAGCTCATTCTCCATTTGAGTTCTACGCAAAAGATGGACGCCGATGTTTCTCGTTTTCATCCATCTGAAATTGTTGATAGAGATCGTCTTAACCGAATGGAATTTCAGGAAAAGTGAGTTTTTTTTTTTAATTTGAAATAGACCCTCCATAATTCAGTTATTTAAAAATGTTGATTTTATGATAACTTCATTTTACCTTAGAGGTGAAGTAGCGCCAGTGAGAAAAATGTCAAAAACAACTTCTCTGGTGCCAAAATGACCAAATATCATAGCAAAACTTTTCAACATTATTTTGAAATTTTTTTATTTACTGTCAAATAGTGACCAATTACTCAGTTTTTGCCACTGATAATTTTGGAAGTCGACCAAAAATGTAACTTTGACCGGAAGTTATGAAAAATCTAATTTTTTGGAGTGTTTTATTATGATATACAGACGTTTTACAGTCGTATCAATATTTTTTCCTTTTCGAAGAACACAAATAATTTACAGAATAATTTACTCATTGACTTCTGAAACTGCAAAAAAGCAAATCAAATCTCTTCGCCTCAAAACAACTGAATTTGAGATATGGATACAAAAATTCATATGCATATATCTAGTGATTAAAGACCACTATTCTGAAACTCAATATTGGTATACTTTCAAGAGTGATATATATCGAAAAGAGAGAACAAATCAAGAAGGATATATTGAAGTAATGAAGTCCGCGAATTTTGGACCAACCATGTTACTTCCACAGATGCCTGCTACAATTGGTGTGAGAGAGTTAGCAGGTCATTTTCAAGATGCTCTGCATTACCCGAAAGTTGATGATTTCAAAATTGAATGTGATGAGTTCGATCTCAAATCGATTTGTGATGATTTTGAAGGAATGCAGATAAAGAGAATGAAGATTGAGGGAAGACTTGATATAACGTATTACCAAGAATTCATGAAGGTATTCTGTCAGCAAGTCGACGAACTTGTACTTTTCGGGGATCCATTTACCAGTTCTCACTACAAAATAGAAGATGTGTTGATTCAAAACAGCAAAATAACTCTTCAAATGACATCGTTTTCAAAAAACTTTGACACTTTGCTGATAAACAATGCAAGAAGAATCTTGGTGTTTGCACAGACAAGCCTAGCAACTATTGATATTTTCCTAAAGCATTGGGTGCACGGATCAAATCCAAGAATGGAGTATTTTGCGATAGAATTGATGGAAAGTGATCTGAATGAAGAAGAATGCTATGCACTGATATTGAAAGGATTGGCCTGTAAATATGCACCAATTGATCAGATAAAACAATTTGATGATACATTGGAAGGAGGAATGAACATCACTGGAGTGAATGACACCGTGGCTTTAATTCATCTTGATACGTTAGCCTCTAAGTTAGTTCTTCAAATGTTTGTTCTTAATTGAACAATGCCGATTCAATTTGTTAATTCGTAATTATACCTTAATAAAGAGACAAAGATACTTGTGTGTTATAACCCCTCGTTTTTAAAATGAATTAAACTTCCATTTATTTATCCATTTTAGTAAAACGTGATTCCCATTTTCCCTGTTTATACTTATTGTTAGAAATTGTTATTTCCTAATTGTAAGCCTAAAAACACAAAAATTTGAAAAAATTTATTTTAGAAAAGCTGATAAAATGGAGATATATCGACAGATCATCACAAAGTTCGAAATCAAAAATTAGGCCAAATGACGGTTGATGACGTCATCCAAAGCATATTCCAGTGATTCATTAGTTCCCTTCATTTCACCAATTACCTCACGACTCCATTTAAAGTACTCGTTAACTCGTTTTTTGTCCCATCCGATTGGTGCCTTGCGTTCCAGATCACGCAAGTTGTACAATTTGTCGGCCAAATGGACTAGCTTTGCCTGAAGTTATATTAGAATGTTGTGGGGAGATATTGTAAACAGTAAAAAAACAAATGACATTTTTGTGATAAAACCCATGTCAAATGTTTTTCTGTTTTTCATTCAATTGGCAAAATTGTACGCATCCCATGAATGTTCCTACATCTATTTTGAAAATTAAGTAAATTCTATGAAATTATCTAAAGAAAACGGGAAAAAATTTCAAAAAGGCACTGCTCAAGTGCTTCCGTCATAGAAAAAATTCCTCTAAACATTTACGTCAAAGCTGATAACCGGCGAAAGGCAAATCGGCAATTTTTCGAAAGTGAAACTTTCCGATTAATCGGCAAACCGACAAATTGTTCTAATTGAAAATTTCCGGCAATTGCCGCCCACCACTGATTCATATAATTCTAACTTTTCAAAAAAAATTTCCAAATGCCTGCACGTTTTTTTAGTTGCCGGCAAGACAATTTTTGTTTTCAAAGCATTCAGTCAAAGCAGTCAAAGCAGTCTGAAATACCAATTTTTTATTTTTTAGCAGGGCACTAGGGCATGAAAGCTTGGTTTTACAGCTGGTAAAATTATAAAATTTTCCGATATGAAAAATGTTCTGAACAGCATGATGAAATTTAGAAACCTATGTGTCTTCAAATTTATGCAGGGTCCCCAGAAAATCGATAGCTAGTGTAATTTATGAAAATTTAGTCAGAAAAACAAAAACCTACTTGATGACTATGTTTTCCATAATTCTCAATTTGAAGCTTCTTCCTTTCGGCTTTTGCCAAATTCTTATCATCTGTACACTCCTTCACAACTTGAAACACTTCATTTCCAAATTCTTGCTGAATTTCCTCCGGAGTCGTCTTGGTATCCTCAACAACATCATGAAGTACTGCAGCAGCAAGTGTCACTGGATCATATACTTTTGCTTCATTTGTGAGAATATACATTACACCAATGGGATGATTAATGTACGGGGTCGCATTATCCTTACGCTTCTGATGGCGATGGCGACGAGCTGCGAAATCAGTTGCTTTCAGGACAAGATTCCAGTCCGCTAGTTCAGTTTCCTCATTAAATGGTTTTTCTGGTTTTTTGAGAAGATCGTCGTAGTCAGTGTCTTCTGTAATATTCATATGCATTTATTGAACGTTTACCCAATAAAAAAGTTTTTGAAACTACTGTATGTTATTGTAGTGATCTGTTGCGTTATGTATTAAAGTATTATAATTTTTGTCAGATGCCGGAAATTCAGAATAAATAAAAATGTGAAAGATCTTCTGAAAATCGACAAAAAATCAGTTTCCGCGCTGTAAATTATGGCATAGTATTTTGAACAACTTTCGAGGCCTGTAGAACTGCGTGTTATTAAAGATTTTTGATAATTTTAAAAGTGGAGAAACACCAGTTGAGAAATCGTTGAAAACCATTTAAAATCCAAAATGACCAAATACCATAGTGAAACTATTCATAACATTTTTTGAAAATTTGTTTAATTACAGTCAAAAGTGAAAAGTGTAAGAGAAAGTGGGCTTTGAAGCTGAGTTCAGTTCAGATCTGTTTCAAAAAATGAAAATGTGTGAAAAGCATTCAACCTTTCGATTTCCCCTATTTCATTTGTTTTGGCTTCCAGTTAAAAACTCACCCAGTTTAACCTTTTTCTCTAAGTCATCGGTGGCTTTCTCCAGTTCTGGATACATTCCCTCAAACTCGACCAACTTTTCCTCGTGTTTTTTGTCGACCATGATTTCTAGAAATTAATTATTAAACTTAAACATTTTTGGCATGGAACAGAAAGAAAATAGGTTGAACGAAAATTAATTTTTAAAGAAATCGATAATTATTCATAGCTAACATTGACACTCCGTGTCACAGCTAACAGTGAATGCTGGCAGAGGAGAAGAGAATTCCTCCCGCCAAAAAGGGAAAGGAAACTGGTTCAATCTATATTTTTTTCTCTGCATCTCTCCCTCTCTCCTAAATCTACACACTGTTTCTCTGTTACTGTAAAATTAGTCACCTCCATCCTCTCCTCACAATTAGATGACGTTTAGAAAGGATTGTGAAATTCCTTTTTTGTAGAAAAACAACAATTCTTGAGAAGTTTGTGTGTATCATAAAAATTTGATTAGACATATCAATGATAAGATGAGAAGTAGGATTTTTGAAAAGATAGATAGGGTGTTTTGTATATTAAAAAGCATAAATACATTTATTAATGGTGCGTCCATAGTTTGCGGAAAACGGGAATTTCCCGCGTGCGGAAGCGCCCATAGTCTGCGGAAAAAAACAAGGAGTTTCTCGATTTGTTATTGGTCAATTTCAAAGTAGTGGGCGTGTCCAACCAATTAGAGGTTGTAAAATTTTAAGCTGAGCAATGGGAAAGCGAAAAAACTGCAGACCACGCCTACTTTTTTGAATTTTGAGGAAAAAAACGAGGAAACTCCGGTTTTTCCGCAGACTATGGACGCTTCCGCACGCAGGAAATTCCCATTTTCCGCAGACTATGGACGCACCATAACTATTGCTTCTTAAATGTATAATTCCTCGCATTGAAAGGATATTTTTTAGTTAGAGAATGAGATTGCAGATTTCAATTTCTAGCCTCTTTTTCTAGTCTTGTTTCAATGTTTTTTCATCACGAACGTTATGGTTTTCCTATTTTGTGAAGTTTCACATAAAGATGTATTAAATACTAAATTTCTAAAAAAAACTAGTAAAATGGATGATCTGAAAATGCTACTAGGTCACGCCTGAAAAAAAGTTTGTTTGGTTTTTTCTCATAAAAAATTTATTTAAATTTTTATTTGATTTATACAAAAATCTGGTTTGCAGACATTTGCATTTTTATGTAGTTGTTAAAATTAAATATTAAAATTTTAATTTTTTTTTTGGTCAATAACTGCCCCTGGGAGAGTAACACCAAGAGTTCAAAGTTAGAATACCATCATCTCTAGCTTTTTTAAATTACGTGCTACTAACTAAAATCTGCAAGAATTAATAATAAGACCGATTAGGATTTTCAAGATATCGACGTTTAAATATTTGAACGCAATTCACAAAACTACTTTTTATGACGACTGGGGGATTTTTGCGGTGAGTGTGTGTGGGGGGGGGGGGGGTGAAAAGTGTTTAAAATACATATATATGTATACATGAGAGAGGAAAAGGAAAATGAGAAAAAAACATACAATTAATGGTTTTGTGGGATTCCATTTCTTTGTTGAGACAGAAGTCAACTTTTCTAGAAAAAGTTTGCGGGAGGCTGAATTGGAGGAGGGAAAGTCAGGGGTTGACTAGAAAATTTTTGATATATAATAATTATATATATTAGAGCAAATTCCAATCTATTATTTTTACAAATTATTATTAGGGGGACGGGATCGGGGCAAGAAAATGTATGAACATTAAAAAAATAAGGGGTTTCAGAAAGGAAGGGAAGAAATAGTAAAGCATCTTCATCATTTTTCAAATTGTCCGCAACAATATTGAAATTTCAAATTTTTGGCTGAGAATGAGAAGGTTTTGTGGGTGAGGGAAGACAAACCACCGGACAATAGGGACAGGGTTTTGTTTTGGACTAGTACAATTTTGAGGAATATGGAAAAGAGAGAGAGAGAGAGTGAAATTTGAAACAAAAAGCTTATGGAAGGAATCGACAAAGATAATGAATTAAAACTCGGCAAACTCTTTGGCGCATTTCTCGGTGCCCGAGATACGAAGCGGCTCTTCCTCGTAGTCGTCAAAGTTAGATGCGTCGCCAGGGCCACGGCATTTTGGAAGGAACGGTGCTTCGATCTGAAATTTGTTCATATAAGATATTAGAGAAGAGGAACGTTCTAGAGCAACACTCCATGCATATTTCTGATAGTTTGACAAATGTTAGAATATAAACGGTAAATATAGTATAGAAAACATATTCAAGAAAATCTAACATCTAAAAAAGTATCGTGCCTTAATCCAATTATTTTCAAACTACAATTACATGCTATAATGTTTAGTATTCACTAACAATTTCACTATATAAAAGTACAGTACGATATCAATCATTAAAATTCAAAGAAAAGAAAAGAAAATCAAACCAAATTGTGAATATAGGTGCTGAAAAAGAAGAGTAGAGATAGAAGTGGAGATATATGCATGCGTGATCCCAATTCCACAGTTTCTTGCCTAAAACTCGACGAACAGCTCTTCCAACTGTGGAGTCGCGGCGATCACAAACTCAGTCGGCTCTTGCACCTCTTCCACAAAATGACGTGTGTCGGCGGGACCATCGACACGTGGATACAGAGCCTCGAACAGTCGACCATTGGATTCTCCTTTGGAGAACGAGGGCGGTGTGATCTACAACGAACCATGAAAATAGAGCACAACACGACAATCAGCCACGGCACACATCATTTTTGGATTCAACAACAACAAATTCAACAAAGGGATAGATCACGGGCGAAAAAAGGCACAACATTCAACAATAACAAACAAACAAACAAAGAAACATGCAAAGAAAAGAAACAGTCGGAAAGTTGTAGAGAAGGACAGTAATGGTGGTAGTTAAATTATCGAAAAACCTAGAAAAAATTGTGATTTGGGAAATTTTGCGTAGTAGTCTTGAAATAAATCCCTACCTCATTACTAAAGGTTATGGGGTTTTTCAAGTAGTGTCGCGACACTACTTGAATAACCCCATTATACTTGAAAAATCGCTCAGCTCAAAATAAACACCTTGTTGAAATTTGTGTACTACCTTACCTAGTTTTTTATTACACTTATGACTACCACCATCTCCTGACCACATACATTCCTGGTTTCAAATAGGATAACTACTCACCTTCTTCTGATAGATGGCAATCCAGTCGGTACTTCCAAACCACTTGTGATTTTTGATATCGGCAACTCCATTTTTCAGGTTACCGTATCGCTTTGTAAGATCAACTTGGAGCAAATTCTTCAGCAAGTCTTTCAACTCATTCGAGAAGTGCGACGGGAATTTCACTTTTCCTGACACAATCTTCTCATAAATTTGAATCGGCTGATCGGCAAAGAACGGCGGATAACCGGCGGCCATTTCGTAGATCAACACACCAAGTGCCCACCAATCGACAGCCTTATTGTATCCTTTTGACAAAATAATCTCGGGTGCCAAGTATTCTGGTGTGCCGCACAATGTCCACGTTCGTCCTTTGACACGTTTCGCAAATCCGAAATCGGTGATCTTAAAATTGAAAAATCTATTTTTGGTCAGACAGATTATATATATATATATATATATATATATATATATATATATGATATATATATATATATAAAGCAGTCGAGTTATCCAAACGGATATTATAATCTTTTTTGAAAAAAAGTAGTGGCTTAGCTAATCCGATTAAATATACATGTGCTCATAATTGCCTAAATCTTCATTATTTTCAAACCTACCTTTAGATATCCAGTGGAATCGATAAGCAAGTTCTCGGGTTTCAGATCACGATAGATGAGATCTAAGGAGTGAAGGTACTCAAAGGCAAGCACAATTTGAGCGGCGTAGAAACGCGAGTGGGGCTCGGAGAAACGTCCGATTCGGCGTAAATGTGAGAACATCTCACCTCCCGAGATGAATTCGAGCACCATGTACAAGTTGGAGTTGTCCTGAAATAGCATATGTTCTCTATTTATCGCTATAGTTACTTTTTCGGGTTTTTAGTTTTCTAGTATTTTAGTTTCTGTTTAGTTCTTGAAATTTTCTTTTATGTGGGCGACACGCAAACTTTTTTCAACCAGTAATTATTCGATGTTTTTGTTGTTTTTCAATTTTCACCACCAAGACCAACAAACATTTACTAAACTCGGTATTTCTTAGAAATTCTAGCGTCTTCACAATACCCTCACATTAAAGCTCTCCCCCGCTTTTTCTCACGTGCTCGAAGCCAGCATATGACAAGCAATATATATATATATATATATATATCTCACCTTGAAAGAGAACGTCATGTTCACCAAAAACGGAAAATCGATAGCCTGGAGAATGCGCTTTTCGTTCAACGTGTGCTCCACTTGCTTGAGTTTTACAACCTGAAAATAAATTAAACTGGAATCAGTTGAAAATATAGAATTCCAAAAATCAAACCTTTTGTTTGTCTAGAATTTTCATGGCATAATAGTTGCCCGACTGCTTATGCTTCACAAGCATCACGCGCCCGAATGATCCGGTTCCAAGGGTTTTTATCCTATCAAAGTCGTCAAGACACGCCGTGTTCTGAAAATTTAAAAATTTTTCACAACAAAAAAATGCATGATCTTAAATTCTACACCCTAAACACACAAACATTTGGCTGTGGAGTCAAAGATTGGTCTTCTCGGTCCTCTTCGTCATCATAACTCTCACAACTATTTTCCGAAGAGGAAGAGGTGATCTCCTCGGAACCGTCCTCCTCCTCCTCCTCCTCCTCATCGTCGTCCGACGAACAAGAGGTACAAGATGACGTTGTAGCAGTGTCATCTGTTGAGTTTTCAGATGAGCAACGCGAGAAAGAAGAGCGACGTGATGCTGGCGCAGATAAGATTGCCATCTGTGCCTGCCCGTCAACTATGGGCCTTGCAGGGATTAGTGTGTTAGTGAGAGGACGTCTGATAGGCGTGGCATATTACTAAATCGATGCCGGAGATAGAATAGCATTTTCAGAGAGCTTTATGCATACGCCAAGCAGAATAAAACGTTTCAATTGATTCTGCAATACCACCTTAACACTTCCTTCCTTTTTCACATGCATCTTGACTTCCGATGTATTTATAGGAAGCTCTCGTCACTTTGGTTTTCACCTTCATTTGCGTACTTAATTTTTTGGACTATTCAGGTTTTTGTTTGTTGCCTACCGGTGTATGATGGAAGCCTGCTGTTTGTAAATTGTATAAGATTGGCGAACAGCGAGCACAGTTTCTTCCATCGTCCCTTTACCTGCGCGGTGAGCGGCAGCGAATAAAAATCGAAAAATGTTGTGTCAACATACAAACACACACTCACACACACTCACACATATGAGGAAAGAGATTGCAAGAGATAGAGAAATGGAGAGAGCGCAATTGTTTGTATTGCAATTCCCCGGAAACGTATTGGGGCCCCCTCTTCCTCTCCTTGTGTGTAGGCTCGTAGGAGAGGAAAATCGATAAATATATCAAAATGTTATAAACTCACAAAGTTGAAATTATTATAGTATACTGTCATGTTGGAATTGAACGAAAAAAAAAACAGTCGGAGGGATAAATTTGCGAGTTTCTATGTAAACAATGTGTGTGTATGTTCACCTAAAAACAACTACTATTGTTGCGTGTTTCCATTTCTATTCTCGGGGCCAGCCGATAGGGGATAATTACACATACAGAGATCGTCATCATCTCCATTTGTCAAGTTAGTCAATAAAGAGTTGATTAGGTCATAAGGTGATGGCGTTGAAATAGAAGAAATCAACCCATTTGATCATTGACAATGATAGAAATTTTGTCATGGAAGGTGGGTCAGTCGATTGGTTTTTAATTAGATATATAAATAACAGATCACAATTTCAGCAAAACTTTCATAGCCGCACAATGAAAAAAAACATAACAGTTCTAGTTCAACAGCTTCAAAATCTTTCAACTCCTGAAAAAAATATGGTTTGTCTAATGGTTAGCAAAGACTGATTTACTTTCAAAACATAGTGCAGGGTCTCTTGAAACTTAGGATATCTTAAAGAATCACCGAAAGCTTTGACATTGCCCTAAATCCTTCTTATACGTAACGAAATATCTGATTTATTGCGTAATCCTTCTATTTTTGGATTTTTCACTTCCCTAGACCCCTCACATTGAAAATGCATAAAGCGGAAATAGAGGTGTTTTGATTTGAGAAATAGACTTTTGGGAAATGTTCTTCATTCCCCATTTCACCATCTATTTTCTTAAAACAAAATTTGTGCCAGATGAAGAGAAGCAACAAGATGGGGGACAGATGGAAATTGTTGTTTTCCTCTTTTCCTTCAGAAAATGGCTATTTTTGGATATCTTCTGCTTAGCACGAACTGAGCTACAACTCAGCTCTTTAGCTTCTTAGGTGTTTGGTCATCGTCTTCTATATATGTATTTGGGATGCGTTAATGCGATAAAAGCGCATTTATATTGGGAAATTATTGTGTTAAATTGTATATTTGGTCTACTTCGATAAGATTATTAATGAATCATGTGGAATCAATCAACTTTTTTTTTGGCTAATTTACTTTTACCCATTAAAAATCCATTAAAAAATAACGAAACAAAATACCTGAAACAGCCACTTCATGGACCAATGATCGGACAGCTGCGTCTTGAGCCAAAAAATCTCCGCAGTGAAATTGGGAACCTGGCTCTCTACAACCACTCCTCGGCCACCACGTCTCACTTGTCGATGATCAATAGGACTCACTGGTGCACTTGTTGATGTTGTTGGCTGGCGCAAATAGTCGTCGTCTAGCCCTTCCATATTTTCAGCATCCGTATCATCTTTCGATCCACAGTTTGGAGTTTTGAATGGTAAGGATCTTACTGAAAACGTTGAGAAACTTGGCGGCGGCACTGTTCGGATAGCTGCCGATGGTGGTGGATTCTGGAGGGTTATGGCAGGAGCACGCTGGCCACGTGATGCTAAAGGCACCACCACTCCAGAAGAGGTTTTCAGAAGAATATGTGGAATTTTTTCGCGGCAAATGTCTTCTGGAGACGAGGAGCTACGACGTTTCTTGACTAATCCTGTTGTGATGGAAGATGTTGTGTTACGTGGCGAGAGTGGCGCAACAGGGAACGACAAGGCTGTAGTTAATGGAAAAACGCCTGAGGTGTTGGTGTCATCTGAAAAGTCATCTGAAGGGCTGTCTGATGGAGACGATGGCATCGACGGTGATGTTGTTGTTGTTGAGGATGGAGTGAGGGTTGTCGTTGAGTTTGATGCCTTGACAGTCATCTGAAGTGGTCCAGTACGGCATAGGGGATGTAAGATAAACCCTTCATCTTCCTCATCTTCTTCAAGGGACCCTTCATCCTCTCGTCTGATTGCTGCCGACAGTCTCCGCCTCCATTCTTCTTCTTCCATTCGCTCATCGTCAGTCTTTTCCGAGGAAGGCGTTGGGGAACGAGACGTCGTCATAAGAATTTAATTGATGACGTCACACTAGAACTATTATTAATGATACGGTAGGGATTTTTGGAGACAATGCGAGAGGGTGAAAAATAAAAAAATATTAGATGATGAATATAACGAGAGACACACGCACGGAAAGATAGAACGTGGTGAGCGCGAGACACAAGGTGGGCGGTCCCACAGCAAAAAAAAGCGGATTGAGATCGGAAATGATAGAGTGTTCTAGATTAGGAGGAAAACGCCAAGGAGGGTACTGTCGCGTGCGCGAGCGCCTAAAGAGACCACCGGTGTGGAGAGACGGGAAGTAGAGGACTGCTGCTGATGCTGGGGCTGCGAGCGGCGGGCGGCTTCGGCGGCGGAAAATTCTAAAAATAGACACTCAGTCAGTCAAACAAAATAGTTGAGAGTAGGAATAGAAAGAGAGAGAGAGAGAGAGAGAGAGAGAGAGAGAGAGAGAGAGAGAGAGAGAGAGAGAGAGAGAGAGACAGCGAAAATGATTTGGTTCTTCTTTTTCTCAGCGGACACAGAGGTGCACTTCGAAGGGGCGGTCCCGTCAGGGGGGGGGGGGGGAGAAATAGTGGGAAGGGCTTGGAGGCTAAATCATATGGGTTTTCTGGACAAGTTCAAACTTGAGATGAGTAAAAAGAGAAGATCATAAATGTAGCATCTAAAGAAAAAGTAAACACTAAGATCACAATAACAATGGTTTTATAAAAATACCCGTTTTGGGCCTGATGCGATGGTCTCAGCTAAGGAGGCTTTTAGGCTTTATTTTAAATATGTTTGCGTTATATTCATGCTGCCTAGACAAAATAGAAATGTTCTAGCCCAGTTTGTAATCGTGCCAGTCATATATGGGCGAAATTCTTTGCCAAAAATACTTGGAGAAGAGAAAAGCGCAACACCTACAATTACACCAGCATTTAATGTTCTTTTTTTTCTAAGAAAAAGTTATACAACTATAATGAAATGAGCCGTAGGTGTGTTCTTGTTGTAGGATTTAGTTGAACATCACGCTAAGAACAATTGGTTATTTTTTGATTTCCTTTACTTTTTTATTAAAGGTGGAGTAGTGCCAGTGGGGAAACTGTTAAAACTACTCCAATGGTGCCAAAATAACCGAATATCATAGTAAAATTTTAAAAGAATTTTTTGAAATGTTTTTATTTACTGTCAAAAAATGACAACTACTCAGTTTTTGCCACTCATAATTTTGGAAGTCGGCCAAAAATAATTTTTTTTCCGACATTCTTTGTACTTTAATTTTGCTTTAGTTAATTTTATTAATTTTATTAAAACTTTGTAGGGGTCGGAACATGCGACATTGCTTTGGATTTCCTGAAAAGCTCGTATTTTTCAAAATATTGGCAAGTTGGCAAAACTTTAACCTGAAATTATAAAAAATCTAATTTTTTGGAGTGTTTTATTATGATATTTGTTCGTTTTGGATCATTAAAAGTGTATTTAGGCAAAATCCCCACTGGCGCTGCTCCACCTATAATATAAAAATGTATTTTACTAATACTGAAGTAAAAAATATCATGCTGCTGAAAAACTGGAGAATCGATGATCTATATAATGAGGAGACTCTCGGCACATGGAGCCAGCTAGAGGGCAAGAGGGCCCCAAACTTTAATTACGCGATGAGCAGTGGAAGATATCGATGTGAAGAAAAAGAAGAATGGAAAAAAATTTGAGCGAGGAAGGACGAAAATAGAAATGGCCCCAATTTTTGTTTACTCAAGTCACGAATGCACAGAATCAGCTAATAATGTTTTCCACTTAGTTTTTGGAACTATTTTAAAAATGAAGTTTGCATTCGCAATAGAGAGCGTAGTACAAAAACTTATGATGGTATTAAAAGTAAAAAAAGTTATTTTTCAGAAGATTTCTTAAAATAGATTGAAGTCTAACATCGGCCTGATTTAAGATGAAATCCATTGGCTATGAATCAAAAAATCTATGCAAATCACTATTACTTCGATGACACAGGTATCCAAAACACATTTAGAACAGCTTTTACTGACTTTTTTTTTAGCTGAAATTAAAAAAAAGTAACCTTACAAAAATTTACAACTTTTCATAACAACATTACTATTTCGCCATTATCAATTGAAATATGTGAAAATTTCTATATAAGTATGTAACATATAGGTAAAAAAACAACATGCCAGAACTTTGAAAAAAAATTAGGGGAGCAGACAGCTTTTAAAAGCTTGAAGATCTGAAATTCCAAAAGCTATTGTTGTACTCATTCTTAAATAAAGGCACCTTTATTTGAGCAGAAACCACGACCTTTTGGTTCTAATCTAGGCAAGAGGTTGGCTTCTCAAATCTGAGCTCTGATAACTCTAAAAATAAAATAAAAAGAAACTCAATTTCAACACCAACCTTTGGCTGCTTGGCAACATTTCTGAAATTCAGCCCCAAAGATCACGGAAGTGCGTATAAAAAATATTGGCAGGTGTTTTCGATAACTGAATTTGATCACTGAGCCGAAGATTTTGTTTTGCTCTTGTTCTTCTAGTTTTTCTCTAGCTTTATTATGTTCTTGCCATGAATGAACTTCTTCTTCTGATTTTAGTAATACTACCATGTCCATAAGCAATATGTAAATGCAAATCGGCACGTATCAGCAGAATGAGAATCTAAAAATAATTTCTTCGAAAGGATTGACAGGGGAGTGTCTCGTCAATAAATCTCAAAAAACCTATTGAACACAAATTAATGGGGGGGTGGGGGGGGGGGGGAGTGAAATTGACAAGAATTGGGTGATAGTGGGTGAGTTGATTGGATTAGATGACAAAAAACAGATGAACACATACACATTCCAATCATTCCAATTACCATTTCCGCTGGCAAGAACTGGATTTTCAAGGAACTTGGTGGAGCTATAAGGATGTCGGCATTGACCACAAAGAAACTAACTTGGCACACATTTGATAGACTATTAAAGAAGTCTATTTATGCTATGCTGGAAATCTTACCCATAACAATGAAAATCGTCGAACTTATTTTTGAATTACGCAATAAAAACGTCTTCCTGGAAAACGCATTTTAAGGCAACCACAAAACATTTAGCTGCATACGAGCACTTTCACTTTAAAAAGTCGATATGAAACTTTTTCTGGTCATTTCTCTAAAGGTGGAGTAGCCCCAGTCGGAATTTTGTTTAAATACACTTATAACAATCCAAAACAAGCAAATATCATAATAAAACATTTTAGATTTTTCATAATTTACGGTCAAAGTATTGGCAAATTGCCAAAATTTTGAAAAATATGAGCTTTTGAGGAAATCCAAAGCAATGTCGCATGTTTCGACCCTTACAATTCATTAATACAAATAATTACAACAAAATTAAAGTATAAAAATGTAGAAAAATTGTTTTTTTCGTTGTCTTCCAAAATTATGAGTGGCAAAACTGAGCAATTGGCATTTTTGGCGGTAAATTTTTTTTTAAAGATTAATTATGATATTCGGCCATTTTGGCACTATAAGAGTAGTTTTTAACATTTTTCCCACTGGCGCTACTCCATCTTTAAATAAAAATAAAGTATTGAAAATAGTCTTGCATTAGGAAAGTATTATTCACGTTTAATCTTAATTTTTATGTTTCGCAAACCTAGGAACACATCCTTAAATTAAATTTCGGAGCAATTTTATGGGTTTCAAAAATAATTCAAGATATTTTTTTACGCACCCGTACGCTGATGAACGTTCTTGTGTGTGATCGATTTTGAGGGTTTCCTCCGAATGACATAACTTATTTTCAAAGTCTAAAAATATGCCAAAATACTTTCCTTATAAAGCCATAGGCTGCAAAAATTTAAAATTATCCTATCACAACGAGGAGGACGGAGAGCTATTTATAAAATATATTTGATTTCCAAATGTTCTACTTCTCCGTACATGAACTATTTTTAGAAACTGCCCAAAATTAACGAACACCCAAAAAAATGTCAGCGTGCTTATAGGCATTTGGTTGGAAAAACTAACGATGGCCTCGGAAAAAGTCCGAGCATACATCAGGTCTCAGAGGATACTGTAGCAGAAAATTAAAAATCTGATGAGGAATGTAATCTGTGGCGTTTTGCTAGAGTTCAGGTCAACTTGCGTTTTTTTAGAAATGGTCTGCAATTTGTCTTTTTTGTTGCAATTTTTAAACACTTTCAAGGTCCCACTCTCTAGCAGAAACTTCAGAATTGGATTTTCGAAACGTGAAAAATGAAGACAGAAAGCAAAAAGAGTGGGCGGCTGTTGTGCAGAGAGATAGAAGAGGTGCCATTTCTTTTTCTCCAGAAGACAAGGAAAAGCTCCTTCTGATGATGACGGAGAAGCAGAAGTAGTTGCCGAGAAATCTTCTCAAATTTAAATTGGGTTTGTGTGGAGGAATATATCTTTTTTCTGCTCTTACTCCTAACATTTGGCGTGCTCGCTTCTGACCATTTTCAGTAAATAAACATACATTTCCTTCAAGAGTATGAACCCTTCGAACGTGGTTTCTGGAGGAACTGAATGCGATGAAGAAATTTCTTCTATACGAAACTTGAGCTCAATTTTGAGTTGAGGCAATTGATCACCCAGTTCAGAAAATTGTATATCATTCGTCGTATGCCTTTCACACAAAAAAAACTAATTTAAAATTCGGTGAAATCATTAAAAGAATTTAATAACATGTTTCAGAGTTGAAGGCACCAAAAAATATATAAAATTGGGACCTTCATCTCCATCATCTCTCTCTCTCATTTTGTTATTGCTTTTTCCTCGTTTTCTCTCTCTCTCTCTCTCTCAAAAATTTTTTGGTATATATCTGCGTGTTTGTATGTGTGCGAAATGCATGGGCTCAGTCTAAAAATAGCGCATTTTTATTTTCCCGGCCCGACGGACCCGAATTTCGCCGACTTTTCCGGACTCACTTCATCAAAATCTCGAGAAGGGAGGGTGATAGGAAATTTTACAACTTTTTCGACTTTCAATGAGTCTCACTAGGCGATAGTGATATATGCAAATTACATTCTTAAATATTCAACGAGCTTTTCTTGAGCTCTATCTTCTCCACAGCCAATCGATTTTGTTTGTGTGTAACTGACATTCACAGGAACAATTTACAGCATCGCTCGAAAGAAAAAAAACGAGCGTACCTGAGCCGGATTCTCCCATCGTTGTTTGAAGTCTTCGCGTGCCTTGTCCAGGAATTCTTTGACTGAAATAAGAAAACATTGGAATATAAATGGTTTGGGGATTTTCTAATTGGTTTGGGGATTTTCTAATGGGGCCCCTTCAGCATCTAACAAACAAGGCTAAGCGGCTTACGATACGATTTTTACTACTTTTAAGTAGACAATTGTTAAATTTGGAATTGGGACCTTGATGCGCCGAAAACAATTTTGGTTCAAGTTTTTGCAACCGAAATTTACAAATCAGGTGACTGCTGGAGTATATGCTTGCAACAAACCTTATTTCATGAAATAGTTTAGATTACTAGAATACGTATGTTCGAATGAAATAACTAATACTTCAAGACGATACTAAATTTTTTAATAGAAAAGTTGATAACACAAACTCCGTTTACGGTCTAAAATTTTGTGGGATTGGTAGTTTTCGTGGAAAGCGGGGAGGACCACGCACCACGGAAGAGTTTTGGCGAATTGTTCACCAAATTTTATTCAAACAGTACTCGGAACTTTATGGCTCCATAAGAAAAAACAAAAAGACCTACAAAACTTGACTTGCACTTTTTTATTGCTACTGGACGACATGGTGAGAGATGGGCTTATTATCAATTAAAAGTGAAACAGGGTGACGTGGCAAAAACCTCCTTGTCTCCACCTCCTCCAACGACAACGACGACGGCAGCGGCTAGTTGACGGAGCTCAGGCACACATATGAGAGCACACACTTGCCTTGCTCCTCGGGGCCCCTGCTTGTGTGCCTATATAAAACGACGACGACGACGACGACGACGGACGGACGCCGACGATGTCAGAAGAAGAAGAGGAAGAAATTGAGAGAAAGATGGAGCAAGACGCAGAGCAACGCGGAAAAAACCAGAAGAAAATAGAGACATTTTTAGAGGTCTCCCTCTCTCGCTCTCATGGCTCGGCACACTGCGTCTCTTCATCATACAACACGGTTCACATTGAAGGTTTTCTTTACTTCAACGTCTTCTTCGCCGTGTGCTTTCTTCTCTTTTTCAGAAAAAAAAAACTAGAGAGGGAGAGAGAGAGGGGGAGAGAGGAAGTTGAGGAGGCCCCCCGAAAAAAGAGAGAAAAAGTGAGAAAAGCTTGTTGCTCGCTCTTTCTCTCTCTATCTTGCAAAAAACTTGTTGTCCATTTTCTATCCACTCACTTTTGTGTCGAATTTTGATGTTAACATGTGAAAACTATTTTCTGACAGTATTTAAAGATCTGTAGTAGAATCCACAAAAGAAGTGATAAAAAAGTAAATGAAATGGAAAAAATTTTCAAATATCCCGATTTCCAAGCTTTCAGAAAAGTACGACATTGACTGGTACAAACAGAACTCAATTCATTGTAATAATAGCAATGAAAATTTCGACTAAAGACGCGTCATTTGGAAAATCCCAATGAGATAATATCCAAATAGAATTGAAAGCTTTATACTGTTCTTTGAATCAGAAAATTGTTCGAAATCAATCAGTATGGAATGAGTAACGACTTTTTACTTGTTTAAACGGCTTTTAACCTCCAAGATGAGTTACGTTTTTATCTTCATATTGGAGAGGAAGAAATTTTGAAAAATGCAAAATTGAATGCATTTTGAAAGTGAATCCGAATCAAGGGTGTCATTTTTTCCATTTTATAAAAAAACCGACACTCTTGATCCGAACCATGCGTATCCTAAGCACAGTTCAGAATTCAGCAGAGATGGGTGTATCGGTCATATTAAAATTGAAAAAAAATGTGATTGATATTAAGCAGCAAATCTGGTTGTTGTTTTTTAACTTTTCTTTTCAATAACATGATCTCTATAAATGTTATTGCTTGACTGACTTAAAATAGTACTAATTTACAAGAGCAAAGATTTAACGCTCTGAATTCCCATGTGTTAAACAACTCAAGAAAACAGAATATTAAATTTTGTTATGGTGACTTTCCAGAGACATAATCAATATATGTTTATAGGAATGATAAAAAATATCTTGCCAGTAGCGTTAAATTGACAGAACAGTAAGTCCAGAAAAGAGGAGTAACACATGACTTATTTTCTCAGATGGTGAAATAGTGATGGCGACTTAAATCATGTTGCTGAAAAGCGTTCAAAATGTTCATAAAGTCACAAGCCGGAAAAAAACATAGTGTTAGCTCAAAACAACCACGGTACCCCTTTTAAAATTGTTTGTACAACCGTTTTTGACTCGAAATTTAAAATTAAAATATCAAAAACTCACAAATTTGAAAATGAACCGAATCTCGAAAAGCGGATTGAAAAAATTGAAATTGTAGCATTCAATGACAAATGTTTGAGAAGAAGAAGGACAATTTCAGGATTGGACCGGGACACGGGTTTCGAATGAATTTGTGGCAATTACAGTGGAAGAGTGGTCAGAAAATAAGGGGAAATGTAAAATGTGCGAAACGGGAGATAGCTTTTGTTCTTTTTCTTCCCACTTTTTTGTCTTGGTTTCTTTCCTCCCTCTGTTGCTCTTTTTCTCTAGAAGAACATTGTTTATCCCCTCCTTATCCCTGGGCATAGGGCTCCTATCGACGCATTCCATCCAAGTGAACCACCACCACCACCCCACTACCACCACTGACTGGCTAAAAAAGTGTCCCAAGAGCCCGGGATGACGCAGTTGGTTTTGTATTCGTAGGATTTTAGGTTTTCTACATGAATATAGTTTGTGGAAAGGTTCACGATATTTTATTTAAACATGTTTTTTGTTTCGATTTATAGCATTTGAATGCGATGTCTCGCATTCTCTAGTTTTAACTTTTCTACGTGCAAACGTTCTAACTTTTCAAAAGTGGAGCAGCATAATAATACATTCAAAAATCATGGTACAACATTTAAAATGTTCTGTTAAACTACTATGCACAGCCATAATGTGGAAAAATACAGTTTTCTCAAAAAATCTAAACTTTTGACCCATTTTGAATACGTTTTGAAAAATCACCAGTTACCAATTTTTACGTTGAGATTTTTGAAATTTCGTGGACTGTATAGTTTTCAGTTAAAAATCAGTAAAATATAAATAATAAACGTTACACACACGTTTTGTCAGAGTGTCTCGTTTTGGTTTGATCTACGAGAATCGCGGGAATTTAGACGCGTAGTCTGCATTTTTTATAGATCAAACAGTAATTGGTCAGACACCGCGTGTAAAGACATTTCCCTAATTCTGTTTCAAATTCCAAAAAAAATCCATCTGAGCATGGAAGTTCAAAATCAAGAAATTTTTGTGTAATAAAAAACTACCTGAACCCTAGCATATCAAGTTTCAAGTTTAGACCACAGGTTAAATGTTTTAAAAATTATCGATTGTTAAGCCTGCGCAAGGATGACACGCAGATTCGTGAAGCGTTCCAAATTGTTCCTTGAACTTGTCAAAATAGAAATGGCTTTTCATTCAATCCAGATGTTTAGGTACAGTTGATCCATTTCACACATGTTTTCGAAAAAAGAAATAACATGCGAATAAAATGAAATAAAAAACCACTTTTTTCAATGCATTTTTGTGTTATTTTGTGTGTTTCTCAGTGATAATATTTATCCTTGAAAAAAATGAACAAGAGCGTAGAATCAGCGGGCGTGAGTAAAATAAAGGAGAAGATATTTGGAAAAGAGAAAAAGAAACAATTAATCACTTGTTTGATCAATAAAATGAACTGATTGTAGGCTAAACAGAATTTGTTCTTTTTTTCATTATTCAAGAAAATTTATTTGAAAATGAAAAAAAAAAAACATAAAAATTGACCCGAAAACTCAAAACTTACAATCCTCCACAGGATCATCCAAGATGCTCAATTTAGAAAAACTCGATGGAGAAGGAAGCACAAAGCAGGCTGTCACGTCAGCTTCCTGGTCTTCATCTCCGTTATCAGTTGAGCTAGAGAACTGAAGGTTTCCAACAATATCCAATCGAGTGGGCATTTTTTGAGCGTAATTATGATGATTATAATAATTATTTTCTAGAGAAAAGAGATCGTCGTCTTCTTCGTATTGGCCGATGACTGGACGGTGGTGGCGACTGCATGCGCCGAGTGCGTAGAGGAGGTGAGCAACAGCTGTTGCTGCTCCACGGGATCCTGGCCCTTTCTACTTCTTTTCCACCTCAACTCTTCTCGCTCATGCTCCTTCATCTGCTCACGGAGCCGCAAGTCCTCGAGTTGCTTTTTGTGCTCCTGTCGCTCATCGCTTGTCATCGTGCACCATGTCGGCACGCGTTTAAGCGGTGCAGCTGGATATTGCGGTTGATGACGTGGCATAATAGGTGGCATTGGACTTGTGCTTTCGCTGCGACGCGAAGCAACGAATATCATATGGATAAGATAATTGGAACGACGACAGAATAGAGGTCTCATGAAAATCGAACAGATTAAATGAGCTTGTGTTAAAACAAGAGGCGGGACATTAATAAACTTTGGCAGCTGCCTCATATTTGACTTTTGTTCGAGGGGTTTGTTCCCTCGTGTTAGACAATTTTTATTGTTCCCTATTAAATACGAATGTCAAGTTCAGAGTGATCTCCGAGCTAACAAAATTTGGTTCCAAAAGCTATGAGCTTGGAATGCAATACTTCACACCCAGAAAACTTCCTGAGAAGTGCTCCTGACCTTAAAAGTCAGTCAAAACTAGGATTACTCAAGGTAACGTTGAACAACTCCAAAAGAAGTTTTTTGAAGCCCTTTTTGCTGGTGCTATTTTAAAATATTTCATAATGTGTATAACGTGAAAAATTCACTAAGAAACAACTCGATGAGTGGTTCAAAAAAGTTAACGCCTTGGCGGCTATTGGGGGCTACTGAAGAGTCATGTATGTGTGTAGTTTAGTTAGCTCGACAAAAAATATGCCGGGGTAAAATCCCAATGACCAATTGTCGATTAATTCGACTTATTATTTTAGGATAGTGCATCGTACGCATCAGTTTTTTAGGTTCATCTCACAGGGGTAGCATCCATAGCATGCAATGCTCAGTTTTTTACTTGTTCTGTTGTTAGCTATGGAGTAGTTTTATCGAACAAATTATTCCTTAAAAATCTTCCGGTTTTAGCAGCTTCCTGGGTTACAGAGCATCTGACGACTTAGCGCAACCCCCCCCCCCCCCCCCTCTCCCCTCACCTAGGGAGTACTTGAACGAAAACCCGAATCTTCTAGAAAATCTTTCCTCATCTCCTTATTGCCTCCTCAAAATGTTTCCCCGGGGGCCATTTTTCGCGTGTGTGTGCCGAGAAAACTTTCATCACCATCATCATTTTCTTTCCCTCTCTTCGAGTCTACTCTGCCCCATTTTCATCACCTCACAATTCTAATTAAACTTGTGTCAAAAAGTGCTTTTTTTCCTTCTTTTCCGAAAGGAAAGGCTGTTTAAAGCGACGGTGGTGGCAATGAGCTTTATACGAAGACGAGGCACAAACAGAATAAGAGACTTACTGAAAAAATTGAAGACGGACGAACCAACCAAAACAGAAAAAAACGGAAATTGTCTCAAAGAATTGTCTCGATGGGTGTTTACCGCAGAGAGTCTATCTATCTACCAATTTTCTGGGCAGTGATGTTCAAAAATGTATAAGAGCCACTTCAATGACATTTTCAATTTAGGCGGATCGAAAAAGGCTAGATAACAAAAATCCTAGATATTTTGGATATTTCTAGCAATTATTCATTAACATTAGCTGGCAAGTGAAGTTTTTCCAGAGGTGTTGTCTAAAAATACCTTTCACGTGCTCGATTTGCGACATCGCTTTGGATTTTCTCAAAAAACTCTTTTTTTTTCAAAAATTTGGCATTGGGCCAAAACTTTGACCGGAAATTGTGAAAAATCTAAAATATTCCGTCGTTTTGGATTGTTATAAGTGCATATAGACAAAATCCTCACTTGCGCTACTCCACCTTTAATCTAAAATGCTCTAGACTGCCTATTAGCCTTTCAGGCCAGCCTAGATAGTTTCGGATCAATGAAAAGTTTAGAAAAAGAAAAAATTACCAGTTTCTAAATAACCTCCTGATATGTATTTACTTTTGTGATTCTTCAACGCCTCATTCTTCCGTTCTTTCATACTGCCGCGGAAAAACGACGAGGACAGCATAGTGTTTGGTAGAAAAGGGAGGGAAATTCAGAAGACTTGAATATCTCTGAAGCTTGTCGTCGCCGTCATCGTCGATGCTTTGGCACAGAAGCAGAAACTCCGCCTTTTTTTGCACAAAGAGAAAGATGCGCGCACACACACACAAAAACGATGATGAGGGAATGATGATGATGATGATGATGATGAGGGAAAAAGTATGGGCGAAGAGTGACAGCGAAAAAGACTCACTTTTTTAATGCAACAAACTCAGTTTCTCCTGAATTTTCTCCCTTCGTTTCCCCATGTGCATGTCGCCGAAAAAACCTTTCACCACTTTCCCCACACTGGGCCACCAAATTGGTATTCCCGCTATACCCAAATAGCACACACACACACATGTGGGGAACCAAATTATGTTCTTCTTTCCTTTCCATTCGCCCATTCCAATCTGTTGGGCTTCTGCCTCTGTTCTCGGCAAATAAAAACAAATTTACGGACTGAACTTGAAAAATTGATACATTTTCAGCGAAAGTGCCCATATCATTTTGAGATTATTTCAATTTGTTGAAGAACTCACAATCAATACAGACTTGTAATACTAACGTTCCGGAAACATTCTTCAACTAAAATACTTTTAAATAAAGTGCCGACAGCAAATTCTTACTTAGGAAAGCATAACAAAGCGTAAATCGACTTCAGATTTTGCTAACTTCTTCAAGGCAAAGTTTAGTGCCTTAGGCTTCAGGTAGTATAGAAGTAATGCAAATTGAAAAGTGGTAGACTCGTAATACAGGTAGTTGTTCTTTTTCAAACAAAAGAAAGTTGAATGTAAATCGAACATGTTAATGCCCATTCTGTACATGCAATAAAATATACATACGCGACGCCGAGTTCTTGTTGTCCTTCGAGCTTCCCTCGTCCGACGATTTTGGTTTCAGAAACTTGAGCATTGTTTTGCTGGTAGACGAAGACCACGATCGGGACTGGATGGGACGTTGTCACACTTCAGAAGACACTTGCAGTCTTCTCTTGTGTGGTCTTCGCTGCTTTCTGTTTAATGGTAAGTTAAGGAAAGTTGTGAAAGTGAGAGAGAGAAAGAGAGGGATGGCAAAGTAAGAAAAAATTACATTATGGTGAAAGTTTAATAATTCGGTAGAGTTTGTTTGTCCGGTGCCTCAATGCACGGATGAAACAAACGAAAATCACAGATAAAAAGAAAATGTTCTAATTTTAGAAAATTTCGATACGGCCACATTAATTTTTCGAGAAAGTCATGGTATGTGAACATTTTCCACTTATCAATAAAATAAAGAAATAGTTTTCAAATTGTTGGTCATCCACAAAGTGCTTATCGTTTGAAAAACAAGGAATTCACATAAAAGACAGAAATAGACTTCTGAGGTTTTTAGAAGAAAAGTAAATAACTATTTATTTTACAGAGTGCTCCAATTGCTCTTATATAGCACAACTTGCTCAGAAAAAGAGACAACGCGCCCAACAATTTAGCTATGATTTCGAGTTGTTCTTATAAGATTTGTTTCAACATTTATGAAACCAATCCTCCAGAATCGTTTGTGTGTTTTTTAAGGGCCGAAACGTAGTAAAACCCTTGGTATACAACACAATTACAACTTTTACTGGATCATGGAATAATTAAAATCAAAAAATCGACGAATAATCGCTAAATCTTAAGAGAAGATAGTGGGCAAAGAAAGAGAGACACTGAAATTGAAACTGAAAATATAATATAAAAAAGGAAAAAGTGGCGGGCGGCAAAAGATAGATTGAATATGGAAATTTATGTGTATCAAGCATCGAATGATTCGTTTTGAAACGAGCAACGGCGCTGTGAGAATTTTCAAAACTTTTTGTCAGTTTTTGGAGACTTTATGTTTAGGGGTGTGCGACTAGTGTTGGGGCAACAATTTAAAAGTATGAGTGAAAAATCAAAACAAAAACAGAAAGAGAAAGGACCCATGTTCTCTACAGAAAAAAAGAGAAGATGTCAGAAAACGGTTCGGAAAAGAAGAAGAGATTGAAAGTGAGAGGAAAGTGTGAGCAGCATGAAAAATGAATCACTTGGGAACTGGGAGGGGGACGGGTCGAAGAGAAAGCTCTTTTTTGAATATTTAAAATTCAACTTGACAAATTTCGTTAAAATTAGTAGTGTAAGAAATATGCTCAAAAAGATCCAAAATTTGGATGTTGGAAAAATGGAAGTTGGAAAATTGAATCTACACCTCAGAGTTGTGTGAAGTGAGTTTTATTTTGTATTTTTCAAGAACATTATTTAAAGGTGGAGTAGCATTATTGGGAATATTGTTAAAACACGCTCGCATCGTGCCAAAATGACCAAATATCAAAGTAAAACTTTTCAGAATTTTTTTTTGAAATTTTTTTATTTGCTGTCAAAAAGCTAATTTTTGCCACTCATAATTTTGGAAGTCGACCAAATGTTTTTTCTTCAACTTTTATACTTAAATTTTAATTTAATTGTTTTTGTTAATGCATTCTATGGGTCGGAACATGTGGCATTGCTACAGACTAGATTTCCTTGAAACCTCATATTTAAAAAAAGTTGGCAATTTGCAAAATCTTTGTCTGGGAATTATAAAAAATAAAAAAGTTTTCAGAGTGTTTTATTATGATATTTGGTCGCTTTGGATCATTATGTGTATTTAGACAAAATCCCCACTGGCGCTATTTCACCTTTAAAAAATTAAATTTTTTCGAAAAAGTGTAATTTGAAAAAATATTTTTGGAGTAGAAGAAATGAGCGAGCAGTTTGGTATTTATGATTCGAACCGAAGTATTTTTTCAATTTTTTTTTCGATTTTTACAAGTATCTTCTTCAAATTATCTCGTAGAAATCGATTGAAACACTTGCAACACAAAAATAAAATCTCAAAGTTTAGCGTGGAAAACTCTCAAGTAAGAAATACTGAAATAGTTGAAATCGGGCGCCACAAAGGAGGAGAATTGATAAAGATTGTGATTAGAGATAGAAGACATAGATGGTCACGGCAGTCTTATCAATTTGTTACAGCACATAGATTATAATGCAATTTTTCGTGGAAAAAAATTTGAAAAAATTGTCAATATTAAAATTTCCAGTCTCCAACAGAATACTTTTTTTTCTTCCTCAATCACTTGAAATACAGGGGAAAGGGTGCCGCGCCACCATCATCCACATCATCATTTTTCGCCGTCGTCGACGTTGTCAAAAGTGATAATACGCTCGTCTATTCCCCGACGGGCGTCAAAAATGGGAGAGAAAATAGCGGGCGAAGTGTGTAGAGCGTGCAGAGATTTATACATAATATCATCATGTATGTGTTGTACATACACTGTGTATATGTGTGTGTGTGTGTGTTTTATTATTATTATTATTATTTTATTGTTCATTTTTTCTTTTTCTCTCTGTGATTCACTATTCACTTTGGTTGTGGTAGTGCTAGAAATGAAACAGCAGGAGCTAAAAATAGAAATGATCATCAGCGCCCCCCCCCCCCCCCCAATTTTCAAACTTGAAATAATTTTTGTGATTTTTGCTTCAAAGCACATTTAATCTATAAATGAAAGATACATTCTGGTGGCACCTTCCTAAAACTGCCTGCCTACCATTTTGTAGATTTACGAAGTTTAATTCATAAGTTAAAACTTCCATTAATAAAAAAAATGCAAAAATTATTCAATGGAAAATCAAACTTTTTAGTAAATGTTTTCACTACTTTTGAGATCCAAAAATTGTTTTTTTTTCTTTTTTTCACTTAAAAAATAATTTATAAAAAGCATTCACAGTTTTTGTCAACCCTCGAAGAATCTTAAACTGTTCAAAATTTAGTAACTAACGCCAAAAGAAATTTTATGGGTTCCGAACAAAATGCGCTGAAAAAAGTTGAAAATTTTATTTTTTTTAATGGATTTTTTAAACTTAAAATTGTGCAAAAACAAAAGAAAAGCATCTGGCAAACAATACAATATGCAACCAGCGTTTTTCAAACAAAAACTCAAAAAAAACCAACAAATAACCTTCTTTAAGTTATGTATGAGTAAAGGGGCAAAAGTACCATGAGATCAGTACAAAAAGAGAGAAGGAATAGAAGAGAAGTAGTGAAATGTTCTAAAAATAGACAACACCGCCGCCGAAATTAATCTCCCTCACACTCCTCCCGTTTTCTCTCAATTTTCAGCCGAAAAATTTTCAGATTTTAATTCTATTTGTGTATCAGGCAAGCAGGGTGGTTGACCGGCGGTTGTTGTCAGGCATTCAGAAGTCAATTCGGTGATTGAAAACGAAAAAAAAATGTTAGGAGGAGGGAGAAATGGAATTGGGCAGAAGAAAGACAGTGAAAGAGAGCGAGAATATGAGAATGAGACAATTAATTGGAATTGGAGGCCACCACATATTTGCCGGGCCCCCGCCTGTATTTTGTAATTTTCACTGATGATCATCAAAAGTTAAGAGGTCTAACTACTACCAACAGCGAACTAATCAATTGCTTGAACAACGAACAAGCTCAGTAACCTAGAAATACCTAAAAATAAACAACTACGTGGTTTTTTCGGCGCTCCTGAAAAATCCAACAAAAAACTGGGATGCTTCGCTTCTTTCGTAAAAGTGCCCCCGGCGGCAATAATCGTCTTTATGGAGAGAGAGAGAGAGAGGGCAGTGGGGAGTTAGAGGTGGGTGTACATCTTCGTCATCACAGGTTGGCCTCAAAAAATATGAAGAAGGGAAGTGTTGAAAAGGGGCACGAAATATGCAAATTTTTGGAGCGAAGATGTGGGGACCTAAACGTGATGTTTCAGAAGAGTTTACAAAAGTGCTCAAAAATGTAAGTTATGTGTACTTTTTTGGAAACAAGTGAATCACAGCCGAAAAAATAATTCTGATCAAGTCGTACTAGTTTTCCTTAATGACGCCTTAGAACCCATTTGCCGGTCTAAACGAAACACCGGTGACCGGCGAATGAATTGAAGGACATGGCTCAAGAATACAAGCCCAATTTGAGCAAGTAGTTTTCAATTAATTTGGTCAGACAATCTATTCTTCGGTTATGATTAACATGTTGCCAAAAAGCTACATAAACACTGACAGATAAGTTTGTTTTTCGAAATTTGCCAAAAGCGCCGGTGCCCACCCTGATTGCCAGCCTAGGTAAGTGAATTACCAATTTTGCTGTGAGCTCCAAAGCTGCTCTGATTATACAAGTGTTGCCTCCAAGCCGTTTACCCGGAAAACGCCTTCGGCAACGTGAGAAAAAAAGTTGATATTATAACATATCACAAAAATAAAGCAAAAATTATTTAAACGTGGAGTAGCGTCTGTGGGTTTTTTGCCCAAAATGACAGAATACAGTCCCAATATACCGAATATAAATGTAAATGTTTTATTTTTATTTTCTAAATTTTTTTACGATTTTTTTAATTTTGAAAAAATTGAAAAAAGGGCCGAATTAAATTTGAATTCCCGCGCAAATGAGTGACGTCATTTTCAACATTTTTGCGTTTTATGGCCAAACTAATAGGTTTTTCTATATTTTCTCATTGTTTTACTGTTTGAAACATCATTTGCCAATTTGTCAAGCATATTTCCGTAGAGAAAAGTTATGTTTTATTTTGAATATTTAATCGATTTTTAGGCCAATTTTCGAGTTTCGACAAGTTTCTGCGAAACTATCAAGTTTTATTTACGGAAAAATGTCTGAAAAATTGACAAATTATGTTACAAAAAAATAGGGAAAACTAATTAGTTTGGCCGTAAAACACAAAAATGCCAAAAATGACGTCACTCATTTGCGCGAGAATTCAAATTTAATTTGGCCCTTTTTATTTTTTGAAAAAATTATAGAAAATTTAGAAATTTTTCTCAAACTTGTTTAGGGTTCTATTCGGTATATTGGGACTGTATTCTGTCATTTAGGGCAAAACACCTACAGTAATGCCATTGAGACTTTTCCGGGTGGGAATTCTAGTATCGTCTTGAGGAAAATGATTTTTTTAATTTTGGCAAGTACCGATGTGAAAAGCCACATGAAAGCTTAGAGTTTCACAAGATTAATATGGCATATGGTTTGTACGGTCTTTCGGCTTTCCATGTGTCAAAAAGTATGTAAAAAATATCAACAAAAAAATCTAGAAAATTCGATGCGCAGAGTGAAGTGGAAGAAAAGACAGTGATGGGGTAGGGAAACGTTTTGGAATATAAAAAACAAGTTTCTCGTTTTGTTCTCTAAGTCTTTTGAGTCTCTTATAACCTATTTTTGTTCTTCTTTGACGTGATTTTTCTCATACCTCGGCATTGGTAATCTTTTTATTTTCAGCAATTTTCCTTGAATCGTTTCATAAAAAAATTTTTTAAGTTAAAAGGTCTTTTTTGAAGGCAAATTCACTGAAAAAATTGCAGCGCTAAATTTTTTTTGCCACTTTCTAAAAGAAATCACGAAGTTTTGGCAAACTATTTTGTACCCGCGTAAGGTGGGAGAAGTTCTTGTCACTCTCAACGTGCCCGTCGCTCACTGTCATAAAATGTTTGTATGTGAGTATCTCTAAAAATAGAATCAGTATGTGCGTCCTTCTTCTCTCACTCTCCACAGAAAAATACCATCATTCGATCTATTGCCTCCTCATTTAGAATTAGTTAGAGAATTGGTGGTGGGAGAGAGGGGGTTGATTTGAAGTCAAAAGTGACCTACAGACGGCTTTGCCACGTCATCACCGTCTTTTTGTCAACGGGGAAGACATTATAATTGGATTTAGATTTGATTTGAAAATAAACGAGAGAGAGAGAGAGGACAAAACAGTTACGCAGCATAAAATCCAAAATCAGACGAGTCGATTGAGGGAGAAATTATCGAAAATCTCAAAAAGCGCTATTTTTTCACTAAAAAAGTCCATGTGTCCATTTGTGCTCATTTTTCTATTGAAGAAATTTTAATTCTTTAATATGTTTTTTGAGTTCAGGTTTTAAAACAGCTTGAGATTTTTTCTCAAAATTTGTTAAAAAGTATTATAACTCATTGAAAGACTACAATCCAAACTTCAGGAATTATATTTAAAGGTGGTCTAGTCGAATCTTTTTATTGCGTTATTAAACATTGAATTGTTTGAAAACACCAAAATTTATAATGAAACTTCTTGAAGAATTTTCAAAAAAAAAGTTATGACGGCTTAAAAATCAGTTAAAATTAGAAATTTGAGCGACTTGTCAAGCGATTGGAAACTAATTTTGTTTGAAATCACCGTCTAATTTTGAATATGTAAGTCAATTATCTTGGGTTTTGAACCAGATTTAGGTATTTTAAAGTGGATGGACGAAGAGATTTAAATTTTTTTTTGAGTCTTATAAAGCAATAATAAAATTGACTGCAACACCTTTAAAACCCTAAAAATGTTCCTACACATCCACCCAAAACTAAAGCCAATAGAACTTTCAAATCTAAGATTCTTATGGAAAGACTAAAACATACATGGTATTGAATAAAAGAAAAGGCTTAAGGTATCCGCCTTCTACGGAGCAAATCGAGGAGCAGCGAGAAAAGAGCGAGCAGGCCGGGATGAGGAAAAGGATTAATCGAAATTGTGAGAAAGGGAAATAAGAAGTTGGCGAATACATGAAAATATATCTATTTGTGAATATATAGAAATAGATACATAGACTTAGAGACATTGACGCTGTCGATATCATCAAAAGCGGGCCAAAGGAAATTGAATGTTGATGTTTTCATTTAGAATATTCAGTTACTGGAAGTTTCGACAAAGACTGAATTTGGAAGCAAAAAAGTTATGTTGAATAAAAAAGAATGACGTTTTCGGAAACAAAAAAGGAAAGAAGACGAAAACGATCAGAGAGACACACAAAAGGCGCTGATTTTCTATAGGACCTCCAATGAGTGCAAGGTGTTCGGTTAACATTTCGAATTTTTGCAACGTTTATTATAGAAAAAATACGATCGCACAAAAATAAACAACGACGCAACGACACTCCGTTGTTTTCAAGCTCCGCCCACGATTTCATTTGCACTGCGGCCGCGACATCGCAGTGCAAATGAAATCTTTTGCCGAAATTGCCAAACTTGCCGATGGCCGGACATTTTCGGCAATTTGCAAACCTAATTATGTTTCGGAAATTGAAAAAATTCCACTATGTTTTTTAGTATTCAATTAGTCATTTTCTGACGAAAAACGTTCATTCCTTCAAGGATTAAATTATTTTGAGCTTAGAAATAGACAATTGTTCAGTGAGATTCATGTTTAGGCTTTTAAATCTACAGAAAACATAACATTTATATTTCCGACAATTCTGATCTCCGGTAATCGGCCATTCCGGCAGTTGCCGGCTTTGGGAATTTCCGGCCATCGGCAATTTCGCCAGTTGCTAAAACTGCCGAAAATTCGATTGCCAAACGGCAATCGCCGTGCACTGGTTCATCTCTATCAAACCCTCCAAAAATGCAGCGCCTCCTCCTCCACTACTTCTGGCTGCTGAGCTTCTCTTCTTCAACTCTTCCACGATTTGGATGGATGGCGTGTGTATATGTATGCCCCACTTCTCATAGATCAAGAGACGCAGGGAACACAAGCTTATTTCACATCGAATATTATATTATTGCTACGAAAAGAGAAGAAGAAGAGAAAAAGAGAAAATATTCAACACTGGAAAATGGAAATAAACGGAGAAAAAGCATCTTTTTCTATAAACGGTGTGCCGTCGTTTGTATGATTGAATTTTTCAACGTCGACGCTGCTACCGCTTTCTTATTTTTTACGTCTTCTAAATGTCTTGGAGAAAAATACCCAAGGGATTTTGTCGGGGAACCTATTACATTTTGCTCCAAATAACGTTCAACGTTTATGTCGAAAATAATGGAAAAGAGTTTATAAATAACTTTTAATTAGAGATTATAAGGAGAGATTAATAAATTTTTGAAATAAGAATAATCTTATTGTAAGGGATAATAGACAATTTTGCATGCGAAATAAAATGGGATTCAGACATATTAGAGATAATAAGTTTGCTTAAAATCTCCTTTTTCTTTTGGTCGCTGAAACACGCAGGAAATGTCCAAAAAAGTTATTGTGACATCAGACTTCCTAAAATGATGTTGCCACGTTTTTGAGAAGTAAAACGTGTAGTCTTCATTCAGAAAGATTGACTAAATAAATGTATGGTAGTATTTGAAAACCACTTTTTACCACATGGTGGTTCTATCTAAAATTTTACGAAGAGCAGGCTAAACTTTTGCACAAAAACTCAAAAGAAAAGCGCAGAACAACAGAAAAATCAAGAAGCGGCGACATTGAATCTAGAATTTTTTCCGCTCTCTGGCGTAGTGATGATGGCAAAAAAGAGCAACGAAGGGAGGAAGCGGGAAAGGATCGGGTTTCCCCGCCCCTTCCAAACCCTTTTCTACGCTCTTTCTCTCCATCTGTGTATGCTCAAAAACGCAGCAAGTGTCATAGATTCACAGATAATGAATCGTTTTTTGAAGATTGTTCAGTATAAAGTTACTCTTTCTTAATTAAAAGTAACATGAGTTCGCTAGATTGTTCAAAATTGTTTAATTTATCCTTTTATTTTGACAACTAATTAATTTTTTACAGTAAAGGTTGAACACAATTTGTTAAAGAGCTCAATTCAACTAGAAAGCTAGTTGTTTGTTTTTAGAAGTACAAAGCTTGAATCTTATCAACAAAAAACAGACGAAAAACGTTCATTCCTTCAAGGATTAAATTATTTTGAGCTTGAAAATAGAAATTGTGTTCAGAAAGAATGTTCAGAAAACCTTATACACGATTTTTTAGAAAGAAAACTTGGTGAGCCAAAAGATGAGCAAGTTGGTAGAATTGTCAAAAGCGACAAAGAGAAAAAAGCGGGAAACATAAGTAAAAAGTAGAAGACGTTAAAAGGGAGTGGGCGGGTTGGAAAAAAGGAGACACGAAGAAAAATAAGCAAAAGAAGCTGAAGGACCCTCTTGCAGTCTCCAAACGAGGGCGCCATCATCCATGGAAGCTCTCTCTCTCTCTCTCTCTCTCTCTCTCTCTCTCTCTTCCTTCTTCTTCTTCCGAGACAAGAAGGAGCAAAAGACGATGGGAAGAACGATGAAAAGAGACAAGAAGAAGCGCTCTCTCTTTCTTTTTTTCTGGAGGAATTGGTTTGAAAAATAGATAGGGAGACGTAGGTAGCATGGCGGTGAATAAACTGGGGAAAAAGAAAAAGAGAAAGAAAAAGTTTTCTAGTCGGGGATAAGATGAGGCTGGGAAAAAGAGGAAGAAGCAGGAGGAAGTGGTGGTGTGTGAGCTATTTTTGATAGGCATCCGTGTTTTTGTCAATCTTTTGTACACTCTTGCCAAATTAATCACATGTAGATATTTATTAATTTCGTGGAAGCTTTAATGGTAAGAAAGCACGGTTTAATGGCTGCCTGCGCATATTTTCTGAATTTTGAACGTCAAGCCTTGTTCATCCACAGCATAGTTTTGCATAGCACAGCATATATCAAAGTTTTATTTAAAAAATTTGGAAAATTTTCAGATTTGCCCAGGGGTTGTTTTGAGTAAATCAAATTTAAAATTTCTGCTAAATATGAAACATGAAAAATAAAATAATTCAAGAAATCTCGAAGTTTCCGCCCATATATTTAAAAATCCTGCTATACTATAAAATACTATTAATGTCTCGGCATTTACCTGCAGCTTCTTGCCCAACTTAAGCTCTCAGCAGCTTCGTACCCAAATTTTGCCAGTCTTGCCCAAGAATAGAACAAGTCTGACTTAAAAAAGCGCTCTAAGCGGACAAAAAAGATTAATTTCGAAATTGGAACTGTTATCAAATAACGTTATTTTTTGCTTATTTGCAGAAAATCGGAGAAGAATGTTTTCTGTTGTGAGTAAACTGTTTGAAAATTTTTTTCGGAAATACTGAACTCTTGAGAAATTACTTGAAGACACATAGAATGTCCAAAATGTTGGGTTCTGAAGAAAAAAGATATCAATAGGAAACTGAATTTCATTCATTATGTTTTAGCATTATCGAATGCAATTCTGATTGAGAATCAACCTAAACCCATGAGAATGACTACGCATAAGTTGAAACATCAATTTGCAATATTATTACTAAATAGAATCAAACATTCACGCGCGATGGCTCAACAGGTTAGAGATCAGCACATCGGGAAATGCGATCGGAGTTCAACACACATGCAAATCTTGAGCGGAACTTGGGCTAAACTTGGCCTAAACTTGGGCAAGACATGAACTGAGTGACAGTGGGCAACGCAGCAGATGACTTTTTTTTTATGACGCATGGCCCAAGTTTGAACCAAGTTTAGCCCAAGTTTGGCGAGCTTTTTATCCAAGTTACTTTTCTTAGGCGAAACTTTAACTAAAAGCTGGCGAAACATGGGCAAGAAGCTGGCGGCGAATGCCGAGGTCGCAGATAGTGTTTCAAAGGGATTATACTATTTCTAGCATTATTATTTTCTGTGACAAAACTCTTATTTCTAATTACCAGGGGGAATTATTTGGGTGTCGTGTGTTCGTGAGTTTGAATTATCAGAAAATTATCAATGTTTACGAAAATTATGTGTCTGTCTGTCTGTCTCCTCGTTTGGTGCCTGGCTTGTTTAAATTAATATTACTTTTAAGTTTGCTGAATTACACAACTTAAGCGGGTACTAAAGTAGGCAGGCATCGAGGTATCCTCAAACTTATATTAAAAATTTTGTTTAACTTGAATGAGCACATTTTAATTAGCTGCTGGAAAACTACACAGATGCTCAGACTAATTTTTTAGTGTGCATATACCGTTTTAAGGCTAAATTTTAAAATTATTGAACAACTATAATAAATACCAATGAACACCATGGATCCCATGGCGTCAGCTTTTTGGAGACCATCATGAAGAACAACAACAACAAACCAGAAGAACATATGTCACATATAACAAGTGTTGGCTGTCACAGGGGCAAGAAGAGCACTTTAGAGCCACTCTCGATTTTTTTTTTCTTTCTCTAAGAGCAGCGAAAAGCTCTGTCGGGTCCCTCGTCGGAGAAAAAGAAGAAAAAAAAAGGAGAAGCCATTGGAGAAATGAAAAGTCGGCGAGAAACGTGCATTCTATTTTTAGATTCAACATGGCGTATTTTTAGAATACTGGGGAATTGCGGAAGACAAGAAAAATTGATGGATTTGTAGAATTTTCGGAGATGGGATTAATGAATTGGTTCAGAAAACTGACAGATTTGCCACATGGAAATCGAATATGTCTCTCGACAAAATTTACTCAAATTTAGGTGCTAGAAAATAGAGACAAGATGTGACACAAAAATCTCCTAATCTGGAATTTTTTCAGATGAATAAAATTGTGATTCAATCAAATGAATTTATCGCAATGTTTTGAAACAAAAAAATTATAGCTAATCAGTGAAAAATCAGAACACACCGAATTGATTCGAATTAAGAATTGAAAACACTTTAACTACTATTTTTAGAATTTAAACGAAAAGTTGGAAACAAAAAATCATGTCTGCATCGAATAAAAGTCAGGAAGGAGTAGGGGTTGAAAACAGGCCGGCTTTTTGTGCCTGTAAATGAAAACGACATACTTGAAGAGACAAGAAGAATTTTTTTTAATGTTTGACTTTTACGACTTTGTTCAAAAATAAATTTTACACATAGAACAATATCGAAATTTGATTTGTAATAGTGCTCCCAACAGGCCGCAACGGCGCCTTCACCGGCCTCAGCTGTCGCCGCGCCGGCCGCACGGCGTCACCTACACCTTTCATTGAAAAATAAGTAAGCTTTCTTTCATTTCTTATTGTTAGTTTTTTTTTCTAAAATTTCAACAAATGATTAGAAATAAAAAGTTAAAATTCACGTCAAAATTAGTAAAAGCGGCGAGCGGCGGAGCCGAAGACCGGCCGGCGTGAGGCCCGCGTGAGGCCCGCATTTCGCGCCTCACTCAGCTGGGAACCCTAATTTGAAATATATAATTTCAGCATTTTAATAGTTCCAGAAGAAAACGTAAAAATATTTCTCTCAGAAGGTTTTTTGAAATGCGGCAAATTTTTAAAAATCCATTTCCAAATTTTTTCCCCAATTTTTTTCCGTAATTATAAAATGTGGTTAACAGGTTCAATAACATGAATAATAACTCATATAAAGTGGTACACTGTTTGCCAAGTAATTGTTTAAAAAACATTATTTTACTACCTAGTTTCAATTACATTATTTGAAATGAAGTAGGCATTTCATCCAAGTAAAAAAAGAGAGAAGTTGAAGCTTTACAGGAAAATTGGCAAAATTAGTTGTCAACTCAAGTTTGTTCAAAACGATTGCTGCCATATAGCGCTACAGTAATACTTTTTGATCATGTTGGCGATTTTCGATATCGCAAAAAAAATTTTAATTTAGCAGCTGTGGCAACCGGAAGTTGGGTGGTTTCTGGGGTCCACGACAAGGGTAAGAAATTGAAAATGCTCTTTTGCTTGGTCTCAATCGCGCCTCTCCATTCAAATATATTTCTATTCTCTTTTTCTGGCTAAGGGAAGAAATTCAATAGTGGGCTTTTGGGGGCCAAAAGAGTGAGCCGACTCAATTGCGTCCTCGTAACCAAAAATGGCAAATGAAATTGGTTTTCTAAAATAAAATAGCATAAAGAAAATAGAGAGGAAAAGGCGGATGGTTTTCGGGTTTTAAATCGAAATTTTCCCAAAAAAAACACACACAAAAAATCCGAGAAAGTGTACACGCATATTTTAAAATAAACCGATTAGTAATATTCTTTGTCAGGAGGACGGTAGAAACATTTCATTCATTGGCCAAGCAAAATGAAACATCACTGACATTCATTTTGGTCCAAAAACTTTGGTCGAAAAATAATTTTAAAAAAATTGTGCACAATAATTAAATCTATAATATGTAGCTAGATTTATTGATTGCATGTTCTGATTTTTTATGAAGTAATTGTATAAAGTTGATAAATGCACTATTGTGTTATTCTACATTTTAACTTTTCAAATACTGAAGAATAGTGGTCGAATCATACTACAGTACGCCTTTTGTCCTTGGAATGTAATTTCCGGCAACGTCGAAATTATGGAAGGGACAGGACTCTATTCCGGCGACAGATCTTTTACTGAACTGGAACTTGATCTCAACTGGTGTAAAACGAGAAGTCAAAGGAGCAAAATAAAGGTTCCTAAACCAGAGGGTAGCTAAAAGAAACAAAAACATTGAAATGTGGTACTATTGACTAACTCTTAAAATTCTTCCACTTTTATCAAATCTCCAAAATCAACAGTGATGCAACATTCACAAAAAAAAGTTACCGAAACTCTGTGGCTGTCATGGAATCAGGAAGCAAAATTGTTATCGTGTGCCCAAACGGAACAAAAAACCCCATTGCGCCCCACAAAAGATGTATGCTCTCGCACAGGCAAGAATCTTCATCTTCCACACAAAGTGACAACGTGATGGATTGATGGTTTGAGAAGAGGCTTCCAACCAACAGGACTATTTCTCAAAACGAAAAACCAAAACACACAATAACAGAATGCGATAATTTTTGAGAGGTTAACCGCGGATTAGTTTTAATAAACAACATCCTTGAAGGTTCTACGAACACGGCGGTAAACTATTTTTTTCCGGCAAATCGGCAAATCGACAAATTGCCGAAATTGAAATTTCCGGCAAATTGGAAAATCGGCAAATTGCCGAAATTGAAATTTCCGCCAAATCGGCAAATCGGCAAATTGTGGTTTTGCTCATTCTTTTTGGAAATTTCAGAATTTCAATTTCCATCGACAAAATTGTACGCATCCTATTATTGTTCTTACATTTTTTGAAAAGTAAGCAAATTCTATGAAAATATTTAAAGAAAACGGGAAAAATTGCCGATTTGCCGAATTTGTCGACAAAGAGTTTGTCGAACAGCAATCGCCACCCACCCCTGGATTGCTTTTCAAAATAAATTTCAATAATTTAGACAGCCCCAGATTCAGCTCACACAAAAATACAACTAATATAGAATTAAAAATGGTGCATATAATAGATTAGAAACGTAAAAAGTTTTAGTGGCAAAATTTTTTCTGTCTGGATTCAATTTGAGTTTTCCATATTACCATAGTTAGTTTTAAAAAATCCTAAATTCCCATGTAACCATCAAGAAAATAAACCCACTTGTCTCTGCCGCGGCTAAACGTCCATTCGAGAAAACCATCGCATTGTTATAGTCACTACCGTTGTTTCCGCCACCGTTTCCACGTCGTGCCGATCCCCCACCTCCAGAAGATCCGCCAGATGCCGCATTTCCCATATCTGTTACAGAACGGTAAACTCAGTAGATTAACAAAAAAGAGGTTCTGGGGAAAATGGGTATTAGAAAGACAGAGCGGGGCAAGCAATGAGTTGAAGTTTGGAATAAGATGGGAACGTTAGTGCAAAAATACCAAACTATGATAATGGATGTATTATTGCCAAGCTTTGGCAAAATTTACAAAAACACATGTAAAATTATGGGCAAAAACAAACGAACCAGGGGTGTGCGGCAAATTTGCCGATTTTGCCGTTTGCCGAGCTCTGTAAATTTGCCAAATTCGCCACGCACGAATTTGGTGAGATTGGCAAATTTTGAAATTTGCCGCACCCATCAAAAATTGGTCAATACAATTTTGATCAAAACTAATGATTTTATTTCAAAAAAAAATAGTAAAATAGCATCAAATTGAGGTATTTTGAATTTAATACTGACAGACTACACGGACTGTATTCGAAAATGAAGCATATGTTAAGAATTCAGTAGTTTTAGTGTTCCAAAAAAGATACACAATATCAAATTTTTCTTCTTAAGCACGACAATTTTGCCGTGCTCGGCAATTTTGCCGTGCTCGACAATTTTGCCGTGCTCGGCAAATATTGGAAAAAAAGCTTTGCAGAATTTGTTATTTGTGTTTTTTTTTCTCATTTCAATTTTTATTGCCCAATTGTTTTCAAGTTTTTTAAATTTTTTCAAAACTGATTTTAATTTTGCGCATCACTTTAACAAACTTTTTTAAAAAAGGAGTTCCACATTGAAAAATGTAAAAATTTGAACTAGACAGTTGGAAAAATAGAGGTGGGAAAAAAAATCAATTTTCTCCAATTCAATTCAAAACGAAAAAATCCTATTGTTGTCTTCAGTTGTGCCAACTCAGAAGCAACATGACTCATCGTTTATCAATTTTTAAAACAAGTTGTTTTTGTATGATATTTGAATCAGAGTAAAAGGTTAGACGAGAACATACTTACAGTTTTTTCGATTTTTTTAAAATAAACTTTTTTGAATTTTTAGAGATTGAACAAATCATTTTGTAAATTTTGTAATCTTTCAAATGTAAAATTTGATAATTTAGAGAACAACATAATTTCAAAAAATGGTCGAACATTTCAGGTAAGATAAATATTCCATAGTACACAATTAAAGAAGATCATTCCAAGTGGGGGTAAAAATGTCTTCCGACATGGTGCATAGGCAGGAAGGCAAGCATGGGATATGCAGGGATAATCAAAAATGTCTGTAGAGGTGGGCAAAAACAATTTATCCGGCAAATCGGCAAATTGACGGAATTGAAAATTTCCGGCAAATCGGCACTTTCAATCGGCAAAATACCCTATGAATACTTCTACATCTATTTTGAAAAGTAAGCAAATTCTATGAGAATATCTAAAGAAAACGGAAAAAAAATTTTTAAAAGGCACTGCTCAAGTGTTTCCGTCTTATAAAAAATTCCTCTGAACTTTTCCGGCAAACCTGATATCCGGCAACGACAAATCGGAGATTTGCCGAAAATCCAAATTTCCGTCAATGTGCTGATTTGCCGAAAAAAATTTGCCGAACGGCAATTGCCACCAACCGCTGCTGCCTATCATGCGACCTTAAAGCAAAGTTACATCACACGTTTTTAGATTTGGAGTGAATTTTCAGGGAATTGTTCTTTGAAAAATACCGTGACAACAAACTGCACACGGGCAGGAAGGGCGAGTGAGAGGGCGAGGATGAGCCACCCCTAACGCCTCACATCTTGGTGTATTGGTCAAAAAATTTTAAAACCAGCGGAAAAAACTTTTCTCACGACTGATGATCAGTTTGTGTGTGACAAAACACGCAAAATTCTACACACAAGTTGGCCTGAAGCAGCGCACAACAAATTCCTCACTCTTTTCATTTCTTTCTCAACGCATCTTTCTCTCACTTCTGCCAGCTGTCTTTTTCTCATTTTCATTCATCTCCTCCTTCCCATTGATGATGGCACATCCCGGGAGCATCTCCTGGAGGGCTCGGAAAGCAAGAAAAAAAATCAAGAAAAGGAGACACAGAGAGGCAAACTATCTCCTTGTCACTTCTTCCACAAATCGTTTGGTTTTTTGTGTGTGTGTGTGTGTTGCCGCGGCTAGATAGCTAGCTGGCTCGGTTAGTGTTAAATTAGAAGAGATATTTTTTGATTACATATTACGGGAACAATAATAACAATAAACCATGAGAATGCGTACGTGGAGTATTCTATTTGACGCACGATATTTCTTAGCGAAAACTACAGTAAGAACTCAAATAACTGTTGTTATTTATCATGATTTATTGTTCCCGTAATATGTATATTTTAGTGTTCTAAAATTGAACAATTGACATCGTGTACTCCGCACGGACAAATACGTTTAGTTTTACAACTAAAACCGAGCTGCAACGCGACACCCAACGCACCGTAAATCAACCCCAGACATGGCCGAGCCAAAATGGCCTAGTTCGGCAAACTCTTACATTTCTATTTATGAGAGAAGCCAGAATCGCGCGAGAGCAAATTTTTGTGGGGTTTAAAAATTTAGAACGGAAGAATTCCCCTTGGCAGTCAAAAGTGATTTGGACATTAAAATTTAACCATTTTACGTAGCGCTTTTTTGAAATTTTTTGATCAAAAATTCCAACAACAAACACACACAACAAAGTTCAAGTACACACCTTCTTAAAATCTCATAAAATTTCTGAGATTAAAGGTGATTAAAATTGCACGTGAATTGGGTCACTTTTAAGATGGAATTATGGGTATATGTCTCATCTTGTGGTTTCTACTGACATCTTTTTAGGTGACTTATTTTATCTTGTGTCTACAGTCACAAAAAATTGATTGTTACCCAGAAAATGTGTCTACCTACAAGTTTTGAGGTTAAATTTTTTGATAAGATAATAAAAAATCCACTTTATCGATTTTTAGACAAATTCCATTTATGGCCATGAATAAAATCAAATATGGGAATTTCATATGATTGATTCGATTATTTAACCCCCGGTTGCCCTCGTAATACCTATGTGGAAAAGCAAGAGAGAAATAAAAAGAGCAGGTGGTGGTGGTAGTGACTCTCCAGGAGCAGTGTCTCTAATGATAGTTTATTTTGACATAGGTTGACTGCTTGAAATATAAGAGAAATAGTGAGAGACGGAGATTTTTTAAAGAGAAAAAAAACAACTTTTCTGAAAAAAAAAATCAAGTAAAAGGAGTTTTAAACATTTTAATTTTAGAAACCAACCAACATATTTGTTGGATTTTCAAATTTAGACAATTTCCCAATAAAACAGTGATACACATGCGCGGGAGTTAAACTTATTATTAATTATACCAATTAAAATTGACCAGTAATAGAAACTACCATATGTTTCTACTGACTATGAGCGGGAAATCCTGACAGGAATAAAATGGAAGAAAAATGAAAAGCAGTGAGAGTAAATACGTTGCCACGGGCAGCCAAGACAAGGTGTGAAATTGAAGAAAAAGAAGAAGTAAAAACGGAGACAAATATTTCAGCTTCTCTTTCTCCCTCTCTTTTATAATTGTAGGCTAAATGAGTCAGTTGTCAGAACTTGCAAAGGAATTTCGGAGTTCGAGTTGTTGGAAATTATAATACTATGAACTTTAGGTACCCACATTTAAAGTCCGAACTCTGCAAAATAGACTGAAGAAGAAAGAGAGGAGCTTGAAAATATGGCGTAAACACGAAAGGATAGCAGGATAAACCAAATGCTCAAATGTAAGCAAAAAAAAAGCTCAAATGTAATGCAAAAATAACAATGTACCTACATCCATATTATGTAGATAAAACCCTTTATAATAAAGTTGGATGCACGATTTCGAATACTAGTGAATTGATTGTACAACTAAAACGGCACGTTCAAAAATGAGATTGCATAGCTTACTTCTGCCAGATGCTCGCTCAGCGGAAGAAGTCGACAAACGATAGATATTAATATTTATCATAGAACCAAACTGAAACCAAAGAAACCAAGGACTGTATTAGCAAATTTTCCAACTATATTCGCGTCAATAAAGGAAATATTACAGTTCTGAAGCAAAACTTCGATGAATTGCGATCAAACTCTAGTTACAGAATGATTTGGCGTTCAATAATACGCAGATAATTGTACGATAATATAAATACTTTCAAAAAATAACCTACCTATTTATGACTCTTTCTCATACTTATCCCCCATCAAATAATCTTTTTAAAAAGCGTACCATATCTTTCCTGAATCTCGTCATTTGGTTGTGGTCCAATTGTCAAATATTGCGTGGATGTTGGCGATGAAGAAGACGACGGTGAGATGTGTCCTTGGAAGAAGCTGAGGAGATGAACGGGAACTGCTTGATCTCCAAATAATGCACAATGTGCAAGCCAGTAGCCCTGAAATACTTGCATTTTATTTTTGGTAGAAGGAATAAAAAATTATATTGTTGCGCAGTTTTGAGAGATTTTTTCCCGCAATAAATTTCTTCAAAATGCACGTTACAACAATAGTCTCTGTTTTGTCAGAACACTTTATTTCCATCAGGGTTGAGAAGTTTTTCCTCATTTCGCCAGTAAAAAAATGTCTTTAAAAAAATAATTGCTGAAATTACTGGATGAAAAATCTTACATTTCGTTTGATACCGATGACATTCAGAAATGAATTTAAATTAAATTAAAACAAGTTCAAAATTCGGTGAAACTTACTATTAGAAATTAGAATTTATCTTTTGTTCGCCACGTGGAAAGTCAAAAAAAAAAAATTTGTGAAAAATGTAGTTTTTCCCAATATTGCCGTCTATGCGCTAAGGGAGGTGATTCTATTTTGAAAAAAAAATCTGGAAAAAAGTACCTGCCACTGAGCTGGTGATAAGTTGGTTGCCAAAAAGCATAACCAGTTTTCCCAACTTGTTACAGCTGCCTGTGGAGGGTTGTTGTCGTCTGGCTGCTGACTGTTTGAGCCACTTGCGGGAATGGTATGAAGCCCGAATAGATGTGCTGGTGAAGAAAGAAGGAGTTCCTGGAAGTGTAGGTGAATTGGTAAGAAGATTTCACTGAATATATAATCTTGTTAAATTCCAATTTCATACAGGTACAAAGGCTCATGTATGCCTTCATACCTACAGAACGTCCAGTACTTGCAACCTACTTCGCTGCGCCTAACCTAACAATAACCCCTAATCAGGCATTTTTGTGGGCTGGTCTGAGTGTGCGGTACACGCAAAATTTAAACTTAAAAGTTCTCAAATGCTCCAATTTTTGCGGCATTATGAAGGTCGCGGATTTTGGCAGAATTTTAGTTTACGATCGAACTCCATTTTACTTAAAATGTATTTGTATTGTTCCGAACATTAAATTGAAATATAAAACTACAAACAATAACCAATTTTCGTAAAGAAATGAGCGTCGATCAAAAATAATGGTTTGTTAGACCTAGATTTTTATTATTTTCTTTCAAGTTTTTTATATTTTATTCAAGAAACATCCGAGGAAAAATTTAATTTACAGGCCTTTTTATTAACTAGCACCACCTGTAGTTATAAAAGTCTCACTCTAAGTTTCAAATCCATCTGTGGTTGTAATTGCTCCTGTGATTGTGATGCTTGAACATTTGTAGAGGTTGAAGGTCCAGCTTCGTCAGTTAGTAATGGCATTGGCGATAGATCGACAATTTCAACAGTGTCAGCAGCTTTTTCGCATTTTGCCAAAATCCTATCTTCACCATCCTCTACTTTTCTTCTCTTCAACGGGCTTGGGTCCATCGTGATAAGGATAAATGGAATAACTGATTAGTAGTTTAGTATGTGCAATATTTTTGTGAGACTCAGGGTGCGAAAGGGAACAACATACACAAATAAACGAAGATGAAGAACGGTATTGTGAGCGAGTGTCTCTGTGTGGAGGTGCGCGTTTAGAAAGGATCGGCCATCTCCCTCTCTCCCTCTGTGTCTTTCATTCCACGACTCTCAGTGTTTGTTTAAGAACACACTGAGAATGGACACGGCCACGGACGGAGAATAGTATGACAAAGCCCTTTTGGTCCTATTCAGGTGAAGAACATAAAATTCGTTTTTTATGTCGGAGTATTATTACCCAATGAATTTTTGAGCACCGCGAGAGAAACTTGAACGCATGACTAGTTTGAGATTTTCAGATTTTTCAAGATTTTTCAAACGTTGTTTCATAGCTACTTTTTGCTACATAAGAATGACGATAGTACGCATTACGCACTTTATTTATAAAAATTCAAGGAAGGAAGAAGTTGAGTTTCATCAGGGACTTGTTTTTGCTGCAGCAGCCTTATAGTAAATCCAGTGTATCACTTTAGGCACACGCACGCTTCAACATTTTCTGGAACAGCTACAATATTTACTGCAAGATTTTTTGAAAATTCACTATGATATTAGATTTTATTTTTATTGTTTGAAATCTAAAAACCTTTCCGTTTGTTTTCAAGTATATTTTCAATGCTTTTATTTCTAGCTTGGCAAAATGAAACTCAAGAAGATGTCGGAAAATCACCGGAAAAAAATCAATTCTTCACTTTGAAAATTTCTAATAGGTATGATCAGCAAAGCACAAAATGTACACAAAAACAAAAAACACGAAAAATGAAAACTTGGGCAACACTATAAAAACCCGGACTTTTTGGTGGGGACGAATATTTTCAGAAAACTGGAAGGAAACGGGAAACTCAAATGGAACAGAGGTTTGTGTCATGAGATTAATAGGTGGAGAAGTTAAAAAGAAATATAATTAATGGTTTTTTTTAGATTTCCGGTCGATCAGTGACCACACTCTTTTCCGGCTGAACTTTGTCGTTTTTCTGTTTCTGGCGAGAATTGGTTTTTGGCTGCTTTGGACGTTGTGCAGCAGCACCTTAAATTTTCTTTGTCTCAAGAAAATAATCATTTGTGAATTCTTACCCTTAGGCCTACAAGCCCATCGAATAGAATCCAAAAGAATCAAGATAGCAGGTAAGAACACGAGACCATGAAGATTGCACAGTACTACACATAACACCATGGTTTTCACGAATACCTTGAAAAGAGTGGTTTTGATTGAAAATTTGAATACTAAAATCTCACTTCTGCCATATACAGGTTAACAAATAATAGACTGCAGACACACAAAATTGTGGACAACGCTGCCTGCAATGCTGGGAATGCAACAGAAGATAGACAGTTTGCAAGACGAGATGATGGCGGAGACATGGGTCCTTCTTGTATTGCTGAAATTAACTATTACTCTCCAGGATATATCATAACAAAAAACTAACAAGCTTGATAGTAATGATATGATACGTGAGCGGGAATATCGACAGAGAACCCAATGGAGATAATCATTGCAGCCATTGTGATTGGATCTAAATCCACTTTCCACCATGACAAAAATCCTAGAATTCCAGCACAAATTGACAAAACGGAGAGTGAGGCAATAGCTACAGTAAACCAATTGTTCAGGAAAACAAAGCACACCATTGCCATGCAAACGAGAGTTCCGAGAATCGATTGCCACGTGTCAGTAGGCATATTGTCGATGAGATCAAGATAGACACCATCCTCGTGGAACACCGACGCGCCAAAGTCACTAAAATTCAGAAAAGTGTCAGTTGTAAAGCTAATTGTAAGAGAAAAAACTTACGGATACTTGTCCACGACTTGTCTCCAAGCTCTAAGCATTTCTCCACGCTGCGTCCAAATTGTCAGATTATCTCCGTGATATCCGGTAGTGAAGAAGAAACGGTCCAGTTCTTCAGCTCTGGCAATTTATAAATTAGACTTAGAAAAATCAAAGTTTTGCAGAAACCCACTCTGGATCTGTTGAGTTTGTTGCATTTCGTAACTTGACGAATCCTTGCCAAAAATCGTATTCAGGCCATTTTAGGAAGTACTTGAGCTCATCCTCTCTATAAGTCATCTTATCGTCGGAGTGCACTGTAACTGGCTTATCATCGTCCATAAAATCTTCGTCATCTTCATCTTCACTCCCGAATGCTAAAATTTAGAGTTATTTTCTTGTTGCAACTATCAGAAAATATACGAACATTGCTGGAACACGTCATAATCTCTAACGAAGTATTTTGTTCCAAGTTCACCCCAACCTTCTCCCCATGTGCCATTTATTGATTCCATTTCACGGACAAATCTGAAAAGTTAAAAAAAATACATTAACAAAAACTAAAATCTTACTCGTTAAGCCTTTTCAATCTTGCAGGATTTTCCAATTTTCCTGGAGTGTTAACAAAAACCGTAGCCATGGAATACACGGGTACTTGATACTTAATTCTCAAATCATCAAGCTCTAGCAAAGGAGAATCCAGCGCAAACAGCTTCTGAGCAGTCAGATTAATATTCAGCTGGGTGATTCCATAGACACTGAATGCTAGATAAGCAATGTAAACGAGGCAAACTGACACAAAAACCAGCGGTGTCGTCATCAAATGTGTATATTTTTGTAGAGAATCACTGATAATTGGTTGAGTGGCTTCGTGGAATTTTGAGGGTTGACGGGTAAGGGGTCTGTGATGCCGAGCAATGTTCACACGATTTTCCGCAATGTTGATTTCCATTCGATTTTTGTCAATTTCGTCCGATCCGAATTCATATCCACCGACTATCGACATCAATCCAGCGTAAAATGTCATTTGATAGATGAAGGCAAACCACATTGACAACATGTTTCCAGTACAAAGCAACGTAATTTCAGGTGATGAAGTGAATGAGCCAACAGCATCGGCAAACATGTTAGTCAGACAGGAAATGAGAATCGCGGGACCAACTTCGGCCATGACTTCGCTCATGCGATGTCCGACACTGTCCTTCTTCCTTGGAGTCTCACGCATGTGCTTCGTGACCCGCTGCCATTCGTGGATCATGAGATATGATGAATCGACACCTAAAAGGTACACTGGTATTATTATCATTGCTGACTCTAATAAGCTTACCAATGGAAAGGACCAAAAATGGAATGACACAGAGAATTGAAGCGAACCGAACTCCGCACAGGAACATGAGAGCCAGTGCAGTGGCACAAGCCAAAAGAGGAGTCAGACATGCCATAATTGCGAGAATGATTTTATATCCATTCTCTTGATGCATGTACAGAGCACGTATCATAACGAGCACGCAACTACAGAGGCACATTATAGCAAATCCTACAACGAGGTAGGGAATCATGATAATTCCGCCTCGAACCATCTCCTCTTCCACGTATGATTGAGAATAAGCGTAAATTTTCAAACGTTTGGAATTGTATCGTTTTTCAAAAATGTCCACCAAACTCATTTCCCATTTTTTCACCTGTGCTTCGGTCCATCCAGGCTTGTGTTCGGCACGAAATTGCAATGTAATCATTTTGACTGACTTTACATTTGTTATCCTGGAGACCGGATCGACGAGTTTAGTGGCGTTTAGTTCTTCAAAGTTTAATAAGGTTTTTAAAAGGTAAGATACAAAGTCACCTACCAATGACTGGATCTCCGTCAGCAGAGTCAAGAAGTTTAGCTGCGTCATCTGGTTGATCGAACAATTCAACTCCAAAAAAGTTTGGCTGAAGAGAAAACTGTCTTCCAAACATATCAGATACTGGGTACTGAATCTTAATTCTCGAATTTTGTTCCCCATCACTCAAAATTTGGTAACCATTCTGAAATTGGGAAGCATAAAAAGTGGTGAACTTTCAAAACTTACATAAAACTGCCGAACTGGTTCATTGATTTGGCAGAAACTCTGGCAAAACTGATTGAATGTCTCACTCTTTCCAGAAATCGAATCATACATTGTGATATTGTTCAAAGCGAAATTCAAAACTTGAATGGTTTCATCCAAGTAATCCGGGCGTGACATACTTCCTTCATCCTTTGCCACAATATAAAGATAGGCGGCGATAGGCAATCCTGAGCTTGAGAAAAACTTCTGATACTCTAGATACTCGTCTTTTGCTCGTGCTCCGTAAGGTGTATATCCTGTGATATCATTTGCTTGTTTGGTGAGTAAAATTTTCACTATGGCAAGTGTGGAGATAATAAGGCAGATTAATATAGCAAGCCAGGCGTGCTTGGCGATCAGGAAACCCCATTTGCGGAATTTTCCAATAATCCATCGGACAAATCGAGGTCCTGAATAATAATTTCAACATTTGAGATTTGAAAAATCTAAATGATTTCGATAAATCTTACCTTGATCCACCTCGTTGTAAACGTCAAGTGAGCGTTGTCCAATAAGCAACGACTGACGTCGGGGGCGAGCGATGCTCCCGTCCATCGTCGAAGCGGCTGCAGGTGGCGGCGCCAATGTGGCTCTAAAAAAATAATGATTATTTGAAATGATATAATATTGGTTTTCGATAAAATAAATACGTTCTTCCTTTAAACATCAATAAGTTAAGGATTACTCAAAAGCAAACTAGATCAGTGTGAATAAGTTTTGAAAAAACTTAAAAGGGAAGTATTTCAACTTAATCCAGGACTTCTGAACGAAACTTATGTGATTTGAAAGACGACCTTCAAAGTATGCTTCTGCTTAAAATTAGGCGGCAGATGAGCACTTTGAACTAGATAAAAGCCGATCTGAAATTGCTATCATTGCACTTATTTACTACTTCAGAGCCTCGTAAAATTGCTCCAAATGATAATTACATTTATATTTTTTAGGTTATTTCGAGGTGGATAAGTTGTCAAGAAGCTTTTTGGAAATTGATATATTTTTTGGGAAAAAATCTGAAAAATCCCTTGGTAGAATTGGGTGAAAACAATTTCTGATTTTTTCAAAAAAAAAATAAATTCAAAAAAATGTCAGATTGCTTGCCGGCTCATAAACATCCTAGAAATCATTGAAAGTCTGCAAAAATCCACACTTTGATCATTTTTACGGCCCTCGAAAGTTGTGAAAAAATGCACTGAAAAATTTTCAGAGCGAATTTTTTGCAGCTCAAAGTGCTCTTCTGCCGCTAAATTTTTTTTGCAGGGGCCTATTTAGAAAGTCTTCTTCCAAATGACATAGGTTTTTAGTCGGAAGTCCGGAATAAAGTTGAAGTATTTCCATAGATATAAGAACTATTATGAGAACTAGAATATATAAGAACTAGAACTATGTATAAGAACTATTGAAATGGATTGCATTTTATCAATAATTTGAGAAACATAAAATTGGCAAGAGAGGTGGAAACTTTTTGTAAGGTGAAGTGTATTAAAGCCAATACTAGTTTTGTTGTGGTTTGTTGCATAACACTTGAAACTCGAGATTCAATGTCTAGCAATTCACCAAAATTTAATTGAGAAACCACCGCAACAGTGTTTTGGTCAGTTAAACAAGAAATTAGGAAGACGTCATGCTTAGAGGTTTGCGGAGCTCAACCACTACATCAAGATGGAGAGATGGTCTTGATAATGAAACTATAATGACGTTATTATGAGAGTACAAGAAAAGTACAACTGGCGAGAGATCAAGATGTTCTGAGAAGATAATGACGCCGGGAGAATTGATGATCCCGAATGATAATGCGAATTAGAATTTGATGGGCAAAAGAGATCATTTTGTCGAGAAGGATTGCCACGTATCATTTGAAATTTATAGTTTACAAACGGTTTAATTGATTTTTTTTTCAAAGAAAATTTTTTGATGCTCAAACTGTTATTGATGATTCCTCATTGCAGTTTGTTATTATTTAAAAAATATAACAGTCTGACGTTATTCCACCAACGGATGTGTGTTTTTCACTAACTTTGGTTTTTTCTCCAATTGCTGGAATGATAAACTGTACATAAAGCAAACGACAAGAAAATCGACAGAAGGTGTCACTTTCACCCATCTATAGCAGAAACAGAAATCACATCACTAATTGGCAAACGAGAGGAAAATCGTAATACACCCCTTCTGCCAGTGTTGAGGAATGTTGTATCAATGTATATGAACTATCAAAAGAAATTGGAATGAAGTAAAGGGAAGGGGGGAAGTTAATTAATAAAATGAATTAGGAAATCTTGGAAATGCAAAAGAGGAAAGTTAGTGTCAAAGATGATTATCTTGGTGTCAGAGTTCGGTGAACACAATGGTCAGGGATTATGCACTATGAAGAAGTCTCTTCCCCAAACATGTTGTTCGGGGGTTAATGACGTTGAGAAGGCGTAGATAATGATGATGATTGTTTTTCAAAGATCAAAAGAAGATATTTTGAAGAGTTGTTTTTATAATAGTTAACCATTCACCATCCTGGTAGTATTTCGATTAATTAATTCCAACTTTGAACATTCCACAGAATTTTTAAGTCAATATGTTTGCAATTATATTTACTAATTTATTCTTTACTCTTTGTTAAGGTGCTTCTGTTGGGTATAAAGAACAAGTGGTTTGATCTTGAACCAAATCACATGTGGTGCGGGTTTCTCGTTAACACTTTATTAGCAAATGAACACAGTGTAGCAGTTTCCTTTTGTTTTACAACATCACGAAGACAGGGGAAACACGATGAATCTTAAAATTTTGTGGAGAAAATTTTTTAGTGGAATCTAGAATATTTAACATAGAAGAAGAGTGCAATAAATGTTATGGGAGATGTGTTTTATTCTGCTTAAATATTTAAGAGTTTATTATAGAATCCACTTTTTCGAAAACTCAAAACTCACTCTGCTTATGTTCAAATGGAGTTCCGGATTACGTAGGAGTATTGTAACTACGCTGAATGTTCATATTATGATGACTATCAATCAATATTTTATGTTTAAGAAAGAACCTATTGCATTGAAAACATAAACCAATAAAATAAAAATAGCATGTCTATGAGAAGAACAAATCAAAATAACAAATCAAATAATACGCCCAACGCTTAACTTCTGTCTAAAAATGGAAATCGAGATCATTGAGTTTCTACGCATCCCGTCGTGTAATTGATTTCAAAATCTTACACACCTACACACCACATCAACAAGAAAAAATTATTCAAAAGCATAGAAAATCTATGTAAAAGAAGAAAAATGGTAATCTTTGACACGCAGAATAGGAAAGATGAAGAACAAGAAGACGTGATGGTGGACACGGAGAGATGAAGAAGTAGAAACTAGTGTATGTCGATGCCTCGCAAGGTATTGCGCACTGAAGAATAGAGAGGCACGGCATCGATGTAGTAACCGATCGATTTTTGACATACAAGAACAAGAAGGTGGCGCAGACGTTTGCAGAAGAAGGACAACCGATTTCAATGCTATTAAGCTAAGCTTCTATACTTTTCTGTACGACATTGTTGTGTGCTTTCAAGGACGGTGTGTGAAGGCGCCATAGACATATGACGTGATTAGTGTTCGGGAAAAAAAGAGGAAGATAGATAATTTGATTAGACTAAATTGAAAAGTTGGCTAAAATTTCCCGAGGTGTGAAATACTTCAATGCTTGTTTCTGTTTCCACTCAAGAGTATTGTCTACTTCACTTATTTAGCTATGCAAATGTTTACAGCAGTTTCTTTAATTCTTTTGTTTATTGTGCTGTAAGAAACTAAGGATTAATAAAATTTCACGAGAACGACTAGTTTTCCATTGGCTTGTTGGTGCAAAACTAATTTTATGGTAAGTATATAATACATTATATATAAGTGAGCGATAGAGTTTTACATCAAAAAAGTGCAACAACAAAATAAACATCTCCTTGCTTCCACAACAGGTGGTAGTTTGAAGATCCTTTTTTTATTCAAAATTAACTTTAATTTTGGAATGAGTGTGGCTTAGAAAAACCAATGTCAGTGAAACCGGAAACATCACATTTGTACGGGTTTATGGTCAAAATTAACTCAAAAAACTTTTTCTACACCGGGTAAGTGAAACTATGATAGAAGCCAAAGAGTACTAATATTTTGATCTTTGTGATATTTGCCATAAAACCATTTTGCCTATTGTCACAGTTGAATGATTATTTCTAAAAATAAATGGGAAAGACCTCGAGAGAAATGGGCACGCCAATCACAAATTCGTCCCATTTGAACCCAAAATGGAATGGTCGTTCCTTTTTCTTGAATGAGATGAGATTTGCATAAGGTTCTGGCCTTGAGTGCAGAAAAACGAGAACAGGAGGTCAAAAACAATGCCACCAATAAAAAGAGAAACATGAACAGATATAAAAATGCCTATCTTATTTCTTCAATCTTACAATCAATCTTTTTCAGGTTACAAGATTGGTTAGGTTGTAACATGGGTACCATACACACTCTCCCACTTACATAACAGGTTATTGTACACCTATTGACAAGAGGCAAGATGTGATGCGTTTCAAATTAACCTTTCTGTCTCACACACACACACTTCTTCATTCTATTTCCTACCAAATTCGACACATTATTTACACGTGTATGTGAGAAGAAACACTTTGAACGTCAAGAGGGAGAGTAATGGAGAAAGTTACTACTGAGTTATTTTACTAAAATAGGGAGAGTGACTTCAAAATCAACACTTCCTTCTTTTTTTTTCTATTTTTGAAAAACAGGGACATTAATATCTATGAAAAATAAAAATAAGGAATTTGCGGAAAAATACAATCATTTCTGATCTCAGGAAATAGTTGGAGTACTATCAGCATTTGGTGATAGTGCTGTGCGGTCGGCTCCCGTTTCTTCTTATGGGAGGTCGGGGTTTATTGCGCTGAAATGGATTATTTTAGAACTTTTCAAGTTGCGTATTACTCTCTTTGACAAGGGTTCGTTTTGCTTTACAATTGATCCGTTTGCTTTCATGCTTAGCTGTCTCTTGAATTTTTTAAACTGTTTGATATCGGAAATATATAGTTTTTTCCAACTCTCCCGATTTACTGACAAATACGTTTTTTTCAAAGGTTTCTTTTCTCCAAATTCAGTGTTCGACTTTATTTATTTATTTTAAATTCATTTAAAATTTTAAAAAATATGTAGAGTGGAACTTGAAAAATAATGTTTAATTTAATTCAGTTTTTAATACGCTAGTCAATCGTGAGGTTAAAATTTTAGAAGTCTGTTTTTTTTCACAATTTTTTGAGATATTAGAGTGGATTTTACTGTCTTCCTCAAGGAAAAATTTTGAGATTTTATGATTTTTCTGATTTTTTATTAGTCATTGGGCATTACTTTCATTGTTCTTGGTTCTTCTAAATGCCACTGCCAGTTTCACACACCGAGACTTTAGCAAAGAATAGTAATTTTTCACCACAATAGATTTTTGAGATACTTTTGAGCCGTCTTGTGAAACTCAAACATTTAGAGCTTTTTTTAAGTTTATTAAACAAAAAGCCCAAATCCGTCACTCTTCCTTCAAATTTCTACCAGTTATCAGAGTTTCTCTAGAACTCTGACACCACTTTGTGAAGTATAAATATCTAATTTTTGGTACTTTCAGATTTCAATTTATTATCGAAAAAAAAAGATTATCCCTGGTAAGCTGGAATCAAGGTCATCAGGTTGCTCAAAAAAAATTTTAAACATTTTGCGTCCGTATTATTCCTATAATAGCTAATTGTTTGATGTTTCGTTTCCTTGTCGTACTTGTCGATTGTTTGTTGTACATTTTTATGTGTTGGTTCATCAGGGGTGTGCGGCAAATTTGCCGAATTTTCCGATTTCGCCAATTGCGGAGCACGGCAAATTTCAAAAAAGTAGATTTGCCGAATTTTCCGTGCTTTGCAAATTTCGACAATTGCCGCACACATCAAACATTTGAAAATACATTTTTGTCCAAAACTATTGAATTTGTTTCCTAAAATTTAGTAAATTGCCACAAAATTGATTTTTTGATGTTTAACTGTAAGCAGACACACTACAGAGAACCTATTCAGAAACCAGATGTGTGTTAAGAATTCAGTAGTTTTGGTGCTGCAAAAAACATCGAAAATATAACATTTTTCAGAGTTTGTTAAGCACGGCAAATTTGCCGAGTTTGCCGAATTTGCAGAGCTCGTCAAATTTTGAGATTTGCCACACACCCTTTGTTCAGATACTACAAGTTGACTGTTGTTCCATGAAAAAAGCGACGATTTTTAATTAAAACCTTTAGATTACACTTGATTTAATTAAAGTTTCGCATTTGCTTTTCTATTATCTTTCATTGTTAGTATTACACAGGGCGGGTTAGTGTTCCCATTATCTTATTGCAATATTTTTGTGTTATCAATTTGGAGACGGTGCGACCTTGCAAACATTACGGATGGAAAAATGTTGCTGGTTTTTTTACATGTCTTCAAATATGTCAACACATCACTGCTATCGTTAGCTACCTTAAAACAATTTTTGCTCAAATGTACTATAGTTTTTTCTGAAACAAAATTCTTGTTACATATTTTTTAAGTATTAGCTTCCAAAATTTTCTTATGTTACTCAAAACTTTTTTCAACCATTAATCCCAAAAATCAAATGTTTCCTTCAAAGGAGCACCCTGCTCATTACTCTCTTCCGAATTCTTAATGATTTTTGTCTCTTGGTTTCCTCTTCTTCTACTATCTATTACTTTCTTCTCAGTGAAGCCCAACCGCTCCCTTCTTTTAAAAATGCCACACATAGAGACTGGAGCAGCAGACACTTAGAGACCGAAATAGATGGCTCGCGGAGCCCATACTACTACTTTCTTCTCTCTCATTCTCCCACTCCTCTTACACATATGTGTGTGCTCGGCAAGTGTACACATGTTTACATGGACCTGTTGGTGGGACATTTGTACACAAATAAATTGGTTCTCTCAAAAAATATTGCTGTTTATAATTGAAAATACCTATAAAATTTGCCACATTTTGCAATTGCACCACCTCGATCACGCGTTTTTGTATTTTTAAAAGTGGAGTAGCGCCAATGGGGAAATTGTTGAAAACCACTTCGTTGGTCCCAAAATAATCGAATATCATAATAAAACTTTTCAAGAATGTTTTGAAAATTTTTTATTTACTGCCAAAAATTGGCAAATATTCAGTTTTTGCCACTCATAATTTTGGAAGTAGACCAAAAAAAAGTTTTTTTCTACATTTTTTATGCTGTAATTTTGTTTTAATTTTTTTGTATTAAAAAATTGTAGGGATCGGAATATGCAAAATTGCTTTGGATTTTCTCAAAGCGCTCATATTTTTCAACATTTTGGCAATTTGTCAAAACTTCGACCGGAAATTACGAAAATCTAAAATTTTTAGAGTGTTTTATAATAATATTTGGTCGTTTTGGATCATTATAAGTGTATTTAGACAAAATCCCCACTGGCGCTACTCCACCTTTAAATGTTCACGAATATTTTTGAGAGGGCTCCATTTTTACTTTCAGTGCCGAAAATAATGCTTATTCACTAAATTTTTGTCAATCTAATGACTCTAAATCATAGTATGCAGATTACATTAAAACATCTCGTTCAATTTTTTGAAAACTGTACGAAATCCTTGTCCGCTTTCGTCGTGCCACTTTCCAAAGTCGTTCTGTTTTATTTTTAACGAAGTAAGCGCAAGAAATAATTTCGGTTGTTTTCAGTTATTTTCATCAAAAATTCTACTAGTAACTGCAAAATTTTAAAAAATTATTGGCAGAAAAAAAACACTTCCTTGTTTTCCTCGCTATCTTTTAAGTGTGTCTGCCTTCCCTTTTCCACTTTACAAATTTTGAAATTTAACTCTCAATCCCTACCCTTCAAAAAAAGCCTCCAAAATGGCAAACAAAAAAAGTTACAAGTTGCGCTGGCAGTTAGTCCCCTCTCGTTTTCTCTAATTCTATTTCAATATCATACTCTTTGACAATGTTCAATTTTTTGCTTTCCTCCCATTTCAATTCACAATACTTGTAATATTTATGTTTGCGCTCTCTTTCTCTTGTAGTTTGAAGACATCGATATGTCAATAGCTCTTACTTAGTCACTTTGGTTTCAAAATTTTTCGGGCGATTGGAGAATACCCCAGTTAATAGTTGAAGTTGGATAGTTTTACATTTTTCACTAGTTTAGTAATAAGTATTTCCTCATAAAAATAATTCAAAAAGTGATGTTTTAGTTACTATTGGAGATTTTTCTGGAATTGCAATCACGTATGATCAGAAAATTTTGGAGCTCTAACCAAAATTGTTATTTTTACATTTCTGCCAACCGTCTGTTTTCAATAAATGCATACGTGTCATCATCATGAAATTGAATATTCATAAAGTTTCGAGACCCGCCGCCGGTTTTCACATATTTCCAAACATACATTCAAATTCATGACAGTTGCTTGTGCATGAATGTGAATAGCAGAGTATTATTACTTGCAAATATTGTATTCAAATCTAAAACTATTTTTCTTTTGAATAATAACGGGGGATAAGGGTGAGTCTTAAAAAAATGAATTTTAAACCCATTGAAAAGAGTATACGTGATTTTTGATCGTATTATACAGAAAGTATTGGCAAAATGCCAAAATTTTGACAAATCTGATCTTTTTAGAAAATTAAAGCAATCTCGCATGTTCGCACCCCTACAATGTTTTAATACAAATAATTTAATAAAAATTACAGTATAAAAAATGTAAAAAAAAACAATTGGTTTTAAGCACCTCCAAAATTTTGAGTGGCAAAACTGAGCAATTCACACTTTTTGACACAAAATAAAAAATTTTCAAAAAATTTTGAAAAGTTTTGTTGTGATATTTGGTCATTTTGACTACATAGGAATACTTTTAAGCATTTTCCCCACTGGAACTACTCCACCTTAAGATTTTTTTTGTTAAGATTTTTGATGAATATCTAATACGTTTTTTAAATGTTTCCTTTTAAGATATTTGGATAACATAACATTTTATGCAGTGACATCTCGTCGACCTTAAGAATGCAACAATTTTCGCCCACTTTTTTGCCCCTCATCAGCATCTTCAATTCATTCCGCATCAGTACTCTCTATTGCAGCTTCCGGCCTCTACTGCCGTTGACGGTGTTGTTTTTGTTTGCACCCTCTCGCTTCTCGCTTCCATCGTACATACACATAAATACATACACTTTCCCTTTCATTTTCCCACCCATTTTTCCCCATTTTCCATGATACGCTGCGAATCATTTTTTCGATTCGTTTTTTGTCGAAATATTTGGTTAGCATTTAGTACTGATTTCCAGAAATTGTTCCATTTTTCATTATTTTGCTGAAATTCCTGAATGATTCATCCGTGTTTTTTCTTGATGTTTCAAATAGAAAACAATCATCAAACCCCCCATTAAAATCCATCCATTTGCACCGCCTATCTCCTCCTCCTATCACACACAGTTTTCATTTTATTCTATCATTCCGCAACCATTCGTGTTGGTTTCCATTCTGATTCCTTCTTTAACTAAACAGGATATTCTCTGAAATTCGAGAATTGTCCCCTGATTCATTTTGGCAAGAATCTCCACAATGGAGAGTACGGAAACCTTAGGAAGCGGTGAGTAGTTTATGTAAATATGCATCTTAGAAATTGATGGGTGGTCTAGAACTAGTTTGTGACTGGTTCTTGGGAAAAACGGGAACGGAGTAGACTAACTTTTCACGCCTTTTTAGTGAAACTTGAGAAGACATCTAGGCAAACAGTGGTAAGTCCCGGCCTGGCGCGGTTCTGATAGTGAGTCCACATTTCTGATAACATTTACTTATCGCAGTAAAACTTATATCCGACACTAATTAGAGTACACGTGGAACGTTGTAAGTGGTGTTTCAATGACATGAAGCTGTCTGAGTTAATATCAATATACACTTGAAATACTTTAGTTGTGCTTGACTTTGGTCTCTCCCTAGTCGAGAATTTTCGCAACTAGTCAAAAATGAAATCGTCTATCGCAACATGTATAGTTGATAAATATTAACACAAATAACCAAAGATTAAGTTTCGAATGTTGTGACTCATGCTTTCTCCTTTATTTTCCTCTCCACTACTGAATTTCTACACATTTTTCGAACAAAAAAGAACGTTCACTAATCCTTTTGGCCTTCTCTTCCTGCATCTCTCTTTCTCCCTTACTCCACTATTCTCTCGTTTCGTCGCTAGCAAAAATTACCCTCAAACTCCGCCCAAATATTGGAAACTACCAGTCATTCTGTCCGCTTTTTTCCATCATTGTCACTGTTTTCCGTGTGTGTCGTTGAGCGCTGGTGCCCTTGGTCGATAGATTGGATGAATGAAGGAGTGAGGGCGCCAACAAATGTCTGCGCATCTGGAAGGTCTTGCACTATTTCTCAATTTTTATGCTCTTTGTGAGGGACGGACATACGGTGACCAAGGGCATAGTGTCAGAACCAAGAGGAACCATCTGTTTGGAGATGTTTTGAAATTTTGTTTTGGCAATGCTGGGCATTTTTCACTTCTGGTAACGGTTTTGCATTGGGTAGTTTGAAGTTCGGAGCAGTGGTTGGTGGCAATTACAACTGGGCCGTTCAAATTTTCGATAATTCGATAATTTCCTCAATTTTTGAGATTTGGCAGTTGTTATCTATTGCCAAATATTTTTAATTTCCAAAGGTCAAACAAGGAGGGGCGATGTTGACTGTCTCTAAAGCTAGTCATAACTAGGTCTGTGAAACAGCGGAAGGAAACTTTCCAAAAAATTAATTGCCTCCAATAATTCTCTCATCGGCAACATTGTCAATCTACAAGCTGGTTCAACAATAAAAACTGTTTGTTCTCTCTCTTCTTTGCTATTGCGAAAAATTGTCTCATTGCAACACCTCTCTCGCCTTCATCTTTTCTGCCTCCGAATTCCCACTACTGTGATTGACTGAGATGAAAAGAATAGAATGAAACAGTGTAATAAACTAAACGTTTTTGTTTTTTTTTTCTGCTGTTTTGTGGCCAACACAACGCCTGTTGGTTTCGTCTTCTTCATCCTGATGGCGGTGGCGAGAATAAGAGAGGAGAGCAACAAATAGCACAGAAATAGCAACAGTTGTGTGTGCACCTCTGCTATCAATTGAAGCTCTCCGTAAGCATTATTTTTTGCTGTTTTGATATATTGGAATTCTTTTGAAACTATGTGAACAATTTTTTATTGTGATATTTGCCAATAATGTGTATTTTGGGTCTTGTAGCGACCAACATGACTGACAATGAGAAAATTACTCTATCGAAAACTTCTAATTAAAAATACTAATCGTGATTTCACTTTATCAAGTTCACAAGCTTTTTAGAAACGTGTAATAAACGCCTCAAGAATGTATTCGGTTGGGTCTCGCCACGATAAAAAATTGTGGTAGCAATTTTCTATTTATTCGGGATTTCGTGAGCAATTTTTGTAATCATCACTTTAATTTTTTCTCGATGTTTTCCTATTTTTTCCTGAACTAAAAAATACGAATTACTTATTGAAAAGCTAACGAAAATCAAGGAAAATCGTTAAAAACTAATAAATTCCTGAAAAAAATAAAAATTTCCACCATAAACGTTTTCGTCGCGGCGAGACCCACTCGAACATAACTATGCGCCTTTAAGTTTACTGTAGACAAATTTTGTCCGTTTTTTCGATGTTTTCCTCTATTTTTTTCTATTTTCCTACCATTTATTGTATTTTAATTAAAAAGTAATTAAAAAGCTAAAAAATTAACTTATTCCCTGCAAACTTTCGACACGAAATCTTCATTTCTCAAAAATTAGTGTTATTCGCGCTGCGAATCCACATTTTCCACTTTTTCACGTTCTCTGGCATTTATAAATTTGTTTTTGTTTTTCAGAAGATAAAAACGTAAAAATTCACGTTATAAATTCCCATTAAAATCGTCAAAGCCAAAATTTTGAATTCGTATTTATTTCTAGTAAAAAAAAAGTATTCTTCAACTTTGAATGTAAATTTAGTTAACTCTTCCACTGTTTTTCTCCAATACTCTTTCTTTTTTCATTTCCACCTTCAAATGATCCTAATATTTCATGTTTTCTCACCACAATCTGCGGGTACCGGAGAAAAGGTGTAATTTTTCTTTATTGTCCTTCTCTACTATGCCTCCCAGAATTTATTGCGTTTTTTATGCCGGGCATTGGCTACTTTTTCTCCCAACAACACCAATTCATCCCTTCTGTCTTTTTTTTTCGCAGAAAAACAGAACAAAATGTGGCATTTCGAATAGAGCGCGTTTGCATTACTCCCCCCCCTCCTCCCTGTCGGCCGGGCAATTCAAATTTTAACACTTTCTTTTGCTCTATAAACTTTTAAAACTTCTATTTTCAATGAAAGTTGCAGTTTTTTTTCTAATTTTTATTAATTTCCTCCACATTTCAGAGCAAATGGGTACCGATAGAGATCCCGGAGACCAGAAACACCCAACGACTAGCCAGCAGCCACGAGATTCGAAAATGCAGTTGGCAAAAGTTCTTCTTCCCGACGGAGTTCAAAAGGAGTTTGAGGTTAATGTAAGTTTTTGAAGAATTTCACCGGAAAAACTGCTAAATTCTAAATTTTTACAGAAAAACTCGGAAGGAGAAGCACTTTTCCGACAAGTGACACGAGATCTATCGATTGAGGAACGCGAATACTTCTCGCTGTGCTTCTACGACAAAGATGAGGGAACACGACATTGGCTATATAATGATAAGAATATTGCGAAACAGATTAAAGGTAAAAATGAGAAAAAAAAGAAAATTTTGGTTAAAAATGTGGATTTTCTTCACAAAAAGCTAATTTCCCCCGCTTTTTCAAAAAAAAAAAACTGCCTTGAAATTTTTGGAAAGCTGTTTCAAGTAAATAAAAATATTTCTCTTATTCGGAAAAGAAATTGAATCGATTTCATGTCCAAAGTTGTATTAATTTTCCTTTTTTTTTGTAAATTCCCTGATGAATTACAAGAATCTAGGAATATTATCCTTAAAAATATAATAAAAAACTCTAACCCGCGGCCACGTGTCGATTTACGCAGCTCGTGTATTCCTCGAAGAAAAATAGTTTTTCTACATTTTTCGCAAAGTTTTCTCAAATCTTCTGTGTATTTCAAAGAAAATCGAAAAATCTGATAATTTTAATTTTGAAATCGAGTCTTTTTTAAAAGTTTACTGATTTTTTATAGAGCGAAAGCGGAAAATATTGAAAGTTGGAATTTTTGTTTCAAAAAAAAAAATTAGTCTGAAAAACATCGAAATCTCGAACAATTTTCAACCAAAAACTGCGTAAATCAACACATGGCCGTGTAAGAGGTTTCCCGCGGCCACCTATTTCATTTTCTTTTTTAAATCAATTTTTCAACCAACTGTCAAATTTTGCAGGTCTTCCTTGGGAATTCTCGTTCGAGGTCAAATTCTACCCGACCACACCTACAACGATCGTCGACGATCACGCTCGCTACTACGTCTTCCTTCAACTCAGACGTGATCTCCTCACCGGACGTCTTCCAGCTACTGCCGACACACATTCTCTTCTCGGATCGTTTGTCGCTCAAATCGAGTTCGGTGATGCTCCAGCAGAGATGACGGATGCCTACGAGCAGTTCATTGTGGCGTCCAAGCTGGTGCCATCAGCACAAGCGAATCCGGAAACATACAAGAAGATTGTCGATTTGCACAGAGAGATGCGCGGACAGACGCCTTCTGAAGCTGAAAATCAATTTTTGGATCACTGCAAGCACCTGGCTCTCTACGGAATCCACCTTTTCAAGGCAATCTCCGTATGTTTTTCGACAAAAAAAGGTTCCTGCTCGAGTACTCCACTAGGAAAATATTTTTTCTTAAATTAACATCTAAACTTCTATCATTTTCTTCTTTTAGTGCTCATTCTTCAAGTCCTTAATTTTGAAGAAATATTTTTAGTGGTTTATGAAAAAAATAGTAGTATTTACTTTTGTCTAAAATAATTAATTTGTTAAGTATTCTCTTTCAATTTATCAGCTTGGTGATTTTTAAGCTAATTTTGAAATTTCCGCCAATTTCTTGAGGGTGATCAAATTTTATTCACTGAAAAGTGTTTGGCAAATTGAAAAACGGTGTTTTAACTTAAAAATAAAAAGAAAATCAGGAAAACTGGTAAATTTAGCCAGTCAACGCATTGGATGTTTGAATCGAATTATTATTAAATTTGAATGAAAATTTGTCATATTCGGTCATTAGGGTTTTCTGTCACTTAAAGCACAAAATGTTTTGACTCTGTTCCACCTGTAAAGGAGTAAAAACTATTCGAAAATGCCCAAATTAGCTTTGTTTTTATAATTATAAAATATCTTTCAGGATAAGGACAAGAAGCCTGTGGACGTTGGAATCGGTGCCGCCGGAATAAACATTTACCAAGACGAGCAAAAGACGCATTCCTTCAGCTGGCAGAATATTATCAAAATCGGATATCGTCGTACTTACTTCTCGATAAAGCTCAAGGCAGGGACTGTCGAGAAGAATGAGAAGACATTGTACTTCAAGTTGCCAAACCATGTCGCCGCAAAGAGGACTTGGAAGTGTGCAGTCGAACATCACACTTTCTTTAGGTAATTTTTGAGAATAACTTATCTCAAAAACTGAATTTCTAAAAGAGAAGTTTAAAAAATACGTGAAGATTGCCTAAAATTATCTAAAAATTTCGGATTTTTCATCTTGCAGGAGTCGAAAAATAATTTTTGTTCTAATTTTCGAATTCCTGCTCGATGGATCAATTTTTTTTCAACTGTTTAACTGAAATTGATTTTTGTTTTGTTGAATTGTCGAACATGCTTTTCCAAAATTACGATTAAATAATTATCTCTGTCGTTTAAATTTAATTTCGACGGGTCTGAAAAAATTATTTCTTAAAATTAAATAAAATCTTTAATTTCAGACTGATCCAACCTGAAGACAAGACACATAAATCATTCTTCAACTTTGGCTCCCAGCGGTTCCGCTATCAAGGACGCACTCAATTCCAGACAAAGATTGCCTCGCAGATGTTTGATAAACCATCGACAGTGGACAGAGCGCCATCTGCAATGTCTCAACCAATAGCAAGTGAGTTTTTGATTACAATAGTTGAAATACATTATTAATGAATTTACAGCAGCCGAGAATCAGAAACTTCAAACACTCAATCTCACGGATTCGGAATTGGAGCAGCGCCAATTTGAGGTTAGTTTAATTGGTTTCCAGTGTGCTTTTCTATGTTTTTGTTCTAATATTATTTTGCATGAAACGCTTTTTAGAGCGCTTTTTTGTGTTTTCTATCGCTCACATCACAATAACTGCTTTTCAAATTTTGGAGAAAAACCACCGAAAACCCCTCAAGCACAAACACAAAATTCACATGTTTCTTCTTTCTACTCAAAAATTTTCAAACTTTTCCGCTAAAACGTCAACTTTTTTCTTCATAGTTCTTCCCCTTATTCTTCTAAAGAACTGTACAATTTTCAATATATAGCAATGTCCCCTCTTCTATTTCTGCGTGAACTTTTCTCTCATTTTGTTGTAATTCTGAAAATTCGAGAGTTTTCAGTTTTAAATATATGCATACCTATACAGTTTCCAGCTAAATGACACTACCACAGTTCATTATGATTGTAACGGCGTGGAGAGGGGGTTAAGATAGCTCCCCTCGTTCAATTATGTGCCCGATGGTGTTTTCTCTCCAAAATTCAATTGTTTCTTTCTCTATCTCTAACCCCTCTCTCTCTCCGCACTCCCGTTAGAGAGTTTCCTGCTAATCGCCATCGTCATCGTCATAAGGTCTTCTGGAGACCTCGTTGTAGTAACATAGTATCGGAGAAGTCAACATCATCGTCATCGTGTGTGTATATTTGCTCTCTTCTGTTTTGAGGCTATTCGGACATCCAGGTTCTTCCTGTCTTGATCGTCTAGCTTTTTTGTAGTTTGTAGTTTAGTTGTGCACCACAAAACCTCGGTTTAGTTTGCGTCTGGTAGTGGCTATTTGTGTGTATCGATCTCTGACCTTCCTATATTTTCAGAGATACCGACGCGCTTTGACACCGAAGTCCTACACATCATCGAGACAAGACGATGACGCGGTATCAACTGCCACATTTGCCAAGTATTCTAGGCCTTCGACTCTTCTTGTTGTTTCCACTTCTGGTCATCACCAGCAAAGTCCTCACGAGTTGTCGTATTCACCACGCGGCGATGATTCCTCTAACTACTCGTCGGCAGCCTACTATATGTCTGAAAGATCGTCGTTGAGAACTCCGTCATCCGCCTATTATCCTCCATCCGAATATACGAGTCCAACTAGTCCTGTTTATTTTGAAGGACAACATCATGGCGAGTATCATGTTCAGATGAGGCAAACAGCTTCAACTTCAGCTACTGGACCATCGAACTCGGGTGCCCGCAGAAATCTGTTTGGTCGGGCGTCGGACGCAAGAAGTTCTCAAGCGTCTAGGGATAGTGTTCGTCTAGTTTCTTTCCATGAACCTGTAGACCCAAATGAGCCGATTCCAAATACTTATCCGTACAGTGAGCTCCCGCAGATTCCGATTGAAAGAATTGTGCATGTTTATCACGAAGGCCACTATGATCGACTGAGTCCTCGACGCCAACAACGTCCAGAACTGCCTTACGGTTTCGGAAACTATACCCCTCGAAATGGAGTTAGTCATGTTGACAACTTGCAGCCTGATGGAGAAATGGATCAACAACCGATTAGATTCTATGTCGATGTTAGACATTCTGGAGCTAGTCGGCGGAATCTTGCAAAGCGATTGAGTCATCCAGGAAAGGAGGACATCAAGGAACAAATAGATCCAAAGGATTACTACTTCTCAGCTTCTTTGGCTAGTGACCCAATTCATCGAACTGAGTTAAGCAGAGAAGTTCAGCCAGCCAATATTCAGCAGTATACACGCCGGTATCATCATGGGGATTCGATTCACAAACCTGATACTCCCCAATATCGTTTAATTACGCATGTTCATCCACTAGCTGTAACAAATAGAGATGGACGAGATGGTCAGTCTTCATCGAATTTGAATGCAACGATTTCTCAGCGGGAACAAGTTGTGTCAACAAAAGTTCGTCGAGAATCTCCTGATGCTGATAGAAGAGTTCGTCTGTCGGCTAGTGTTGATCGCAGTGGAAATCTTACTGATACTACTGAAGAAATGACAAGGTCTACTAATGAAGCTGCCACGCCAACAACAGTGGTAACCACAAGAATCGTTGAGAAAAAAGGAAAAGGCAAAAAGAACAACCAGAAAATTCCTCCATCTTCCAATAAAACAGATCACGCGTCTTTCGAAGGCCAAGAAAAAAGGAGCCGATTTGGTGGATTTTTCACTAAGAAAACTTCTCAAACATTATCTGGTTACCCTGAATCGACTTCTCAGTTTACCGGAGAACTTGACGCTACCCATCGTGATGATGATCTTGAACCTTCAACTTTTTCACACTCCAACAAATCGCAACAGTATTCTTCAAAGCAAGACAAAACGATCATCACATCTGTGGAATCAAAATCTGACAGCGGAAACAAGAAACGTCTAATGGCTGTCGAAAGCCCAGAAGTTCCGAAAAAATATCGTCTGATTGCTCGTATCCGCCACGAAGGAGATGAAGACGTTGTTGAGAAACCAGAGAAGTATTCCTTTGTCACTGATTCTCATAGCGGGATGTTGGAAGAAACTTATCGTCAGAAAGAACTCGATCAAATTCCTATTAGTTCCCATGCTGCTGTCTATCATCACGGGAAATCGTGGAGTATCCAAAGACAGAGCACTTTGTCACAAGATAGATCTAAGATTTCCTCTCTGGGAGCAGACGATGCTAACCTTTCTAAAAAGAAAGAAGTTCGACTAATTGCCCGAATCGAGAGTAAAACCGAAGAAGTTGCTCATAAGAAACATAAGAAAGAGGGAAGCTCCGTGTTTGGATTCTTTAACCGGCCCACAAAATTACCGGCAGGTACTGAATACCCAGAAAAATCTAACGTTTTCACTGGAGACCTGGATACTACGGGTCGTACTAGCGATCTCGAGCAACACCCTTTTCAGCACGGAACTCATCCCGCATACTCGCCAAAGAATGTCGAAGCATATCAACCGTCAGAAAACTCCAATGGTGAAAGCAAAACAGATATTCCGGCAGCCTACGGTTTCCCATCTACTTCCTACGACGGACCGCTCGAAACAACATCATTAGAACGCGATTTACAGCACGTCACTATTGCCGCGCACTCCAATGTCTACCACCATGGTGATTCGTCAAGAATCGAAAAGCATGCCTCCCCAGTTGCTACTCCTGAAAAGAAGCAGAAGAAGGTGAAATCTCCAAAGAAAGAGAAGGTGGATGTTCCAGCTGAACCAGAAAAGAAGGAAATTCGTCTGATTGCTCGTGTTCGAACTGAGCCTGAAGCTGAGATTGTTGATGTACCGGTTGTCAAGGAGACAAAAGAGAAGAAGGGAGACTCGAAGTCGAAACTTCCAACTTTCGGATTCTTCAGCAAAACCACCAAGACTACCAAAACCACTGGATATCCCGAAACGTCTGAAGCCTACACTGGAGAACTCGACACCACGGATCGTACTCATGATTTTGAAGGAACTTCGTTTGAACACGGAGAACATCCTGCTTACTCACCCAAGCAGACTGTGATCGAGGCCATTGAAACTCCAGCCGAGCCAGAGAAGAAACGTTATCGCTTGATTGCTCGATTCCGACATGAAGGAGATGAGGATGTTGTTGAAAAGCCAGATCCATACCAAATCGCTACAACCTTGTACGATGGACCATTGGATGAGATTTCTCGTGAGACTGATCTTGATCATGCTCCGATCGCAGATCACGCCAATGTCTACCACCATGGTGATTCGTCAAGAATCGAAAAGCATGCCTCCCCAGTTGCTACTCTTGAAAAGAAGCAGAAGAAGGTGAAATCTCCAAAGAAAGAGAAGGTGGATGTTCCAGCTGAACCAGAAAAGAAGGAAATTCGTCTGATTGCTCGTGTTCGAACTGAGCCTGAAGCTGAGATTGTTGATGTACCGGTTGTCAAGGAGACAAAAGAGAAGAAGGGAGACTCGAAGTCGAAACTTCCAACTTTCGGATTCTTCAGCAAAACCACCAAGACTACCAAAACCACTGGATATCCCGAAACGTCTGAAGCCTACACTGGAGAACTCGACACCACGGATCGTACTCATGATCTTGAAGGAACTTCGTTTGAACACGGAGAACATCCTGCTTACTCACCCAAGCAGACTGTGATCGAGGCCATCGAAACTCCAGCCGAGCCAGAGAAGAAACGTTATCGCTTGATTGCTCGATTCCGACATGAAGGAGATGAGGATGTTGTTGAAAAGCCAGATCCATACCAAATCGCTACAACCTTGTACGATGGACCATTGGATGAGATTTCTCGTGAGACTGATCTTGATCATACTCCGATCGCAGATCACGCCAATGTCTACCACCATGGTGATTCGTCAAGAATCGAAAAGCATGCCTCCCCAGTTGCTACTCCTGAAAAGAAGCAGAAGAAGGTGAAATCTCCAAAGAAAGAGAAGGTGGATGTTCCAGCTGAACCAGAAAAGAAGGAAATTCGTCTGATTGCTCGTGTTCGAACTGAGCCTGAAGCTGAGATTGTTGATGTACCGGTTGTCAAGGAGACAAAAGAGAAGAAGGGAGACTCGAAGTCGAAACTTCCAACTTTCGGATTCTTCAGCAAAACCACCAAGACTACCAAAACCACTGGATATCCCGAAACGTCTGAAGCCTACACTGAAGAACTCGACACCACTGATCGTATTCATGATCTTGAAGGAACTTCGTTTGAACACGGAGAACATTCTGCTTACTCACCCAAGCAGACTGTGATCGAGACCATCGAAACTCCAGCCGAGCCAGAGAAGAAACGTTATCGCTTGATTGCTCGATTCCGACATGAAGGAGATGAGGATGTTGTTGAAAAGCCAGATCCATACCAAATCGCTACAACCTTGTACGATGGACCATTGGATGAGATTTCTCGTGAGACTGATCTTGATCATGCTCCGATCGCAGATCACGCCAATGTCTACCACCATGGTGATTCGTCAAGAATCGAAAAGCATGCCTCCCCAGTTGCTACTCTTGAAAAGAAGCAGAAGAAGGTGAAATCTCCAAAGAAAGAGAAGGTGGATGTTCCAGCTGAACCAGAAAAGAAGGAAATTCGTCTGATTGCTCGTGTTCGAACTGAGCCTGAAGCTGAGATTGTTGATGTACCGGTTGTCAAGGAGACAAAAGAGAAGAAGGGAGACTCGAAGTCGAAACTTCCAACTTTCGGATTCTTCAGCAAAACCACCAAGACTACCAAAACCACTGGATATCCCGAAACGTCTGAAGCCTACACTGGAGAACTCGACACCACTGATCGTATTCATGATCTTGAAGGAACTTCGTTTGAACACGGAGAACATCCTGCTTACTCACCCAAGCAGACTGTGATCGAGACCATCGAAACTCCAGCCGAGCCAGAGAAGAAACGTTATCGCTTGATTGCTCGATTCCGACATGAAGGAGATGAGGATGTTGTTGAAAAGCCAGATCCATACCAAATCGCTACAACCTTGTACGATGGACCATTGGATGAGATTTCTCGTGAGACTGATCTTGATCATACTCCGATCGCAGATCACGCCAATGTCTACCACCATGGTGATTCGTCAAGAATCGAAAAGCATGCCTCCCCAGTTGCTACTCTTGAAAAGAAGCAGAAGAAGGTGAAATCTCCAAAGAAAGAGAAGGTGGATGTTCCAGCTGAACCAGAAAAGAAGGAAATTCGTCTGATTGCTCGTGTTCGAACTGAGCCTGAAGCTGAGATTGTTGATGTACCGGTTGTCAAGGAGACAAAAGAGAAGAAGGGAGACTCGAAGTCGAAACTTCCAACTTTCGGATTCTTCAGCAAAACCACCAAGACTACCAAAACCACTGGATATCCCGAAACGTCTGAAGCCTACACTGGAGAACTCGACACCACGGATCGTACTCATGATCTTGAAGGAACTTCGTTTGAACACGGAGAACATCCTGCTTACTCACCCAAGCAGACTGTGATCGAGGCCATCGAAACTCCAGCCGAGCCAGAGAAGAAACGTTATCGCTTGATTGCTCGATTCCGACATGAAGGAGATGAGGATGTTGTTGAAAAGCCAGATCCATACCAAATCGCTACAACCTTGTACGATGGACCATTGGATGAGATTTCTCGTGAGACTGATCTTGATCATGCTCCGATCGCAGATCACGCCAATGTCTACCACCATGGTGATTCGTCAAGAATCGAAAAGCATGCCTCCCCAGTTGCTACTCTTGAAAAGAAGCAGAAGAAGGTGAAATCTCCAAAGAAAGAGAAGGTGGATGTTCCAGCTGAACCAGAAAAGAAGGAAATTCGTCTGATTGCTCGTGTTCGAACTGAGCCTGAAGCTGAGATTGTTGATGTACCGGTTGTCAAGGAGACAAAAGAGAAGAAGGGAGACTCGAAGTCGAAACTTCCAACTTTCGGATTCTTCAGCAAAACCACCAAGACTACCAAAACCACTGGATATCCCGAAACGTCTGAAGCCTACACTGGAGAACTCGACACCACTGATCGTATTCATGATCTTGAAGGAACTTCGTTTGAACACGGAGAACATCCTGCTTACTCACCCAAGCAGACTGTGATCGAGACCATCGAAACTCCAGCCGAGCCAGAGAAGAAACGTTATCGCTTGATTGCTCGATTCCGACATGAAGGAGATGAGGATGTTGTTGAAAAGCCAGATCCATACCAAATCGCTACAACCTTGTACGATGGACCATTGGATGAGATTTCTCGTGAGACTGATCTTGATCATACTCCGATCGCAGATCACGCCAATGTCTACCACCATGGTGATTCGTCAAGAATCGAAAAGCATGCCTCCCCAGTTGCTACTCTTGAAAAGAAGCAGAAGAAGGTGAAATCTCCAAAGAAAGAGAAGGTGGATGTTCCAGCTGAACCAGAAAAGAAGGAAATTCGTCTGATTGCTCGTGTTCGAACTGAGCCTGAAGCTGAGATTGTTGATGTACCGGTTGTCAAGGAGACAAAAGAGAAGAAGGGAGACTCGAAGTCGAAACTTCCAACTTTCGGATTCTTCAGCAAAACCACCAAGACTACCAAAACCACTGGATATCCCGAAACGTCTGAAGCCTACACTGGAGAACTCGACACCACGGATCGTACTCATGATCTTGAAGGAACTTCGTTTGAACACGGAGAACATCCTGCTTACTCACCCAAGCAGACTGTGATCGAGGCCATCGAAACTCCAGCCGAGCCAGAGAAGAAACGTTATCGCTTGATTGCTCGATTCCGACATGAAGGAGATGAGGATGTTGTTGAAAAGCCAGATCCATACCAAATCGCTACAACCTTGTACGATGGACCATTGGATGAGATTTCTCGTGAGACTGATCTTGATCATGCTCCGATCGCAGATCACGCCAATGTCTACCACCATGGTGATTCGTCAAGAATCGAAAAGCATGCCTCCCCAGTTGCTACTCTTGAAAAGAAGCAGAAGAAGGTGAAATCTCCAAAGAAAGAGAAGGTGGATGTTCCAGCTGAACCAGAAAAGAAGGAAATTCGTCTGATTGCTCGTGTTCGAACTGAGCCTGAAGCTGAGATTGTTGATGTACCGGTTGTCAAGGAGACAAAAGAGAAGAAGGGAGACTCGAAGTCGAAACTTCCAACTTTCGGATTCTTCAGCAAAACCACCAAGACTACCAAAACCACTGGATATCCCGAAACGTCTGAAGCCTACACTGGAGAACTCGACACCACTGATCGTATTCATGATCTTGAAGGAACTTCGTTTGAACACGGAGAACATCCTGCTTACTCACCCAAGCAGACTGTGATCGAGGCCATCGAAACTCCAGCCGAGCCAGAGAAGAAACGTTATCGCTTGATTGCTCGATTCCGACATGAAGGAGATGAGGATGTTGTTGAAAAGCCAGATCCATACCAAATCGCTACAACCTTGTACGATGGACCATTGGATGAGATTTCTCGTGAGACTGATCTTGATCATACTCCGATCGCAGATCACGCCAATGTCTACCACCATGGTGATTCGTCAAGAATCGAAAAGCATGCCTCCCCAGTTGCTACTCCTGAAAAGAAGCAGAAGAAGGTGAAATCTCCAAAGAAAGAGAAGGTGGATGTTCCAGCTGAACCAGAAAAGAAGGAAATTCGTCTGATTGCTCGTGTTCGAACTGAGCCTGAAGCTGAGATTGTTGATGTACCGGTTGTCAAGGAGACAAAAGAGAAGAAGGGAGACTCGAAGTCGAAACTTCCAACTTTCGGATTCTTCAGCAAAACCACCAAGACTACCAAAACCACTGGATATCCCGAAACGTCTGAAGCCTACACTGGAGAACTCGACACCACTGATCGTATTCATGATCTTGAAGGAACTTCGTTTGAACACGGAGAACATCCTGCTTACTCACCCAAGCAGACTGTGATCGAGACCATCGAAACTCCAGCCGAGCCAGAGAAGAAACGTTATCGCTTGATTGCTCGATTCCGACATGAAGGAGATGAGGATGTTGTTGAAAAGCCAGATCCATACCAAATCGCTACAACCTTGTACGATGGACCATTGGATGAGATTTCTCGTGAGACTGATCTTGATCATACTCCGATCGCAGATCACGCCAATGTCTACCACCATGGTGATTCGTCAAGAATCGAAAAGCATGCCTCCCCAGTTGCTACTCTTGAAAAGAAGCAGAAGAAGGTGAAATCTCCAAAGAAAGAGAAGGTGGATGTTCCAGCTGAACCAGAAAAGAAGGAAATTCGTCTGATTGCTCGTGTTCGAACTGAGCCTGAAGCTGAGATTGTTGATGTACCGGTTGTCAAGGAGACAAAAGAGAAGAAGGGAGACTCGAAGTCGAAACTTCCAACTTTCGGATTCTTCAGCAAAACCACCAAGACTACCAAAACCACTGGATATCCCGAAACGTCTGAAGCCTACACTGGAGAACTCGACACCACGGATCGTACTCATGATCTTGAAGGAACTTCGTTTGAACACGGAGAACATCCTGCTTACTCACCCAAGCAGACTGTGATCGAGGCCATCGAAACTCCAGCCGAGCCAGAGAAGAAACGTTATCGCTTGATTGCTCGATTCCGACATGAAGGAGATGAGGATGTTGTTGAAAAGCCAGATCCATACCAAATCGCTACAACCTTGTACGATGGACCATTGGATGAGATTTCTCGTGAGACTGATCTTGATCATACTCCGATCGCAGATCACGCCAATGTCTACCACCATGGTGATTCGTCAAGAATCGAAAAGCATGCCTCCCCAGTTGCTACTCTTGAAAAGAAGCAGAAGAAGGTGAAATCTCCAAAGAAAGAGAAGGTGGATGTTCCAGCTGAACCAGAAAAGAAGGAAATTCGTCTGATTGCTCGTGTTCGAACTGAGCCTGAAGCTGAGATTGTTGATGTACCGGTTGTCAAGGAGACAAAAGAGAAGAAGGGAGACTCGAAGTCGAAACTTCCAACTTTCGGATTCTTCAGCAAAACCACCAAGACTACCAAAACCACTGGATATCCCGAAACGTCTGAAGCCTACACTGGAGAACTCGACACCACGGATCGTACTCATGATCTTGAAGGAACTTCGTTTGAACACGGAGAACACCCTGCTTTTGAAGCTTCATCTACATCTATTACAATTGAAGCTTTTGATCCATCACATGAAAAAGTGATTAAAAAACCATCACGATTCCATTGGTTCTCAAGATGGAGGCATGAAGGAGATGAGGATGTTGTTGAAAAACCTGAAGGATACATATTATCTTCTGAAATTTATGAAGGCCCCTACGATAACATGCGACCAATCGGAGAGCTTGAACTGACACCAATACTTGATCACTCACAAGTCTATCACAATGGTGAGTCCGGGAAACTCGAAAAACGGAGTTCCAAGGAGAAAAGAATTAAGACACCAAGTCCTGAACGTGTGGAACCCTCCGAGATCAAGCTTGTTGCTCGCATTCAACCGTTAGAGCATGTCGAAGATTCCGAAATTTCTGAGAAACTTTCCCCTGTGAAAGATCGATCGAGAGCTCCTTCATTTAGCATGTTCCATCGACAGTCGAAACAACGTGGATATCCAGAGATTTCTCCGTTGTATGAAGGTAACCTGGATGTAACTGGTCGTGCAGCTGAAGTGGAGAATACTCCTATTGAAGTGAGAAGCGTTCCGGAATACCATCCCAAACAAGAAGTGTCTGCTCAACATCCTGAAAGTTCTCAGCCCAACAGATTCTATCGCCTTATTGCAAGATGGAGACACGAAGGAGATGAAGATGAAATCGAAAAACCTGATGCCTACAAATTTGTTACAGAAGTGTATGAAGGTCCGCTTGATGATATTCGCCCTGTAGTGGAACTCGCTCAAGATCCAATATCAGATCATTCTCAAGTTTATCATAACGGAGAGTCGTGGAAAGCTGAAAAGAATATCAAGCCACCCAAACCTGTTCGAAATACGAAAAAGGGACTTTCTCCAGAACCAATCGAATCTGAAGTCCACGAAATCAGACTTTTAACACGTGTCGCTTCAAGCTCCGAGGAACCTGAAGAGGTCGATGTAATCCCGGCAGAATCTACACCTGTTAAACCATTCCGGCTTCGTTTCCTGAGCATCGGCAAAAAATCGCCAACGTCTCCAGATTCCGAGTTCCCGGAATGTTCACCACAGTACGACGGGCCGGTTGACCTGACCAGTAGATCTGATGAGCTTGAGGTGATGCCGTATCTGCATGGCTCAGTTCCACCGTACTCACCAAAGTTTACACCTGTCAAGAAAGTGGATAAAGCAGACGAAGAACGGAAGAAGTACACAGTAATATACAGATTCCGGCACGAAGGGGAAGAAGATTTTGCCGATAAGCCAGAAGCATATGGATTTAGTTCAGACGTTTATACTGGATCGCTCAATGAAATTTCTCGAAGTTCTGAACTGGAACATGCTGCCATTCACGATCACTCCCAGGTTTATCATGATGGATTATCATATAAAATTGATAATAAACAGAAGAAGAGTAAAGATCGAACTGAATTGGAAGAACCAAAAACTTCACGACTTGTTGCTCGTGTTCTACCTCAACAAGAAGCGTCAGATTCAGGCTCTCCAAAGAAAGACGATAAGGACAAAGGTTTCAGATTCAGATTCTTCAGCAAGGCATCTCCTAAAAGTAGCGGTTATCCAGAGGTTTCGCCTACTTTCGAAGGTCCAATTGATGTTACAGGACGAGTGGAATCATTAGAACACGTACCACTTCAGTCTAGAGAATTCCCAACATACTCACCGAGAAAGTCTCAAGAGAAGCCTTCAGAGAAATCGTCGGAGAGAACTGTTGAACCAAAACGATATCACTTAATTGCTCGAATTCGTCACGAAGGAGACGAAGAAACTGTGGAAAATCCAGACACCTACGGATTTGCTTCCACATCATACGACGGACCTCTAGAAGAGACCTCGAAATCAGTGGACGTTGAGGAAACTCCTATTTCTGTATACTCAAACGTTTACCATCATGGAGAATCAATCAGAGTGGAGAAAAGACAGAGAAAAGCAAAAATCTCGGCGGAGCCAGAGAAAGATGATGATCAAGAGAATGTGCCACCTAAATCGCGTTTCAGTTTCCTTCGTGGTGGACAAAAGCGAGTTTTATCTTACCCGTCCACTTTATATTCCGGTCCATTAGAGACTACTGACCGAGACTTGGACCTAGAGAACATTCCATTATCGATTCCAGTGCACGGTTCCTCAGACCAACATGCCCGGAAGTATCGCCTGATCGCACGCATTCGTCATGCTGGTGACGAAGACGAAGTTGCAGCGCACAAATTGCACCCCGTTTTCTACTCGTTCCCTGCTGTCCAATATTCTGGCATTCTTGAAAAGACTGCACTGTGCAAAGAAGTCGATGAAGTGCCAATTGGAAGATTCGCAAGAGTCTATCACTCTGGATCATCCGGTGGACTCATTTGGAATCTTCTCAAGAACAGAAACTCTAGGGCGTCTAAGGATATGGATGAACCGAAGCGAAAGAGAAAGGATCAGAAAGATCAAAAAGATATCAAGTTGATTGCTAGAGTTCTGCCAATGAAAAAGACGCCTGAAAAATCTGATCGTTTCGAAAAGGCGACGAAAGAAGAGCCACTTCGGGAGGCGGAACTTGTTAGATCAACTCAATCGGAAGCACAAGGAAACATCAGCACCGTCAGCTACATTCCATCATCTCTTACTTATGATGTGCCACGTCCTGCCAGAATCGAAGGATACACATATGGAGGCGATTGTTACGTGGAAATTCGACATGAACGGCGTGCGGAAGTACACTTGGAGCCGGTATATGTGCTCCAAGAGACCAACGCACGAAGCCACGCCTACCTCTCAACTGCCACCGCTGTTTTCTCTGGTGCCTCCACCAGTGCTGCTGCAGCAGACTCTGGTGCCAACAGCTCTACCAACACCACAAGCCATTCCCTAGTGTTGCCCTCTTTTGCCGCTTCGGTATCTGAAGACGAAACAGGAATACATCACTTCTCGTGGACACCTTTGCATATGTCACCACAACCCGAGAAAATGTCGTTCTTGGCAAGACTCGGATTCAAGGTGAGTTTTTTTGCTCAAATATTTCCTTGCTATTATTGAAAAACAACAATTTGTGTGTAGATAATGTGCTTGAGGTAGATTTTTGATTTTTTTCTACAATCTTCAACCAAAGTGGAAGCTAATAGGGTTCTCAACCGAAAACGTTAATGAAGTTAGATCATTTCCCCTCATTCAGCGATTTTCTGGTGTTGTACTACTCAAAAATCGTCTAGTTTAGTTGGTTAAAACTAAAATAAAGGAAATTTCGCTTGCTGCCTCCCCCTCTGGCGCATCTCAATAATACACTGCTGTGCCCCCATTCTTTTCAAACGCTTCTTCTTCTTTTTTCCAATGCTGCTATCTTTGTGCCTTTTTGAGAATCTGTCTCTATGCGTGTGTTTTGTGATGAGTCCATAGGCACACACACATGGAACTCTGTAGGGAATATATAGCTGAGACATTGGCAGGAGAAGGCAAGGGAAGAGGCGTTTTTTGTTTAAAGACAACATGCTTAGATAAATGTGGCGGACATTGAGCTGCAAAAGTGAAGACAGTTTTTTTGGAAAAACTTTTAAAATAGGTTCAGTTTACAATGCGAATGAACACTTGCAACAAAACCTATTTTCCATTTTGAAGAAAAAACTAATTAATATTATTAAAATCTCACTCCATCATGTAGTAAACGTTTGCGCCTTTTTCTATTGACATTTGCAACCGCTTCCCCTCAACCTATCCATCCCAATCTATTTGTGTGAAAAGCCGCGCTCTCGAAGATTGTGTCAACTGACCCCAAATTCTTACTGCGTGTGTTTGTCTAAACTCTCAAGACAGAAAGAAAATAATTACTTTTTCGACAAATTTTAGAATTTTTCTAGAATCTTTAACAAATCATTATTTTCAGCGTGACAAGAGCAACAAGAAAGACAAGAAGAAGAGAAAGAAGGGTGAAAACGAGACGAGTGGTGAGACATCGGACAGCGAGCATGACGAGAAGCGAGAATTCGCTATTGTTGAGTTTGAGCCGGTACGTGAAAATTTAGGGACTTCATATGTTTGAAAAAATATCAAAATTTCAATTTTTAATCCAATTTGCAGTTTTTGCGTTACTTTTTCCCGACCCTGGTTTTCAGATTGACAAAATTGTATTTTTTGAATTCTAATTTTTGCATGATATACACATACATACATACATACACACATACATACACATTTCACACGAATAGTTTAAGCATGCTCCCACCTCTCCTCATGAAGATCAGTTACCTCCGAAAAAACCGGAGCACCGTACACACAAGTCGCCTGGGCGACGGGTCGACGAGCCGATGAATGAGGTTACGGTAGTGGTAACCAGCTCGGAGAGGCCGAAAGAGTTGAAGAACACAAAAGAAGTGCGGCATGAGACACGTGAACAGCAATTCCGACTCACTGGTGATGGTTATACGTCGGGGTTCAACCCGAATGATCCGGTTCGTATCGAGAAGGAGACCTCTCGGGGGATATGTACTTAGGATTTTTAGTGATGAAATTGTAGAAAATTGCATGGTTCGATTAGTTTCGAAGAGTGGAAGACGGTTTTGTGATGACTTTTCTTTGTCAAGTTTCCCATATGAAATTGGTAGCAGAATTCGTATTTAGATCATCACAAAATGTTCTTCCATCCTATGTTAGAGAGTGTGTGGGCGTGATTTTTCCGAACTTTCTTAATTCTCCTTTAGTTTTCTTTCCTTTCACAATTTTTTTTACAATTACACCGAACGCACCCACACGTCTCTCGAGACATGCATATTCTCGTTTTTTAGGTGATTTCAATATTTTTTCTTCCCGAATTTTCTAGATTGTTCTTAAGTTTTCTAAGTGTCATTTCCCAATTTTATTTTTACGGGGTTTCCCTCTATCTCCCAATTTTTTCCTACCCCAGTGTTTTGATTTCTCATCTTCTTCTAGTCGCTGATGGCAACAATTCAACGAGCCGAACGCCTGAACGCCAGCTCGCCACGGTTGGAACACGCCGAGCGCACTTTCACTGTGCGCGCCAACGCGCCTCTACCGGTCTCTTTCGAGGTATTAAGAATATATGAGTCAGCTCATTCTGATGTCTATTGTTCTCTCTATCTGCTGATTGGGTTTGCAAGCTACTACTACTACTTCTACTACCATCACGGTTATTCTGCTGAACGCCTTCTGATTTGATATATTTTGAGTGATTTTTCAGTTGTCAGGTTTTTGTGTGCGTGTGTTTTGCCTATTGTTGTTCGTTGATGCTGTTCAAAGTTGTCTCAGTGTCAACCTCGTGTACTCCTATTTTGATTTCTTTTCGTTTTTCGCTCTTTAATGCAAAGCGAAGGAGTTAATGTTCGCTTATCTCATGAACATGTTTTCTATAACCCACCATTTCCGCACATTCTTCCGCACCGCTTGTCTTCCAGCACCCCTCGTCGATAGGGGGGACACATTTGCACAGAAAAGCACTATAAACCCCCTTTTCAAAGCGTGGCTTAATTGAATCTATCCAATGACCATTCGTGTCCCTACTTCTGTGAAGCTTCAAATGTCGTCTGAGAGTCATAAAAAACCGAATGTGTGACTAAAATGGAATTTCGAAGAAGAATGTATAAAAATGATTGGTCGAGCAGAGCAGAATTTGATTTTTGTTTCAGTTCTCATATCATTATTACTATTAGTTGATTTTCAAACGAGAAGGCATACTTTTCTAATATTTTTCTTACTATTAATTTGAAATGTCGCGTGGTGTCACGCTGTCCCATTACGGTTCGATCTACAAAAAATGAGGGAATTTTTCTCCCAACAAAATTTGACATCAGCACAAAACCAGTTGAGAACTCTGCATCTCAACTCCCGCATTTTTTCTATGGGTACGTAAGTCAAACCTAAATGAGGCACTCTGACACCACGTGAAATCTAAAAAAAATTATTTTTATCTCTCTGCTTTCCATTGGCCGACTGCTGCTCAATCAGTTGTTTTTCTTTTCATTTTTGATTCGAATTTTCATTTGAATTTTCATTTGGCTCAGTCCACACAGACACAGCAAGACGGATTCTTAACAATTTTTCTAATTTTCAGGAGAGCGGCCAACCCTATACAACGGTGTCTACGTGGCAAGAGACAAGCGATCTTCCGGAGCAAGTTGAAGTGTACACTGATGAGAACGGACGGCAGATCACGTGAGTTTCTAAAGAAATTTCAATGGGAAAATGCATTTTTAAAGTGAAAAATGTTTAAAAATAACTTTTTTTCTGTATTTTTTGTTTTAATATTGAATGTAGCCGAATTTTTTAAATTGCTTCATTAGACTTGAAATTGTCTGAAAACACCGAATTTCAAAATGAAACTTTTTGAAAACTTCTCTAAAAAAAAGTCATGGCTGCACAAAAAATGACCTAAAGTTATTAAATGTTGGAATTTGGCCGACATTTCCATGTTGCAGCGGCCGGAAACAAATGTTTCAAATAATTGTCTAATTTTGAGAATACCAGTTGGTTATATTGGGTTTTCAACTCGATTTAGGTATTTTGAAGCCGATGGACAAAGAGATTTAAAATTTTTTTAAACCAAATCTCTTTGTCCGTCGACTTTAAAATACCTAAATCAATTTGAAACCCCAATATATCTAACTGGTACACCCAAAATTGGACGGTGATTTCAAATAAAAAAGCTTCCAGTCGCTGCAACATTAATAAGACTATTAAATTTTAACTAATTTTAGATCATTTCAATTAAACGGCTACATCACTTTTAAAGGTCGAATGATCACTTCAAAAAAAAAATTAGAAAAATTCCAAAAAGACTAGCAAATTATCTTCTCAAATTTCCAGGCGAACAGTGAAGTCGTCTCAAGTGAAGCACACGGTTCAAACGCAATCCTTCCAAAACTACATTGTCGACGGAGATCAAGTTCCAGTGGGCGTCGTCGACGTGGAAAGAAGTCGCGAACAGCTGACACCACTCGGACAAAAGGCTTCTTCGTCGACTTCTTCTGATGTGCAAAATGGTGGTGGTGAAAATGGTGGAATCGTGGAGACTCAGACCAGAACAATGACCTACGAGGCACAAGGCGGAGAGAATTCCGCGCCACCTGGATGGGCTGAGGAGGTGAGAGCTTTTGAAAAATAAGAATAAAAATTTGAATTACCTAACTTAAAGGTGGAGTAGAGTCTCTGGGTATTTTGCTTAAATAGGCTAAAACTGGTCCAAAACTACCAACTTTCGTAATGAGACTTCCCGGAAAAAATTATATGGCGGGTCAAAATTTCAAAACAAAAGAGCCAAATTTTGTCCACTTTTCTTTGTCGCAGCCACTGGAATTTAACTTTTCTGATGTTATCACCCTTCATTTCATATTTTGGTAATTTATCTCAAATAAATTCGTTAATTGAGACACAATTTGGCTGTTTTTTTTTGTTGCGAAAATTAGGCCTGCCATAAAAAATTTTCGAAAAAGTTTTGTGAAGTTACATTACGAAATTCGTTCATTTCATCCCATTTATGGTGTATACGTTCAAAATCGTCCGAGTCCTTAGTGGTCCTTTAAGTTGGGAAATTGTTCTTCTGATCTGAAAATCAGGGATTTTTCAAACCTTTGACAATTGAAGCTAGTAGAAAAGGTTTAGGTATAAGTTTTGCAATGAGAAGTTCTAATTTATTTTTTCCCTGTTTTTCGAAAGTTTTTAGATAAAACATTTAATTTTTTCGAATTTTACTTTCAGGGTCTCGGCGAGTACGTCTCATCGAAAAGTGTGACTCAGGGCAATCGAACGATCGAAACTATCACCTACAAGACGGAAAAAGACGGAATTGTTGAGACACACGTTGAGCATCGTGTCACCATTCACTCTGATGGCGATATTGATCATGATGCAGTGAGTTTTTTTTTTTTTTTTTAATTCGATTTTGTGATCCAGGATTTTTTGAAAAAAAAAGGGACAAAAATGTTTCAAAATTTATTTTTAATTAAATTTAATTTTTGCCGATTTTAAAAAAATGTGATTATGGAAAGAAAAAAAACTAAATTTTTTTATATGTATTTTCTGAAAAATCTCAAATTGAAACTCAATTTTTTAAAGAAAAAAAATTAAATTTAAAAACTAGTGTTTAACAGCTCGAGTAGTCCTCGAAGAAAAGAGGTGGGCTGTAATTCCGGCATTTTGCCGGTTTGCCGACTTGCCGGAAATTTTCAATTCCGGCAAATTACCGATTTGCCGTTTGCCGGAATGTTTAGACTGAGTTTTTACAAGACGGAAACACTCAAAACTGTGCTTTTTTGAATTTTTTAAAAGATATTTTCATAGAATTTGCTTACTTTTCAAAATAGATGTAGGTACACTCATAGGATGCGTACAATTTACACATTGCCGAATAAAATTGAAATTCTGAAATTTCCAAAAAAAAAAAAAAAAAAAAGTGCAAAACCACAATTTAATTTTCGGCAATTGGCGTTTTTCCGGCAAATTCGGCAATGTACAATCAAAAACTGATTTCAAAAAAGTTGAAAAATTGACAACCCATAGTTTAGAACTTAACCCCAAAAATTTTCCAAAAAAGTTTCAAAAAATCGAATTTATTATATTGCAGGAGCTCTCCCAAGCGATTCTCGAAGCCACCCAAATGAATCCAGATATGGTTGTTGAAAAGATTGAAGTTCGTCAGGAGACCACCCAATAATTCTTTTCATCATTATCGAATATTTTTTCTATTATTTTCTAATTTTCTCCACCCACCCATTCCCATCCTAAAAGTCGTTGTGTTTCTTTTTATCTACTTTTACTTCCCCTGTTTTATGGTTTAAATTGCGAACGACACCCCTCAATATTTTTTTTTCAAAATTCGAAATATTATCCGAAACTTCGCAAATCTAGCTTAATCGTTCCCATTCTATTTCGAAATTCCCGCATTCTTCAAACTGGCTACCCGATACCATGCGCGCGTAACACATTTCTTCTCTGATTTAATTGGTTTTTTCTTATTCTGAGCCTATTTTTTCTGGAGAGGTCCCGCTTAAAGTAGCTCTTTTTAAGATTTTTTCTAAAAAATTTTTATTCGAAATCGAATTACCTTTTTCTATCGTTATCAAAATGTTTCTATTGTATTCTGGTGTTGCTCCAAAGTTGTTTTCAACCTCCGTTCGGAGACGCAACTTTCGATGCTTTAAATTTTTTTTTCTTATTTTCTGCTTTTGTCAATTATCTGCTACGAATTACCCAATGAACACATAACTAAATGAATAATTCAAATTGATTCGTTTTCTTCTTGTAATTTTAAATTCACGATTTAACTTTAAACTTTTAGACGATTGATAAATTTTTTGACAATTTTTGAGCAGCATACGATACTTACTCTTTTTTAACAAAAAGAAAAAGCATAAATCGTGAGAAGTAGTTACAAACTCAGACTTAAGTAAATTCCTCTAAAATGGGTAACATTGAAGTTCTCAAAATTACCAGGTTTGAATTAAAACAGTTTTATCAAATTTATACTATTCCGACTGATTTTTTAAGTGTCAAAAAAGAAACGAAAAGTGTTGAAAACGGGTAATTCATAACCGGTGAATTCAGAAAATCTAGGTTTAACCCATCAAAAAATGTTTAAAAGTTGCAAAAATGCCAATTTTTTGTAAAAATTCACAATCGTGGACTGATTTCTATTTTCGTTCGTATTCGATAAGACATTCATTTTTCAAGATTAATCATCAATATATTCTGGTAAGTCCTCTTCAATTCGAACATTCACCGACAAGAGGCTGCTATTATCGAAGAAGTACAGACGAGCATCCAGTGGATTGTAGTGAAGCATTGTCAGACCTTGATATGGATTGTACCATTCAACTTGTCCTGGGATTGTGTCATTTCTGGAATTGAACGCATTTTTATTAAGCTTTACGCTTGGGGATATCGGGAAAAGTTGTGTTTTATTAGTTTTTCACGCGTATTCGGAAAGTTTCTTCTAGTCAAAAACTTCTTTAAAAAGATTCTTTGACGATCGGCAATTTTTGGGGTTTCCAGGATTTTCAAGAATTTAATGCATTCTTTGAAGGTGGAGTACAGCCGAAACATTTTTTGGTTTGAATGGCAGACCTAATGACCGAATATGGCTTTTCTAAATTTTTATGATTTTTTCAATTTTTCAAAAATCACATAGGCGGCCGAATTAAAGTTGAATTCTCGCGCGAACGTAATATCCTACTTTTCTCCGTTTTCTGGCTAAATTCATCAGTTTTTTTTTAAAATTTTTTTTCTATATTTGTTTTAAAACACCGTTTTTCAACTTTCAAACTTTGTTCTGTTAAGAAAACTGGATAACCCAAAAGAAATTGGCCTAAAAAATTTATAACAAAGGACAAAAAAGAAAATACAGGACTGAAACCTGAAATTTTTAGCCAAAGTTTGGAAACGAACTATTGTATTTTCAAACTAGCGTATTTTTCTATTAATATGGTATGCAATAATACCTGCAACTTTTGGAGAGCAAGCAGAGGTTTTTAATACTCGATATATAAATAAAGAAGAGAATAGAATTCCTACCTGAACAAATCATATGCATGTGTTATCTGGGTTTGCAAATTGTTCGCACTCTTTAGCCCATACCACACTCCACACATAATGAAAGAGTCGGCGATTTCAGTCGTATTCACCTCAACATTCCAGATGTTCACCACAAAAAGGCTTGGCTCGATCTTTGCCATTCTCATGGTTTCCGAATCGGCGCCAGCGTAGATTGCCCAAAGGCCATTTTCATCAACAGCGAAGTCGACGTAGTTATGTGGTCTAAACGTTAAACATAATAATAGATCATGATAACTTTCAACTTTCAAACCTATCATATAACCACACATGTCTGTCAGTTGCATTACATTCTTCGAAAGTATGATCCGGAAGTCGTCCACAATCAATATGTGACATTTCAGGATCTAGTTCTGCTTCCACTTGAACTCCTGTCTCTAGTTCATAGCGAACCAGACTCGTTGTTCCATGCTTGTGGTAGTAATAACTTCCATTATACACTACATTTCCAGTTCCAGACGCCAAATAATCAACGTAATACTTGATTTTCTGAACTTTATCAAGTAACTGACGTTCATCTTCATACTCATACAACACTGGACTAGCAAATCCATCGGTCACCCATCGGCGCTTAGCGGTTTTCATAGAGTTTGGAAGAGCATCTCGCATCCAGGAGCCAACACGACCATATTGAGATTCGGCGTGGAGGACCGGAATGCCTACTGCGGCTAGGATGCATTCTGGAAATTGGTGAAAATCGGTAATGTTATTGTTGGTTTATTTGAACCAAAGTTTTTTTTGCGGCCAACTTGCCGAATTTTCCTAGCTCGACAATTATTAGAATAATAGATTTGCCGAATTAGCCGAGCTCGGCGCAAATGATGAGATTTGCCGCACACCAATAATAAAATAGATAAGCGAATTGTTTTGTTGTTGTTTTTTAAATTAGAATTGAGTTTTTCTGTTAAAAAATTGTGACAGCCTGGAGTACTACTAAAACATCCTGGTAAATACATTTAAGTTTTCCTACTGTATTTTCTCGCGGAATTGCAGTTCTTTAATCTATCGTTGTACTACAGTAACGAATCACTGTTTTGATATCTGTGATATAGCATGCTTTGGCACAATTTTAATTTTACAAATACTTCCTGCGGAAGAAACCTATATTTGGGCAGAGTATGTAACGACATTAGCAACTGTCCCAATTCAAACCTACTTTTTTGTGTGTAATTTCCTAATTTATCAATAAATTTCAAAGTTTCCAGCCTCAAAATTCCGCGAACAAATAACTCAGAAAGTGGCTCACCCTTTCTATTGTATCCCAGTGTTGGTGGTCCCATATACGGTTTTGGAGTGCTTATGTTCATTTCTGCATTCCAATCATCCATTGTTATGTTTTTCTCTGAAATAAAATTCCGTTTACTATAAAAAGAAAAATACTATTACCTGTCGGTACAACGTGAATTGGTGATTGTGTAGTTTTTCGCTTTGGAGTTGGAGGTGGCCGAACTGTGGAGTATCTTGGCAACTTTCTAGTTCTTCCAGGTTTTGGCATTCCTGGTGCCCAACCATCTGGTGGACCGAAACCAGGGGGAGTTGGTTCAAAAGGTACGAACTTGGTCACCTCTATTTCTTTTACAACCACTACTGGCACAGGAACCATTTTTTCTTCTATCTGAAATTAAGTAGGTGCCCTCTAGGAAGTAGATAAAATTAATGCCTACCTTAATCACAGGTGGACCTGGAATCGGGACTCTCTGCACATACAGATCAGGAAACGGGCAATTGCATTTTCCGTCTCTTCCGGGTTCGCCAAGAATTCCATGCTCGCCAACCAAACCGATTGGCCCAACAATGCCCATTGGTCCACGGCGTCCTGGTGGCCCAACCGGCCCTTGATCTCCCGGTGATCCACGAACACCAGGGAATCCTGTTAGTCGTTGGCTTTTTTCAGAGCAGTATTGGTGAACTTGGGAGCAAGAACGGTCAAGGACGTTTCTCTGAGAGTTCTTGATTTTTGTGATCATGTTTTATACTCACTGGAATGATAGTATCTTGTCCAATTATTATTGTGTAATCTTCTAAATCTACAGGCATCTTTTTGTTCTCTCTTTTCACCCGAGCCGGCGATAATGGTGGAGAAGTTGGGTTTTTGAAACTTGAGATCTCACAGTGAAGAGTCTGTAACTGTTCTGTAATTTTCCTGTAATACCAGTAACTTACATTTAGCCAAATATATGCGTGAAGGTAAAGTACGCCGATGAGAAATACATTTCCTATTTCGCCGGCTACTATGAGCCTGAAAATGTGAATGGGGTGAACAAAGTTTAATTCAATAGAAAAAACCTTCTACTCAGCGTCCAACGTGTCAAGGATGGCTCCTCCGGTGTCGCAACCATATTGTGAGCCCAATGAAGTAAAATTTCATGCTAGTTGCCAGAATATAGTGGTAATATGATATGCACGTAGAATAAACAAATTGTTGACTGATAGTCATTTCCGTGGGGTTTTGGAAATGTTTAGAATAAGTCTCCAAATATTGCGTGAAGGATGAGAAATGAGGGAAACTGCGTGTCAACTTTTATTCAAGAATTTTGTAGTGATTTCTATGTTAAAGGTGGAATAGCGCCAGTGGGGAAAATGTTTGAAAACTGCTCCTATGGTACCAAAATGACCAAATATAATAAAATTTTTGAAACATTTTTTGGAAGTATTTTATTTACTGTCAAAAGGTGACAATTACTCGTTTTTGCCACTCATAATTTTGGAAGTCGACCAAAAAAAATTGTTTCCTACATTTTTTATGCTTTAATTTTGTTTTATTTATTTGTAGTTGAAAATTGTTCACTAAAGTGCATGTTAAGCTCCCAAATATCCTCAAAAGCTCATATTTTTCAAAGTTTTGGCAGTTTGCCACAAGTTTGACCGGAAATTATGAAAAATCTAATAAAAAAAATTTGGAGTGGTGTATTATGATATTCGGCGGTTTTGGATAAGTGCATTTTGACAGAATCCCCACTGGTGCTTCTCCAACTTCAATGGAATGTGATTAAATTTATCTTCAAAGAGACATATCGTATCAAGTTTGTTTTTAATCTTTTAAACTTTATTAATTTAGATTTTTTACTATTTGAGGTAAATAAAATATGCCCAGAGTATATGAGATGTAACGTACAATTTATCAGCGGGAAAACATTACAAAAGGCTTTGCTCGATTTTATTCTCGATGACTGTGTCTTCGGTAAAAACTTTGTAGTCTTCGAACCTTCTGACCCTCGAAATTGCTGTGTAGATCATTCCGTGCTCAAAACATTCATTCAGTTTGTACAATCCAAGTTTTTCGAACGACTTCCCCTGAGAACCATGAATGGTGGATGCGAAGTTCAAACTGACTGGGAACTGAAGAACACTTTGCTGAGTATTGTTTGATTTTCCACTGGAACCAATAAGTCTCTTCACTCTGCTAATATCGACATCTTTTCCAGTTTCGATTACTTTACAACATAAATGATTTCCATTCAAATCTTCAAAAAGTAGACGTGTTCCTTTTTGGAGACCCTCGAATGGTTCGTCAAGAGCAACGATACAACCTTTCTGAAAAATTATTTGGTTAACTTGGAAACAGTGGGGGGGGGGGGGGGCTAATAACCAATTTTCACAGTTTTGACGCTCAGCTATTTCGGTTGATACGGCTAAAATTTGTTAAAATTGACTGGTTTTAACCCCTCAAATTTCGATCATAAAACTTTTCAGTGAATTTTTTTCACTACTTTAGCTGTAGAATTAGCCTGTAGAATTGCTCTAAAAGCTGGTTTTGAATACTTTCAGTGTTTTTCAAAACAGTTTAAAAGCAGGCAACCATTATGGGAAATTTTAGAATTTTTTTTTTGGAAGCAATCTGATTTTTACGGCCGAGTGAGTGAAGGCAATTTCAGATTTTTTTTTCTAAAAATTAAAAAAATTAGAGAAATCTTAACAATTTTTACCTACCTCAGAACATTTTGAAAAACATTGAAAACTTGCAGAAACAGCATTTGGAGAAATTCTACACAGGGGTGCGCGGAAATTGCCGTTCGGCAATCGGATTTTCTGTTTATGGCAACTGCCGAAATTGTCGAAAATTCACAAAACCGGCAATTGCCGAAATTGCCGATCGTCGGAAATTTTTAGAACCGGCAATTGCCGGAATTGCCGATTGCCGGAAATATAAATTCGATATTTTTTCTATATTTGGGAGCTTAAAATGCACTTTAGTGAACATTTTTCTATTTTCAAGTTCAAAATGGCTTAATCCTTTAAGGATTGACCGTTTTATTTTAAAAAAAAGACTAACCAAACACTAAAAAACAAGGTGAAATTTTTTCAATTTCCAAGATATAATTAGATTTGAATATTGCCAAAAACTTCTGGCAATCAGCCATTCCGACAGTTGCCTATTCCTTGTTAAACCTAGGACTAGAAGCAGATGAACATTTTCCCGAATTTTATCTTTAAGAACCCTATCGAAATTGGCATATCTCAGCCGATTTGGTCGTTAGCCAAAGTTCCTAAAACTTGACATTTTGCGAAAAAAAACCGTTAGCCGAAAAATTGACTAGTCACCTCATGCTTGGAATCTACTGAAAAAGACAGCCTAGCATAGAGAAACTCAAAACTGAGAGTCATTGAATGCAAACTTAGGTCAGATCTTATAATTCTTGTGTTGAGCTTTGCTTCGAAGACCAAATCCTTTCCTTTAATTTGATCCATAATTTTCAAGTTGATATATTCTACGTCTGCTTTTTTTGGAGTCAAAATGATGCCATTCAAATTTGGAATCTCTGTGTAGAGCGGTCCAAATGTGAAGTCGATAAGTTCATCCAAAGAGCTTCTAGAATATGTTTGTTGTTTGAAATCATCATCAAAAAAATTACAGCAACTTACACAACATTTGCGTCGGGAATCACAATCTTCGGTGTTTGTCTAACCATGTACATAAACTGGCTCCAATCATCCGTTGGCGTAGGAAGCACATGCTTTTTAAATGGTGCCACCAGATTTTCAGCTAAATGCTTGAGACTATTCTTAACTTTCTGATTGAAGTTTAGCGAAAACGGCAGCAATTGGCCAAAATCAGCAGCCATTACAATTGCTTTGCCTCCAAACGGCTTATCATTTTGCATTGCTCGTTTAAGCTTCTCGCTCAGACATTTCATATTTTGTTCAGAGACATTGATTAGCATTGTCAATAATGATCACATCAATTTCTTCAAGAAAAACATCATGATTCGAGAGAATCTTTAAAATTGACTTATGTTCTCTTGGAAATGGACATGGCGAGATTATCTCGATGTTGAGGGAGAAGTCTGAAGATTCAAATTTTTCACACATTAATAAGTGAGAGGTACGATTTTTTGGTGTTGAGTGACTCATTTTCAACTATTATGAGAGTTTTAGAAAAGGATTGAATAGCTTCGTATAGTTAAAGTTTTTCAAGTAAAAATTTTAAGTTTTTCTGTTAGAAAAAGAAACGTTTTTCTATTAAACATTTTATGTTTGCTTGTGATGCTTACTTTTTGACATAATTCTAAATCATTTAAAGGTAATGTAGTCAAATTGTTTTATTGCTTTATTAGACTTAAAATTATGTAAATTCTCCGAAAACAATAAAATGTCTTGAAAACTTTTCAACAACAAGTTATGGCGGCTCAAAAAATGACCTAAAATTAGTTAAACTTTGAAATTTAACCAGCATGTCAGTGTTGCAGCGACTGGGAACTAATTTTTTTTTGAAATACTTTGTTTTGAAAACGTTTAATTTTGAGTATACCAGTTAATCATCTTGCGTTTTCAACTTGATTCATGTATTTAAAAGTCGATAGACAAAGTTATTTTTTAAAACTTTTTTACCAAATCTCTTCATTTGTCGATTTTAATATACCTAAATTAAAACCCAGGATATTTAACTTGTATCTGGTTAAATTTAATTCAAATTCAGCTGGTTAAATTTAAAAATTAAACGGTGATTTCAAAAAAATTAGTTTCCAGCCGCCGCAACATAGGCAAGTTGGTCAAATTTCTAATTTTAACTGATCTTAGGTAATTTTTTGAGCCGCCATAACTTTTTTTGAGAAGTTTTCAAGAAGTTTCGTTATAAAATTCGGTGTTTTCAGGCAATTTTGAGTTTACTGAAGCAATAACAACCCTACGACTGCACCATATTTAATAAATAGGTTCGAAATATATGTAGAAGAATTAATGTACATTGGGCATTTTTCATGTCAAACTTTAGGTGAGATTTTTTCACCGTAATACATATATTTTTCTAGGTAATACTCACTTTTGAATAGTCCACAAATAGCATTTAACAAGTATGTCTTTCCAGTTCCACTAATCCCTTCAATATAATGCAACTTCTGCATTTTCCAATTATTGACAATCTCTAAAGCAATTGGCTGTTGGAATTGATTTAATGTTGGTATAACTTCCATTGCATGTTCTGTATTGTCGGCTTCATTAGATACAGGAAACTCTGAAAGGTTTACTTTGTTTATATTTCATGCGTAAAATATTATAGCACACCTTCAAAACTACTCTGAGACATTTTCACGGCAAGCACCGCTTCAATCTCTTCTTGCGGGCAGTGAGGACATGGCATGGTTGTTTTTCTGTAATATGAATAATAGTTTAAAACAATTTCAAGAATTATTGCAAATAAGACTTTGTAAGGTTTGTTGGTAAACATTTTTCGAACCAATTGTTGCCGCCAATTTGCAACAACAAACAGTAAGAGGATTAGAGAAAAATAGTAATGCAGTATTAAAAATGAGGAGACAAAGACTTAATGACAGTGACTAGTAGAGCAGAGGGGTATGAGAGAGTGGCAGAGAAAGATGGGATACATTCAAAAACAGTGTTTTGGAAAAAATATTGTTAGGAGCAGTGCTGTTATGGGGGGACTTCCCTTCTCGTCCCTCTCGATTTTCGAGAGCCGATTCCGGCGTCCCCTTACAGGAAATGGAATCCCCAAAAATGAATCCGAGAAATATGAGGTAGTGTAATCGCTTCTCGATGTCAGAATGTATTTTCCAATTACGAGTGCTACGGTATAAAAATCAGGGGGACGAGGGGGACGTTCACCATAACAATCCTAGTTAAGAGAGATCAAAACATGCAATTATACAAAGCATTATTCTTTTTAATTTCTTCAATTTTTGAGCGAATTGGATCATTTTGTTATTTCTAATGATTTCTTGGTCAACTTGAAATATATCTTTCTGGTATGGTAAATATAGAACCGATTTTACCCTGATGAAGGATCTAAATTTTATTAGAAGCAATTTATTGTGATAAATGAGTACAAATGCTACAATGAAAATGCTCTACAATTAAAAATTATTCCGATTCTTTTCGACCAATTTATCAATCATTTCTGAGGCTTTTTTAAAAATACTTTTGGGAAATGAACCGTTTAAGACTTTTGTCTCATTGCACATAGGCAGTAGAATTTTCAAAGTTAAAAAAGTATGATCTTGTTCATATATTTTTTGTATACCGGCTTAAGACTAAGTTTTTTGTTTAAGGCTAATTTTCGAAGATCTAATAGCTCTGTAAAAGTGATTTCTCGTCAAAGACTTGACTTGAAACAGTCTAAATCATACAAAATACACACTGTTATATTATTTTATCAATTTTTTGAACACTTTTAAGTTTAATTCAGCCAAAAAGTGGCAAACTTGTTGAAGTTTCTACAAAATATTGCTGGTATGGCAAAACGAGAGGTGCAAGACTATTATAGGCTGGAAGACTAATTTTTGATCCGTAGGGATGCAAAGCTACTCAAGGATATACGGTAGACTTAAAAGGGGAAAAAAGAATAAATCTAGTATTATTAGCCAAAACAATTGAAAACAAGAATGGATTGGATAGTCTGATGTGCACGCTTTCTGATTGATACACCTTTTTTTGTCAAGATAACAATCTAATGTACACTGAAGGGTTGTATAACTCGGCAATTTGGTTCTCCTACCTTTCGCACTTATTCACTTTACTTCGCCTTTCTACACCCATTTTTTGTGCACACCGCCACGTTCTCACCCTTGAGAGGGTGCCTTTATATCGCACATGTTCTCCTTTCCTTTGCACTTCCTCTGCTATATTTCGCCAAAATAATCTATGCAAAGAAAGTGCGAAAGGTGGAAAAGGGCGAGGGAAAAGAGAACCAAACCGCCGAGGAAGAACAGCTGTTTTGGTAAAAAATCCGACTATTGTGCAACTCCTATCTTTGATGTCCATTCGTTATCGACTTCAACATCTTCCAAAGATGAACATTGAACATTTTAAATGGTACAGCGTTGAAATAATATTTTCTCATTTTATTCAAAGTCAGTTGAAATAATTCAATGCAGTTGTTTCTAATATTTTGACAAAGGTTGCAATCTCAAGTTTTGCATTTCCAGTGAAGGCATTTTTGATACTTGAATAAACCTGTAAACAATGCTTCAGAAGACTATCTGAAAAAATGCGCTCCATTTCGATAGCACCATTTTTCAAGAGCTATTTAACTTTTGCAACTCGCATTACATACGTTCTCGTTTCCCATGCTAACAGAAAATTAAAAGTATGTTGAAAAACACATTTTTGAATAATAAAACATTATGTGCCAATGTAAGTCCGCTTGTTAAAATTATCATCTTCTTTAGATATTTTTTGAATGGCATATAGGGCATTTATTTGAAAAATTTCATTTTTCGCTTTATAAAAACATCGTAAAATGAAAAACAAAAATACTTGATATAATTACCGAATAAACCCTTCGATCGACTCAGTTAAATATCAGTGTTGTATGTGTGTGTGTGTGTGTGTTGTCATCATTTCGTTTTCCGATGCTTCCTCTTCTTCTTCTCCATTCCGTATTACACAAGACTTGGAGGGGAAGAAATGTCGGTGGCAAAAAGAAAGAAGAGTTACGGATATAAGAATTGAAGCAATCGTGCAGTGTGTTTTTGTGTTGTTTTTTAAGTTGTAGAAGTATCAAAATATAGAGGAATTTATGAAGTCACCGCTCAAATGTGAATATGTTAACGAATCTAAAAATGGTTCGGTAACCAGTACTAAAGAAAATATGGTTAAACTGCGACAGCCACTAGTGAAATTTTTCCACCTGCCACTTAGTCAAATCTGTTGAGCTTAAACTGGCTCGTCACTGAGGCTGGGTAATACAGGAAGTTTGGTTCATTGTACAGTTGGGTTTACATTTAAAAGAATATATCACAGAAAATCAAAGAACGTGTAATTTATCTTATCATCCCGGAAATTTCTTCCAACTGACCCTTGGCTTTTGTGTATCTCTTATTACAATCAAAAAACCTCGTCTCCTCCCGGTGGAACCCAGAAAATGCTGCTGGATGCTCCAAGCGCTCCCACATGCCTTCAAACTCCTAGGCGCCTGGAGATAGTGTTGCAATCAAGGAGAGCGCGAGACGAAGAATCAGTTGTTACTTTTGTCTGGGTCTCTAGGGGTTTCGTGATATTCCCGTGTTGTCTTACAGCATCCGCGAATTGTTTTCGTCAGGATGAAGTATGAGATTGTGGGATTTGGAGAGAAGCTGATTTGCTGGAGAAGCACAAAAATCTGAAGAAAATGTTTGAAGAAGATAAAGCAAACGGAAAGACTATCCAGTTACATACATACTATCATGAGAATGATTTATGAGCCTTTTCGTAAATTTTTAGACAGATACTATTATCAGGAGACCTTTTAAAGCAAACGCGACAACTTCATAGTAGTTACCAAGGCTCGAAAAATTGATTGGTGCAACTTGAAGTTCGAATGAGTAGAATTGATAAGTATTACAGGTGCCTCCAAATCGATTGTCCGCCACAATGATATACCTCGAATCCATCTGATCAAAATTATTACTGTAGCATTGAATCGCAGTACCGTAATCAAATATTAAATATTTTTGCCCCCCTCTCCTCTACGTATCAATAAAAATAGTCTTAAAACTTACTTCGACTCCAAAGTAGGTTAGTATCAATTTTGCAGACTTTATTTGTAATGCATTTCTAACAAGGAAATTTTTACATTTTACCCTCAAACTTCAAAATGAGACATGTTTCATCTGAAGTGTTTTAGATTATGTCACGAAAGGTATGTCACTGCAAAATTTTAAGCAGCAATACTTTTCTCTCAACCCCTAAAATATCGATCTGAAATTGTCTCATTTAACCACTACTTTAGAGACCTGCATAATTGCTCTAAATGCTTTTTTGCAAACTTTGAAAGTTTTTCAGGAAGTGTAGGTAAACACTCCGGGAGGTTTTTAAAGAATTGTGATTTTTTTGGAGAATTGGTCTAAAAATTTTTTTGATTTTTTTTTTGAAAGAATTGTTATAACAATTTTCTTGATTTTTTTGCAAAAAAAATTAAAGGAAAACTGCACTGAAACAATTTCAGATCAACAATTTTAGGGTTGATATTAGAGCTTTGCCGCTTAGAATACTGCAGTGAGTATTTTCGGTTTTCACTGGTCTCTGTAAAAAGAGTAATGCAAAGGCAAGTTAACTAGGTCGTAAATGTATTGATTTGCTTAAAATCTGAAGATCTAGTGGTGAACCGTGGAAGATTATCAAGAGGAGGCTGAAGATCTGTTTAAGAACCATTAATCAAACTGGTATTCTATTTTCACTGGTTGTATGTAAACATTCTATCTTATTCCTTTTATCACTGTTCTGCACTTTCCTATAAAAAAAGTTGACCGACCGTACTCTCTGAATTCATTTTTCCCGATCTTACCAACTCCCGATCTATCTCTATCCCTGGTTTTTTCTTCGTGCTCCAATGGAATTCTTGAGACTTCCACTATCTTCTCTGGCACCCTCCACTACGCGTAGGCGTCTCTCGCTTCGTGTATTCCCGGGAAGCCGGGTTCCCGTCTCTCCCGCCGCTGCCGCTGCCGCACACAGCTTTACACCTCGTAGAATCCCCAAAGAGGGGCGTGGCTTGCGGGTGCCAACATCCTCCTGCCGAGGAAGAAGCAGGCACTCATCACTCGCATCATCAACCTCGACTAAGGGAGCACCACATTAGTTTTGAGGTAGAGAAACCATTTGAAAGAAGCGAGAAATCATGGAGCACGAGAAGGACCCAGGATGGCAATATCTCCGCCGTACCAGAGAGCAGGTTTTGGAGGTGAGTATTTATTTTTTATTTATTTATTTTTCTTTCATTTGTCTTTATTGTTATGCTCATTTCTATAGAGTAAATCGTATAGTACTCCATAAGTATCTAATTTTAACAAAACTGAGCATTTATTTTTGAAATTCTAGATTTTTAACATACAACTGAGTTAAAGTCTGCCATTTTACACTTATAGATTTTTTAAATTCAGGTAGAAGATTTGAGCTTGCCTTGTAATCCTTGTAATCAATGTTTATTTCTGTTTTCTAATTTTTCATAGATTTAGCTTCAAGATCATCTTTCCCTTGAAATCATTGAAATCTTCCTTTCTTAAATTTTTGCATTGCACTTGGAATTTTGTGACACATTGTGCTGCAGTAGTACTGTATTTTGAGACGGCACATTTATTTTGACTACACCACAAGCTTAACCTTGATTTTACTTTTTGATTCCATTCCATTCATGGGTCTAAAGTGTGAAGCGGTTTAGACCATTTTTCAACACAAGTTGGTATTCTTTAGAAGTGATATATTTCTGAATTCTGATCTCTTTTGTACCATTATTGTAATTTCAGGATCAATCTAAGCCTTATGACTCCAAGAAGAACGTCTGGATCCCAGATCCAGAAGAGGGATACCTTGCCGGAGAAATCACCGCCACCAAGGGAGACCAGGTCACCATCGTCACCGCTCGCGGAAATGAGGTTCGTTTTTAAGCTAATGATTACGGTTTTCAATGTAGTGTGATTCAGGTCACCCTCAAGAAGGAGTTGGTTCAAGAAATGAATCCACCAAAGTTCGAGAAGACCGAAGACATGTCCAACTTGTCTTTCCTCAACGACGCCTCTGTCCTCCATAACTTGCGTTCCCGTTACGCTGCTATGCTCATCTACGTAAGTTTCATTGAAACTTAAAGTTAAGCATTGAGAATCATTCATATTCTTCTTCTAAATTCCCATAAAATCCCGAAACTCCTTCCCTCTATCTTCTTTTCTTCTCGTTTTCAAATGTTTCTCTCTATCCCATTCTCTCATCAATTGAGTGGGATGAGGCTATCTCTGCCTCTCTTCTGAATCTCTGAACCATCTTACATTACACTGTGGATGACGGGAGCCCCACAGGCTCCCTTGCATCAGATACTGCCATTGGGGATGGCAAAGAAGAGAGAAGGTATTGTGAGGATATATTTTTCTAAGAAAAAACGTTTGAAGAAAAGAAGATGAAGAAGATCTGCTTGATTCATTGCACAAGTTAGAAGTAACAGGGGTCTATATTTCGAAGAACTTAAAGGGAATGCAACTGAACATAAAATTAAACAAAGGGATTGAATCCTGCAGTATTTAAAAATCGAAACTAGAATGTTTCCTATTTCAGACCTACTCCGGACTTTTCTGCGTTGTCATCAACCCATACAAGCGTCTCCCAATCTACACCGACTCTTGCGCCCGTATGTTCATGGGAAAGAGAAAGACAGAAATGCCACCACATTTGTTCGCTGTCTCTGACGAAGCCTACCGTAACATGCTCCAAGACCACGAGAACCAGTCTATGCTCATTACCGGAGAATCTGGAGCCGGAAAGACTGAGAACACCAAGAAGGTTATTTGCTACTTCGCCGCTGTCGGTGCCTCCCAACAGGAAGGTGGAGCTGAAGTTGATCCAAATAAGAAGAAGGTCACCCTTGAGGACCAAATCGTCCAGACCAATCCAGTACTTGAAGCCTTCGGTAACGCCAAGACTGTCCGTAACAACAACTCATCCCGTTTCGGAAAGTTCATCCGTATCCACTTCAACAAGCACGGACGCCTCGCATCTTGCGATATCGAGCATTGTGAGTTACTTTTTGATTTATATTCTAGCATAGCTCAATAAAAATTATGCAACTATTGTTTTAAACTATAAATTTTGCAGACTTGCTCGAGAAATCTCGTGTCATCCGTCAAGCTCCAGGAGAGCGTTGCTACCACATCTTCTACCAAATCTACTCTGACTTCCGTCCAGAGCTCAAGAAGGAACTTCTTCTTGACTTGCCAATCAAGGATTACTGGTTCGTCGCCCAGGCCGAGTTGATCATTGACGGAATCGATGACGTCGAAGAGTTCCAACTTACTGATGAAGCTTTCGACATCCTCAACTTCTCTGCCGTCGAGAAGCAGGATTGCTACCGCCTCATGTCCGCTCACATGCACATGGGTAACATGAAGTTCAAGCAACGCCCACGTGAAGAGCAAGCTGAGCCAGATGGTACCGATGAGGCCGAGAAGGCATCCAACATGTACGGAATCGGATGCGAGGAGTTCCTCAAGGCTTTGACCAAGCCACGTGTCAAGGTCGGAACCGAATGGGTATCCAAGGGACAGAACTGCGAACAAGTCAATTGGGCTGTCGGAGCCATGGCCAAGGGTCTCTACTCCCGTGTGTTCAACTGGCTTGTCAAGAAGTGTAACCTCACTCTGGATCAAAAGGGTATTGATCGTGATTATTTCATCGGTGTGCTCGATATCGCCGGTTTCGAAATCTTCGACTTCAACTCCTTCGAGCAGTTGTGGATTAACTTCGTAAACGAGAAGCTCCAACAATTCTTCAACCATCACATGTTCGTCCTTGAACAGGAAGAATACGCCCGTGAGGGTATTCAATGGGTCTTCATCGATTTCGGACTTGATTTGCAAGCGTGTATCGAACTTATTGAGAAGGTAAGATTGAATTGAAATTTTAAATGTATTTTGATCAATTCTTATTTTTCAGCCACTCGGTATTATCTCCATGCTTGATGAAGAGTGTATCGTACCAAAGGCTACTGATTTGACCCTCGCTTCCAAGCTTGTCGATCAACATCTTGGCAAGCATCCAAACTTCGAGAAGCCAAAGCCACCAAAGGGAAAGCAAGGAGAAGCTCACTTCGCCATGCGGCACTACGCCGGAACTGTGCGTTACAACTGCTTGAACTGGCTCGAGAAGAACAAGGACCCCCTCAACGACACCGTTGTCTCGGCAATGAAACAATCCAAGGGAAACGATCTTCTCGTCGAGATCTGGCAAGACTACACCACCCAGGAAGAGGCCGCCGCTAAGGCCAAGGAGGGAGGTGGCGGTGGAAAGAAGAAGGGAAAGTCCGGATCTTTCATGACCGTCTCTATGCTCTACAGAGAGTCTCTCAACAACTTGATGACTATGCTCAACAAGACTCACCCACATTTCATCCGTTGTATCATCCCCAACGAGAAGAAGCAATCTGGTATGATCGATGCCGCTTTGGTTCTCAACCAGCTTACCTGCAACGGAGTGTTGGAAGGAATCAGAATTTGCAGAAAGGGATTCCCCAACAGAACCCTTCATCCAGACTTCGTCCAACGTTACGCCATCCTTGCCGCCAAGGAGGCCAAGTCCGATGACGACAAGAAGAAGTGCGCCGAGGCTATCATGTCCAAGCTCGTCAACGACGGATCCCTCAGCGAGGAGATGTTCCGTATCGGTCTCACCAAGGTCTTCTTCAAGGCTGGAGTTCTTGCTCATCTTGAAGACATCCGTGACGAGAAGCTCGCCACCATCCTCACCGGATTCCAATCCCAAATCAGATGGCATTTGGGTCTCAAGGACCGCAAGCGCCGTATGGAACAACGTGCCGGACTTCTCATTGTTCAGCGCAACGTCCGTTCCTGGTGCACTCTCCGTACCTGGGAATGGTTCAAGCTTTACGGAAAGGTCAAGCCAATGCTCAAGGCCGGAAAGGAAGCCGAGGAGCTCGAGAAGATCAACGACAAGGTTAAGGCCCTCGAAGACAGTCTCGCCAAGGAGGAGAAGCTTCGCAAGGAGCTCGAGGAGTCCTCTGCCAAGCTCGTCGAAGAGAAAACTTCTCTCTTCACCAACTTGGAATCCACCAAGACTCAACTCTCCGATGCTGAGGAAAGACTTGCCAAGCTTGAGGCTCAACAAAAGGATGCCTCCAAGCAACTCTCCGAGCTCAACGATCAACTCGCTGACAACGAAGACCGTACCGCTGATGTTCAGCGCGCTAAGAAGAAGATCGAGGCCGAGGTCGAGGCTTTGAAGAAGCAGATCCAAGACTTGGAAATGTCTCTCCGCAAGGCTGAGTCTGAGAAGCAATCCAAGGATCACCAGATCAGATCCCTTCAAGATGAGATGCAACAGCAAGATGAAGCTATTGCCAAGCTCAACAAGGAGAAGAAGCATCAAGAAGAAATCAACCGCAAGCTGATGGAGGACCTCCAATCCGAAGAGGATAAGGGTAACCATCAGAACAAGGTCAAGGCCAAGCTTGAGCAGACTCTTGATGACCTCGAGGATTCCCTTGAGCGCGAGAAGAGAGCCCGCGCCGATCTTGACAAGCAGAAGAGAAAGGTCGAGGGAGAGCTCAAGATTGCTCAAGAGAACATCGATGAGAGCGGACGCCAACGCCACGATCTTGAGAACAACTTGAAGAAGAAGGAATCTGAGTTGCACTCAGTTTCTTCCCGACTTGAGGACGAACAAGCTCTTGTCTCCAAGCTCCAACGCCAGATCAAGGACGGACAAAGCCGTATCTCCGAGCTCGAAGAGGAACTCGAGAATGAACGTCAATCCCGTTCCAAGGCTGACCGTGCCAAGAGCGACCTCCAACGCGAGTTGGAAGAGCTCGGTGAGAAGCTTGACGAGCAAGGTGGAGCTACTGCCGCCCAGGTTGAGGTCAACAAGAAGCGTGAGGCTGAACTTGCCAAGCTCCGCAGAGACTTGGAGGAGGCCAACATGAACCACGAGAACCAACTCGGTGGACTTCGCAAGAAGCACACCGACGCTGTCGCTGAGCTCACCGACCAACTCGATCAACTCAACAAGGCCAAGGCTAAGGTCGAGAAGGACAAGGCTCAAGCTGTTCGTGACGCTGAGGACCTTGCTGCTCAACTTGACCAAGAAACCTCTGGAAAGCTCAACAACGAAAAGCTTGCCAAGCAGTTCGAACTTCAACTCACCGAGCTTCAATCTAAGGCTGATGAGCAATCTCGCCAACTCCAAGACTTCACTTCCCTTAAGGGACGCCTTCACTCTGAGAATGGAGACCTTGTCCGTCAACTCGAAGATGCCGAATCCCAAGTCAACCAACTCACCAGACTGAAGTCCCAGCTTACTTCTCAACTCGAGGAGGCTCGCCGCACCGCTGACGAGGAAGCACGCGAACGTCAAACCGTCGCCGCCCAGGCTAAGAACTACCAACACGAAGCCGAGCAACTCCAAGAGTCCCTTGAAGAGGAGATCGAAGGAAAGAACGAGATCCTCAGACAACTCTCCAAGGCTAACGCCGACATCCAACAATGGAAGGCTCGCTTCGAGGGAGAAGGACTCCTCAAGGCCGACGAGCTCGAGGATGCCAAGAGACGCCAAGCCCAAAAGATCAACGAGCTCCAAGAGGCTCTTGATGCCGCCAACTCTAAGAACGCTTCTCTTGAGAAGACCAAGTCCAGACTTGTCGGAGACTTGGACGACGCTCAAGTTGATGTCGAGAGAGCCAACGGTGTCGCCAGTGCTCTTGAGAAGAAGCAAAAGGGCTTCGACAAGATCATCGACGAATGGAGAAAGAAGACCGACGACTTGGCCGCTGAGCTTGATGGAGCTCAACGCGACCTTCGCAACACCTCCACTGATCTCTTCAAGGCCAAGAACGCCCAAGAGGAGCTCGCCGAGGTTGTTGAGGGACTCCGCCGTGAGAACAAGAGCTTGAGCCAAGAGATCAAGGATCTTACCGATCAACTCGGAGAGGGAGGACGCTCTGTCCACGAAATGCAAAAGATCATCCGCCGTCTTGAGATTGAGAAGGAAGAACTCCAACACGCTTTGGACGAGGCTGAGGCTGCCCTTGAAGCTGAAGAGAGCAAGGTTCTCCGCGCCCAGGTTGAAGTTTCCCAGATCCGTTCCGAAATCGAGAAACGCATCCAGGAGAAGGAGGAAGAGTTCGAGAACACGAGAAAGAACCACGCCCGCGCTCTTGAATCAATGCAAGCTTCCCTCGAGACCGAAGCTAAAGGAAAGGCCGAACTTCTCCGCATCAAGAAGAAGCTCGAGGGAGATATCAACGAGCTCGAGATCGCTTTGGACCACGCCAACAAGGCTAACGCCGATGCCCAGAAGAACTTGAAGAGATACCAAGAGCAAGTCCGCGAGTTGCAATTGCAAGTCGAGGAGGAGCAACGCAATGGAGCCGACACCCGTGAACAATTCTTCAACGCCGAGAAGCGCGCCACTCTTCTTCAATCCGAGAAGGAAGAACTTTTGGTTGCCAACGAGGCCGCCGAGAGAGCCCGCAAGCAAGCCGAGTATGAAGCCGCCGATGCTCGTGATCAAGCCAACGAAGCCAACGCTCAAGTCAGCAGCTTGACTTCTGCCAAGAGAAAGCTCGAGGGAGAAATCCAAGCCATTCATGTAAGTTTTAGATATTGACATCTAGTTTTTCAGTCTATTCATGTGAATCTTTCAGGCCGACCTCGATGAGACCCTCAACGAGTACAAGGCCGCTGAGGAGCGCTCCAAGAAGGCTATTGCTGATGCCACCAGACTCGCAGAGGAGCTCCGTCAAGAACAAGAACACTCTCAGCACGTTGACCGTCTTCGCAAGGGACTTGAGCAACAGCTCAAGGAGATCCAAGTCCGTCTTGATGAGGCCGAGGCTGCTGCTCTTAAGGGAGGAAAGAAGGTAATACATCATATCGTTCAAAATATATACAAATTTCATGGTTTTCAGGTTATCGCCAAGCTCGAACAACGCGTGCGTGAGCTCGAATCTGAATTGGACGGAGAACAACGCCGCTTCCAGGATGCCAACAAGAACCTCGGACGCGCCGATAGACGTGTTCGTGAGCTTCAATTCCAGGTTGATGAGGACAAGAAGAACTTCGAACGTCTCCAAGATCTCATTGACAAGCTCCAACAGAAGTTGAAGACCCAGAAGAAGCAGGTTGAGGAAGCTGTAAGTTTATTATATCTTGTAACCTGACATTCCATCATCTTATTAATTTCAGGAGGAACTCGCCAACTTGAACCTCCAGAAGTACAAGCAACTCACCCACCAACTTGAAGATGCTGAGGAGCGCGCCGATCAAGCCGAAAACTCCCTCTCAAAGATGCGATCAAAATCCCGTGCATCCGCCTCTGTTGCCCCAGGACTCCAGAGCTCCGCATCGGCCGCTGTCATCAGATCGCCATCTCGCGCCCGTGCCTCTGACTTCTAAGTCCAATTACTCTTCAACATCCCTACATGCTCTTTCTCCCTGTGCTCCCACCCCCTATTTTTGTTATTATCAAAAAACTTCTCTTAATTTCTTTGTTTTTTAGCTTCTTTTAAGTCACCTCTAACAATGAAATTGTGTAGATTCAAAAATAGAATTAATTCGTAATAAAAAGTCGAAAAAAATTGTGCTCCCTCCCCCCATTAATAATAATTCTATCCCAAAATCTACACAATGTTCTGTGTACACTTCTTATGTTTTTTACTTCTGATAAATTTTTTTGAAACATCATAGAAAAAACCGCACACAAAATACCTTATCATATGTTACGTTTCAGTTTATGACCGCAATTTTTATTTCTTCGCACGTCTGGGCCTCTCATGACGTCAAATCATGCTCATCGTGAAAAAGTTTTGGAGTATTTTTGGAATTTTTCAATCAAGTGAAAGTTTATGAAATTAATTTTCCTGCTTTTGCTTTTTGGGGTTTCCCCTATTGTTTGTCAAGATTTCGAGGACGGCGTTTTTCTTGCTAAAATCACAAGTATTGATGAGCACGATGCAAGAAAGATCGGAAGAAGGTTTGGGTTTGAGGCTCAGTGGAAGGTGAGTAGAAGTTGATAATTTGAAAGTGGAGTAGTGTCTATGGGGTTTTTGCCTTAAATGACAGAATACATTCCCAATATACCAAACATAACTGTTTAAAATTAAACATTTTTCTAAATTTTTTATGATTTCTTTTAAATTTGCAAAAATTACTTAAATTTGAATTCCCGCGCAAATGAGTGACTTCATTTTCTGCATTATTGTGTTTTCCGGCTATATTAATAGGTATTTGTTTGTGTTTTTCTTTATTTTATGATTCGAACTCCAATTTGTAAATTTTCGAACATATTTCCCTAAAGAAAAAATATGATTAATCTGGAAAAATTGGAAAATTATTTTTCAAATAAAAAACAAAGAAAAAAATGAAGAAAAACCTATTAGTTTGGCCATAAAACGCAAAAATGTCGAAAATGACGTCACTCATCTGCGCGGGAAATCAAGAATAATTCGGCCTTTTTTATTTTTTTGGAAAATCGTAAAACATTTAGAAAAATTTTTTAATAGTTATAGTGGGACTGTATTCTGTCATTTAGGGCAAAAGCCAGAGACGCTACTCCACCGTTAACATGAATTATGAATATTATTGCGACAAGACCCAAACATTGATAAACCGCAAATCTAGAACCTAGCAATATTTACACTTTTCCAAAACTTTTGGGCCAAAAGTTCAAATTAAATAATTTCAAAAATGACAGGTTTCAATTTGTTATTTTGAATCTTTTCGTGGTGAGATTCACTTTTCCTATAGTCATAAAATTACAAAAAAAATAATTTTAGCTTCAATCATACACCGATGTGTACGTTGGTCGCCGACTTCGTCGTCGAAAGCGTGGAATTGAAGATGAGATTGTGGCGGAGATGATGCTAAGTCAACAAGTGCAATTTATTGAAAAACTTCAAGGATTTAGAAGATACAAAAGAGCACCCATGACAAACAAAGGATATCCTGTTCATGTGGTGGGTTATTAATATCATGTCAAATGAACAATAGATGAAGCATTAGGAAATGCCAGCGTTCGATTTGAACCAGGTCGCACAATAGTACTGGGTGGCTGTCTTCGAAGAATTTTCGAGTAGAAATCTATAAAAAAAATCAATTATTTCATTGTTTCTGTGTCTTCAGTTTACCTTTCACAACTTTCTGATAACTTTTTATTATGAAAAAGTTTGGCAGTGGATCCAAAACCGGATAAAGACAAATAAAAAGGGACAGTAGTTGTCCAAAGATCTCATTTGACTTGTTCAAACCTGCTGCCATATATACAATGGTAGCTGGAAAATGCATCAAACATATTGGAATTATTGTTTGTAGAACCAGAGCATTGAATAACTGTGAGTTAAGGTTGATTGCGTTTGTTGATTGAGACGATACGAATTTGCGAGTTTGTCGGTAGCACTTGAACCCAAATATGAATATTAGGCAAAATGAAATGCTCTGAAAAACAAAAATAATTATTAAATCAAATCGAATAACAACTTCTTACTATGAAAACACATTGAATTCCAATTCCAATCACAGACTCCCAATGTACGCGTAGGTTGTTGCTGGTTTCGTCAGAGATGTAAAATATGAATCCAACATATGCTACTTGCTCTATACTCAAACCGTTGGGCAAAGCGAAATTTTCACTGAAAAAGTTAAATTATAAACTGGCTCCCAGATCCGTAGTGCATAGCGCTTGAAGAACGGATCGTCCTTTGATCCTTTAATCCTCTAATGTATAGGAAACAGGCGTGTGCGGCAAATTTACCGAATTTGCCGAATTTTTCGTTTGCCGAGCACGGCAAATTTCAAAAAAGTGGATAAGCCGAATTCGCCGGAGTCCGCAAACACGAGATTTGCCGCACACACAAAAAGTTGAAGAGGAAAAAAATTACCGAAACTCTTGATTTGGCTTAAAAAAATTTAGTAAACTGGCATGAAATTGAGTTATTTTGAACTTTATGAAGTCAAACCACACAGACCTTACCAAAAAATCAAACGTTAGAAGTATAACAATGATTTTGGTGCTCCGCAAAATATCAAAATTTCGCACATTTTTCCGAGTTTGCGAAGCACGGCAAATTTGCCGAGTTGGCCAAGTTTGCCATGCTCGGCAAATATTGGATAAAGAGATTTTCCGCACATCCCTGATAGCAAATTTAAAAAAAGTATTTGTACCTCAATATTTGATCAGCTTCCGGAAATGGGCTCATTGTGAACCAAGCTAATACTCCCCAAACTGCACCAAAAAGTAAGTTGAACAAAATCATGTACACAATTGTACGACCATCATGGTGACGAAGCATTTTATTTCTGCTTAACACCAGATACCGATAAATAAATTGAGTTGCAAATAGAGAAATTGACATGCCGAACATGTTACAGAATATGACTAGAAATGTTTCGAAATTTAAAAATCCGAATTTAGAGGCTCACCAGCAAGAAGTTCAAGTAGAGGCTTTGGAAGCAAACTTTTGTCGACACGCAATACTAAAAAGTTCATACATTCTGATGTATACATTATCTGAAAATTTACTCAATTTATGTACAGTAAAAAGCTCATTTTTAGATTAAAATTCTTAAATTTCAACTCACGGGGACAGTAATTCCATGAAGGACGGAAAACCCAAGCTCAAATAAGGATATATGCATCATCAAAAACCTGTAGTTGCCCAGTTTAGTCACCGTCTTTTTCGCTATCAAGTAGATCAAAGTGGCGTTTATAATTATTCCAAAAATTCCGATAACGCGTTCAACAATGTGATAATATGGGAACATGATTTCAGAAAGTTTAGTATAAAGAGTAAAATTTCCGTTTGTCAGTGGGGCGTGTTCCAGATTCTTTTCTCTCCATAATTTTTTTGTTATTTCAACTACATGATAAGAAAATTTGTCAGAGCAATTTTCGCATAATTATATATCATCAGGGTGTCTAAGACAAGATGTTATTCAATGCGATTTTGATTATAGGTGTTGGCATGATGTCTTTAATAGTACAGATACCGTAGTAGCAGTCAGAAGTTTTAACTACACATTTTTCAGTGGAACCTAACACCTTCACTTTACATCCGGGAAGCTTGGGAAGATGGGTTCAACGCAAGCCGGGTTACTGTAGCAGTGGTGGATGATGGTGTTGATATCAAACACGTTGATTTGAAGAGTGCATTCTCTCCGCGCGTTTCCTTTGATTTTGTGCGATTCGGCGATCTGCCAACACCGAAAAATTCTAAAGAGTTTGAGTAAGTAATTTTTTTTTCGGTCAATGCGGGCACAAATATGATACAATGACCTTTTTTGCCAAAACTTTGAGTGGTCATAACTTTTTTTTTGCAAAACTTTCAGAACTCCTCATTACAAAATTTGGTAGTTTTGGACCATTTTGAGTCTAAATAAGCAAAGTCTCAAATTTCGGTAATCTACCTTTCAGGCATGGAACCCAATGTGCTGGATTGGTAGCAATGGAAGGACAACAATGCGGCCTTGGTGTAGGTCATGGTGCAACACTGGGTGCTATAAAGCTTTTGGGTCAGGACTTCTTGAACGACGCGTTGGAAGGAGATGCCTTGGCATTTCAGAAAGACTTGGTCAATTTTTTTTTTAATTAAGTAATCTATAATAAATATTTATCATAATTTCAGATTGACATCTACTCAGTCAGCTGGGGACCCAAAGACGATGGTAAAAGTGCGGAGAAGCCGGCAAAGTTCACAGAAGAAGCTATTAAGAATGGAGCATTGCACGGAAGAAATGGAAAAGGAAACATATTTGTGTGGGCGAGTGGTAATGGTGGAGTCAATGGGGATAATTGTGCATATGATGGGTATGTTAGCAATGAGTATACGGTAAGTACTGGAAACAATTAGAGTAACATTCAAAAATATGCTATTCAACGTTCAGCTGAGCTTTGGAGTCATTGATGCGAGTGGAGCACCTGCTGCATACGGAGAAGGATGTTCGTCGGTTCTTGCAGCAGTTTCTGGTGGGGATGCAATGATTGTAAGTGGGACGTAAACAGTTTCTTCTGGCGTATTTTGGAATCCATATCCAAAAAGTTAAAACTTTCGTCAAAAAAAGTTTTCGTTAAAAATTTCATACCTGCTTTGGATTTCACAATAAAACATATGTCGTTGAAAATAAGACGGTTTTTAGTGGCACTAAAGGTATACATATTACCAGAGGTGTGCGGCAATTGCCGTTCGGCAATCGAATTGTCGACAATTTCGGAAATTTCGGTAATTGCCGAAATTGCCGATTCTCGGAAATCAGAATTGCCGGAATTAAAAATTAGACACAAAAATTTTTGAATACTCAAAAACAAGGTGAAATTTTTTTTCAATTTCCGAACCAAACAAGGTTTTGAAAATTTTTGCCGAAATTTGGAAATGTGTTTTTTAAATGAAATTTTTGTTACTTTGGAACCTTTTTTGTTGAATAAATTGAATAAAATATTTTCAGCAAACCACTGGCCTAGAATCCACGTGTTCCTCAATATCCGGATCGTCGGCTTCTGCGGCAATTGCATCAGGAATCATTTCATTGGTATTGGATGCTAAGTTTGTTTTTTTTCCAAATTATTTAAATGTGGAGTAGCGTAAATGAAGATTTTGCTTCAAAAAATTCAAAATTGTTTCAAATTCAGAAATCCCACAACAAAAAAAAACGAAAGAAATCGAAAGAATTTAGTTTTCCTCCAAATTGAGTCTGCGAACCTGCTTGGAAAAAATTTCCAAAAAGGCACAATTTTAAGTGTTTCCGTCTCTAAAAAACCCTTCTAAACATTTCCGGCTGATATCCAGCAAACGGCAAATCAGCAAACCGACAATTTTTCGAATTTGTCGACAAAAAAATTTGCCGAACGGCAATTGCCGCCCACCCATGATTCATACGAGTATTTTCTTTAACTTTAATTTATAGTTCAAAATAATTTCAGTCCCACACTATCCCAACGTGACATTCAACACCTCATTGCTCGCACCTCCAATGCAAGTGCAATCCGTGACGTGGAATTGTATGAAAATTCTGCTGGCCTAAATTTCCACCCAAAAGTTGGATTCGGTCTACTGAATGCACAGAAACTCGTGGTAATGGCTGCCACGTGGGAGAATGTGGCACCTCAAGTGACTTGCGAGAAAATGAATCTAGCGAATGGAATAATCGATAATTCGGATTGTGACGTCACAAAAGTAGAACGTGTAATTGTCTCCGGATCTATCATCCATCCACATCGAGGACAAGTTCAAATCAGATTGGAATCGCCACGGGGCACAATCTCCGAACTGCTTCCACTTCGTCCCAAAGACACATCGCGAGATCTTCTCGACTGGAACTTTGTATCCGTCAACTTTTTTGGAGAGAATTCACGTGGTATCTGGAAGTTGCATGTGACAAGTGAAGAGGATGACGTGGATTTCAGAGTTGAGATGAAAATGTTCAAAGTGGTGGGAACAATGTCATAAACGACTGCTAAAACACTGTATTTAAAAGACTGAATTTAGCAAAATACTGCCAATAAATATACAATAAATAATTGAAACATTAAAAATAGTGATTTTGAAGAGCATTCGGCGGGGTCAAAAGATCAGGATTGGGGGCTATATAAAACATGAAAAATTACAGTAAGATAATTTGGGGGGCGGGGGAAATAAAAAATAAATAACATAAGTTATGCTGCCGGGAAGGAGAGTGTAAAAATTCACAGGAAAATAAAATATGATGGGTGATTCATTGGCAGTCAATTAGAGCAAATCGACTCTGGCCAACTCATACTCGATGGCTCCGGCGTCCGAGCTCACTGTGGTCCGTTGCTTCTCCACGGGAATCGAAAATTGCAGATTATTCGCGGCAAACTGTTCCTCGTTCTTTTGGCGGAAATCGAGTAGCATCGGAGAGGAATGCGTCGGGATCACGTTGCATGGGTGAGCTGAAAAATAATTAATTAAATCAAATGAGTTTTCAAACTTACCACTATCACACCATGTTTGCTTTCCGCAAAGAATCGCCTGCAGCTGCTCTCCGGAGATATCCTTCGACGCGAGGATCACATTTCTGGAGCGAACTTTTGAGATGAACTCTTGAAGGCCGTCTGCTGCAACAGAGGTCTCCAATTTCTCGTTCCTTGGCACTGTCACCACGTCGAAATAATATGGGCGCGCGAACTTGACTGGCTTCGCTGGGGCGGCGGATCCTGGAGCAGCTGGCATGTGAAGATTATCTGGATGGGAAGCATCGATCTGGAAAATTATGTTTTAGGTGAAAATAGATGCTTAGGTGAAAGGTTGTGAAGGTTTAGATGTTTGGGTGAAGTTTTAGGTGAAAATAGACTCTCGAAACTCTTCTTCAACAATAAATACGCAGGCTTCCTTCATAATCAGGCGTTTTAATTAGAAATAATTTTAAATAATGTGGATTTTTTAGAAATTGTTCTGTTTTTGGATCAATGTTCTCCTTTCTCCTCATAAAAATCACACTTTTTCCAACTTTATGTTCAAAATATCGATTACTAAGAGAATGCGGTTTTTCTGAACTTTTAAACATATTTCACTACCTTTTCACTCTCCTGAGCACATGCATTGAGCACATCATCCAATGCTGGATCAGTCTTCTCGTACTGCACAGCAGCTCCATTCTCAATCACACTGGAGCGCGATTGCATTAAATCATGCTTCGGAATCTCCTTCTGATGATCGATTCCTCCATTTTGTGCTGCATGTGCTTGTTCCCCGTGGCCGTTTGTTTCCGATCCGTTCGAAGTGACAATACTGCTGGCAAGTGCACTGGTGAATGGCAGTGTGGCGTCTTCAATCATCTGATTGCTCAGCTTTCGCACATACTCATCCGTCTTCTCGTCGAGACCCAGATTCTGAAGATCTGCCGACAACTGAGTGACTTCTCCAACGGCCTTGGCAAGATCCGCTGCAACTTCAGCGCTGTTATCAGTATCCATGCTGATCTCAACCAATTTGGACACTTCTTCACTGCATTCGGCAAGAGTGCCATCGTCACGTGGAGCTTGTGGGATCAGTGGTTCCTGAAAATTGAATTTTTTTTTGAAATTTGAGAGTGAAAATTGTGAAAATTTCAAGGATAGAAAAGTGAGCTCATTCGCATGCTGTCGGTGAAAAATAACTTTGGGATGGTTCACCTCAAATCCTGGAGCAATCTTCTCCAGCTCATCGTCCAACTTCACAAGTCCATCATTTGGACCTTTTGGTGATGGAGAAACGAATGGAACAGCAGCAACAATGTCGGGGAGCTCTGGATCAGGTGTAGCGATGATGATATGGTCACTTGGCACAACTGGCGCAGATGGCTCGGGATGCGATGGCTTTAGTGGATCGAAATCGTCCAGCTCAACTGGATCTGGCTTCTTGAAAGCATCGACTGGCTCTGGTATCTTGTCTTCCTCGGAACCGCCAGAAACATTCGGCTCTGGATGTGGCTCTGGCTTCTTGAACGCGTCAACTGGTGGCGGAATTTCGTCTTCGACGTCAGCCAGATTTGCGACATCATCGACTTCCAGTGGAGCCTGAAATTTACCGATTCACCATGACAATACCACAATATTATTAATACAAAAATCTAATTACACCGACACCAACGACATAGAGATGCGACAACAACTATATTTAGGGAAAAATTGGGATAGTTTATGTGCCAGAAGTTCTTATTACCTTTGCCAAGTCCTCCGCGTCAATTATCGACTCCTCTGGATGCGTGGCCTGAGCCACCTCATGACGTGGTGGCTCCGGTGTTGGTGGAATCACGACAATATCCATCGGAGCCGACCCTTGGTTGAAATCTTCTGGAGAGAGCGAATCGTCGAGAACGATGGTGACGTTGTTCGGATCCTGTAACGGAACACACCACTGCTAAGCAAAAAAGAAAAAGCACAGAACTAGAGTTTTACCAATTGGAATGAAAGAAATCAACTTACCCTTCGAGGAGCTTCTGGAGCTGGAGCTGGAGACGTGGCTGCCGAAGCTGGAGCCGCCGGAGCAGGTTTTGATGGAGCAGTTCCTTGAACTTTTCCAACGGTCTTCTTCTGAGCTATTGGTTCGGCCTTGGCTGTGTTCGCGGCCGGCTTCGCAGGGGCTCCTCGTGGTGGCGCTGGTGCAGATCTCGCTGGGACTGGAGCTCTCGTTGGAGCCTTCGATGCTGGAGCAGTCTTTGTGAGTACAGTTGCTCGCGATGGGACAGCTGTTCTGGGAGCAGGAGCTGCATTTCGTGTAGTCGTCGGACGAGATGGGCCTGCTGGAGCACGAGAAGTCAAAGCTCTGGGAGCACTGGCTGCAGGGACTGCTGGACGAGTTGGACGAGTTGCGGTGCCTGTTGTGGTTGCAGGTCTCGCCGATGGTTTTCCGGCAACAGGTCGTGGCACAGCAGGAGCAGGAATATCCGACAGCGCATCCTTCGACTTCACGGTAGGCACGTTGAGGAATGGAAGTGATTTCGCTGCCTTGTCAAGCGATTGCTGGATCCTCGAAAGTGAACTAGTTCCCGAAATGAGCACTCTGACCACCGATTGATCAGTCATCGCAGGTCTCCAGAGCAGGACGCCGATGGTTCCATGCTCAGCGGCCGCCTTCTCCACTTCAGCCTCGTTTCCTCCAGCCAACGCCTTTGTGATCACTTCGGCATCCTTGACGTCACCAGCCAGAATATACAGTGAGAGAACTCCTTTTGCAGCTGACTGGTATATGATGTTTGCCGGGTATTTTGGATTGAACAGTGGTGGAGCCACGGAGAGGATTTTCGAGTTGGCTTCTTGAATTGCTTTGGCAATCTCTCCACTGCTTCCTGGCTTTGCAGTCTTGAACGGCTTCGTGTTGGTGAACACCGGCAACGGTTTTCCCTGAAAAAAATATTATCAAAAAATTGCACTAAAGGTGCTACAAACCTGTTCCAACAGAGCAGATGTGGTTCCAAGATTTCCCAGCGTCGGAGCGGCGAGCAGAACGGCAGAGACGTCCCTGACGTGAGCCACAAATCCCGGGTTCTTTTCGGCGAATCCCCCATCGAGAATGTAGACGCCGTCGAAATCAAACAGGGCGGCCGTGTTGGCCGCACCGCCCAAGACGTAGATGCACGCCTTTGACGACATGATATATTCCTCCGGCATCTGGAAAAAATGTTCTTTTCAAGAGTTTTAAACGCGTATACGTATAAAATGAAAAACAACGCTGAAGGATTAAATTAGGGCGAATTTTATGTCAAAATGACTACAAAAACCCTAATTTCAGAGTTTTTCACGCTTTTCTGTAGACTTCATTTTTCAGTAAAAGAACCATATTAATGACTAAAAAGGTGCCAAAACCAATCAAAAATGTCAAAATAACGTCAAAAAATATAGGGAAAATAGAGTAAAAAAGATTCATGGCTTCTGGCAAAAATGCACACTAAAGTTGAAAATTTACAGTCGTGACGAGAGCAGGTACCGTATCTTCTGTTAAAAAATGATGAAATTTAATGAAAAAGGTTCAGATAGTTTTGTGATAGCAGTCTTCCTTGTAAAGTTGAAATAAGTCTCAAATCTAGTCCGAAACACAGCAATAAACTATTTTACGATATTACTTATGATACTTTTTGGAAAAGTTACTGGGAACGAAACGAGAAACATCTAGGGAAAATGAAAGAATCCAGACGAATAGTTGGTTGTTGCCTAGTGTCCAAACAAATACCAAAAAAAAACCATTTAGCCAATCATGAGAAGGGAGCAAATGTGGTTGTGAGCGGGCATCTAGAGTGTGTTGGTCTCGTTTTGTGTGTGTGTGAGTGTGTGAGAGCGAAAATGAGTGGGAGAACAGAACGTACTGCAAGCCGCTCTCTTCCTCGCTCACTAGGCGTAGAGACACGAAAAAAGAACGCGGGGAAGTGTCTCTCTGGCATTAGCAGCCGCTGTGCCGCAGAGGGTCTAGAGACATCGTCTCGAAAACATCAACAACCTGCTCAATGTGTCTGCGTTTCTATTGCGTAGAGTTGAAACCAGGGACATATGGTTTTGACCGGAATAATTACAGCTGGCAATAGTCCACAAAAAACTAGTGTTTTTTGTGGACTATTGCTAAAATTGATGACTCAATTGGGAAAAAAATAGGTTTATACCCAGCAACTTAACTTAAAGGAGGACTAACGGTTCGGACGATTTTGAGAGTATAGGCTTAAAATGTGCTCAAAAACAAGGATTTTAGCAGTTTTGACGAATATCTACACAATGGTCACCACCAAACAATACTCATATACGTCGGGGGTTTCGCAATAATTACAATTCCAAAACACAGAATGACCACCATCTGGACACATACAAATACATAGAAACGCATGTTTGCATCAGTCCGAGAATATATTATAATCCTCTACGCCCTGACGAAACCCCCCATTTGCCTAGAGACACATATCAAAATGAATAACTAACTCGATGAAACGAAACCCCCTTGGGTTATTTGGGAAAACGGAAGAGTGAAGAAGAATTGGAAAAAAGACGACGTGTCAATCAAAGAAATAGGAGCCAATTTGGTATCTATAGGAAGGCCAAAGCCTTGGCACCGAAATTCTGAGTGATCAATATGGTAAGGGTTTCTTGTTAGCGGTGAAAAGTTTCCTATCACTGATATCAATATGATAGAAAACAAATGAACGTCTTACAGATTGCAGGAGCCTACTGGCGCCAGAGGTATTCCTTGTAGAGTTTCAGTGAATTATGAAATCTTAACGGATGAGAGGAAATGAATGAAATCCGAAGAATGTAGTCAATATCATTATCTTCGCCAATTGACAATGACACTAATTATAATGTGAATCTACCGGAGAGAAACGCCTCTGTTGGCTAGGGCAATGGGAGAAATAGGGGAAAGAACACTTTGTGTTTCTCTCCACCTCTTTCTTAATCCCTACTATTTCGATTGGTTTTCAAGGCGAAACGATCGGAAGGGGGTGGAGGATGAGGAGAGGTAGGAAGTGAAGCGAGTTGAGAGTAGATTGATTGATGGATTCATAAATTAAAATTATTACAAACTATTTTTCTAAAAACAGAAAAGTGAAATAATCGAGAAATGAATGAGCTCGAACGATTAAACATTATACGTTGCTTTTTTCGTTGTTCTCGTTTCGCGGTTTTTTTTTCTATTACCGTATTTTCTATAAGGCATTCAATATTAATTTTTGGGCACCTATTTAGATACAATACTATTAGAGAGTTCATAGAGGCTGCCATACTAATTTTAATCGCAAAAATTATCTGAATTGTACTCATATCTTACCACTTTTGACTTGTTATGTAAGTGTTGTCTTGACTTGTAGTACTGTTTTATAATGCAAATTTTGGATCCTCAAATATAGGGTAAAAATAAAGGGGTGTCAAACTATTAGAGGTGCAAAACTAATAGAGGCTGCGATACTATTTTATGAAAGATAATTTTGATGCAATTTTCTCTGCGGTTTTCACAATTAATTAATAGAATTACCTAATAGATCAAAATTAGAAAATCGCGGAAAATTCATTGTGAAAACCGCAACAAACCGCCCGTAATATTTACTTTTTGTATTTCTCCTAATGCTCGTTCTTCTTCTTCTTAACATTTGTCAAGTGTCCGACGAAAAATCCGTGTTTGAACATACCTAAACTATTTCAAAAAAAAGAAAAGCATCATAATTTTGGGGAATCTTATGTCTAAAAGGGCTCATATGGGTCATTACAGCAAAACTAGAGCAAAAGATCGTGAAAAACGAAGAAAATGGCCATTTAAAATAGCAACAAGAAATTTCTAGCAGCAAAATGCTACCGTAGCCCGCTTTCTCGTGGCGAGAAGTGAAAATTTATGGCAAAACGGCAAACCGGCAAATTGCCGGAATCGAAACTTCCGGAAAATCGGCAAATCGGCAAACTGCCGGAATTGAAATTTTCGGTAAATCGTCAAATTGCCGGAATTGAAAATTTCCGGCAAGTCGGCAAATTGCCGGAATTGAAAGTTTTCGGCAAATCGGCAAATTGCCGGAATTGAAAGTTTTCGGCAAATCGGCAAATTGCCGGAATTGAAAGTTTTTGGTAAATCGGCGAATTGCCGGAATTGAAAGTTTTCGGCAAATCGGCAAAATGTCGGAATTGAAAGTTTTCGGCAAATCGGCAAATTGCCGGAATCAAAAATTTCCGGCAAATCGGCAGATTGTCCGGAAAATTCTGAGAGAAATGGAAGAAAAATAATTGAAATTACGATTTAAAATGGAACATCATTAAAAAACTGCAAATTAGAAGCAACGACCTACTCCATAATACAAATGTGGATCTTCGAGTAAAACGGAGCAGCTGTGTGCTCTCAGGACGCATCTTCTTCTAACGGATATCAGTTTACGAGTAGAGTACACACGCCTACGTTATTAGAAGACCACTGATTTTCCAGGCGAAAATTCACCAAATTAAACTGAAATTCCAAAAAAAAACTCGATAAGAAGAGAAACATAAATCGAGGGGAGAGAGGCAAATTCCAATGATTCACTTCACAAAAATGCTGCGTCAACGGGAGACAATAAGGAAAAAAAACCAACAATTTCTATACAAAATCCTAATTTTTAAACAACAACTAGTATAACAAAAAAGATTAATTATCCACTTCAAATATTCCAGATGACGTCATAGTCTTCAAATTGATAGGAAGAAGATCACCATCTCGTCGACTTCGTAGCTGAAAAAAAAACTATTTTGTCGATTTACGCAGCTGTCGTGTATTCCGCGAGGACAAGCTGATTTTACTTTGTTCTGGCTTCAAATTTTACACCTTTTCTCCTCGAGGAGTACACGAATGGAATCGGCGCACTTACCGCCGTATACATTTCTCCGTGTTTCTTCGACAACGTGATCCGTTGGATTCCTCGAAATGCGGTACACACGTCACACGTCACGTGACCCCCCAGCTTCCGATTTTTCAGAATTCGCTCAGTGTGCTCGTTATTGACCTTTCGTTGGCTCTTTTCCAGAATCATATATGTGAATTTGGAGACTTCTGTGCCGTCGGACTCTCTGAAAAAGCTCAATTATTGTGAAATGGTTTTTAAAATGGTTTCTAAATGAACGAAAATTTGATTTTTTTTTTAACTTTTTAATATTACGGGAACAATATCAATCATGAGAATGCGTACTTGGTGCATTTTATTTGACGCACGATATCTCTCAGCGAAAACTACAGTAAGAACTCAGATAACAATAGATATTTAAGCTCTTACTGTAGTTTTCGCTAAGAGATATCGCGCGTCAAATAAAATGCACCAAGTACGCATTCTCATGATTTATTGTTCCCGTAATATTTTGTTTATACATTTTGGAGTCAATTCAAAATATTTCCCAGATTTCGGTGCGTTTTTTCCTAAGCAAAATCTGATTAAACTGTTTAAAAAAACCCCTGGGTTCACCCTGCCTCTATTGGGAAGTGGAGCAATCCACGACTGGATTATCGGCCACAGTCCCCGGCTAGGACGTGGCTTAAATTACAGCCCAGAGGGATCACCACCAGGCAGTGTACCTGAATCCCAGATCCGCAGTGCATAGCACTTGAAGAACGGATCGTCCTTTAATCCTTTTTCAATCCTTTTTAAAAATGATTTTTCAAAAACAATTTTACAATTTTTAAAAATCGAAATTATGTGGTTTTTTTTTTCTCCATCAAAATATACAAAACTTGATTTTTTTCAATTTAAAAATCAATAATCACTTTTCTGATCTGCGTCCATCGGCTCTAATAGGCTGAAATCTTGTATTAAATGTACAAGAACTGTGTACTCCTAGAGGACAACCCAAATCATGAGGACATGGAGCCAATACTGTAGCTGTCGGAAGCATAGTTGGTACTGTATGTCCAGGTGGCACTGCTTCCATCAAAAGTGCATATTTCTCATAATCACTCAAATTGTAATCCTCAACGATGCGAACAACTTTCGGTGATAGCATCACAGCTTCTTCTAGTGATTTCAGCAATTTCCGATAATCCACCAGAGTTCCCTGTGTCAATAGAAAATCACGAGCCTCGAGAAGACCACCGAAAGCTCCGGTTTGACTGGATTCGATCAGGATTAAGAAGCGATTTGTTCGTTTCCATAGTGATTCGATCAACTGGAGACGAGTTTCTGAAGAGCCAATTTCACAGAGCACGCGGTGAGCTAGCACAACATCGTAGGTGGTCTGGAAATTCAAGTTAAGAAATATGATTTGACAAGAAATAAACTGTTAAAATTGCGAAAAAAATAATTTTTTTCGTTTTTGCAGACTGGGATGTCGATTTTTCGTTTCTCGTAGTTTAGGAAAACATTTTTTTTTTAATTTGCTTTTTTTGGAAAAAAAGTGAACGAAAGAGGGCAACGAGAAGCGAAAAATTCTGAAAAATTTTGCTTTTTCCAAAACAAAAGCTTTCATCCGTCATTGCTCAACTAGGGGTAGATTTTGAAAAAGAAACGTTTTTCAAAAAAAAAACTAAATTTGAAGATTATTAAAAGAGTGTATTTTTAATTGAAAAAAAAAATAAAATTTCTGCTTTAATCAAAGCGATTTTCTAATTAATTGAAAGTAATTATCACAAAATTTGCAAAATTTGTAAAATTCGCCAATTCGGTAGTCCGAAAATTTTCTACGTTTTTTGCACTTTTGCATTTTCTGAATTAATTTAAAATTATATTGATGTGCATACATTTAATGAAGGAATCAAATGTCGCCTGAAATTGACATTGTTGTGCACAAAAGGCCGCCCGTTTTGAGAAGCTTCACTGGACTGTTCGTTCTGGAAAAAAAAAACGTCATTATCTAAAAATAAATCTTCTAAAAGAATACCAACCCTCAAAGAATCCATCGAAAATTTCATCATAGCATCCGATAAATCCACCATTGTGATTTCCTTCACATCTGGCCATTTGTTCTGAATCGCCCAGAATCCAGCGCCAGCTCCACTTCCGAAATCCAGAACAGTTTCTGGTTGAAAATCGGGGATAGTATTGAATTCTTCAAGTGTTCTGGTGATTTCTGCATAGTTTGGGGCTAATCTTGCCAGAGAATAGGCAGCAGCAGATTCTTTTGTCGTGATTTCTAGAGGTTTCCAATTGAAATTTTCTTTTTTCATTATCCGATCCACTTCATTCCGTATTTCGTATTGTTGAGCTTCTTGCACTTTTCCACCGAACGATTCCTTATCGAAATCTGATATTTCATCCTTTTTTCCCGATTTCAACTTCCTTTTCACTTCATCTCTGAGCTTTTTCAGTTTTTCCGGAGATTCTGGAAACCTTCGTTGTTCGAGTTTCTTTGCCAGCTGATCTGCTTCATTTTGTAGTTGTTTTGCCGGTCTTTCACAAGTAATAATTGCATTTCTGAGCCCATCAATGGCTTTTTGTGGCAAATTGAATTCACGTCTGAAAAACCTCTTTAAATGTTTTGGAATTACTACTAAAACTCTCACCGAAATCGTTTCCCAACTTTCTCCTTTGATGTGATTTGCACAATTGATCGAGCATTGGTGAGCGCATTCACTGCAGTGATGGCGGTTTTCTCGTTGTTCTGAAAAATACGCGAAAATCTCAATTTTAAGTGATTTTATATTATTTTTTCGTTTACCTCAAATTCTCGTGGCTCGAATGCTGATGATGTGGCAAAATTTGCAATAAAATGTCGAAGAAATAGTCTATTTTGAAGCATTTTAAGTGAAAATTTGTGAAAATAAAATAAATTAATTTTGTGCAACGACGCTCCGAAATAACGCACAATTTTGTTGGCGGTATTTCAAATCGGAATTTTTCATCAATTTTTTTTCTGAGTATGAGAAATGATACTAAATATCTATTTTTCGATTTCAATTGAATTGAGATGGTGAAGTTTACTTTTTTGAATAATAACTCATTTTTTATTCTGAAATGTGGAATTTGCTCAGCCAGTGTACTCCCCGAGGGAAGTATTTTACAGTTTCGAATGATCCGCTGAAATGCTTGGTTTTTGGAAGATTTCAAATTGACAAATTAAATATCGTTAATTTTTGAAACTTCAAGCATGATGAAAGCTTCTAAAAACTAGTTTTCAGCTTTTTTTTAACGCTAAAAGCATATAGGTTTCATCTTAAATGTCATATAAAAATTAGAGTTAAATTAACGATTTAATTGCTAAGTTTTTGAGTTGATTCAAAACCAATCAGTCAAGACAAAACTGTTTTAAAACTCATATTTTTCTCGAGAAGTACACGAGCTGCGTAAATCGACAGACGGCTGTGGTCATACGGCAGCTCAACTTGCAGCCAAAAAACCAGCTCATATGTTTTGAAAATTGAAGAAAAAAAGCAACCAAACTATTTATACTTTATTATTAAAGCTAAAATACGCTGAGAATGTTTTTAAACAGTTTTATTCAATTTTGCAAAAAAAAAAACAGATGACAAAAAAGAAAACTGCTTCTTCCAAAATTGAACGTTCTCCAAAAAATCGACCAACGGAAACTACATTTATAACGGCCCATACTCTGTCACGGTCATGTTCGGATTGTGCGGTTTGGTCATCACCACGTAGATGACGAATCCAGAGAACGAGATACAGGCGGCTGTCATGATGGTGAGACCGACTATGACCTTCATGGGAAGAACAATTCGTCTATACGGATTGACAGTTGGTTGTGCAGTATTCGGGGCTTCTGGAGCAATCGAGTTGGCGCCGATTCGGCGTGGCATGTGGAAAATAAGATTTGAATTGAGAAATTAAAGAAGAATACAAGAAGTGTCACGATATAGTTGTAAGGAACATTCAGCTTACTACGAGGCATAAAAATGCCTACCTGCTTGCCTACAAGTCTTGAAGATGCCCTAATAACACTTTAAAGGCGCACATTATTAGCATAACTAGATGTCAGGTCGCTCATGGAAATCCGAAAAGGGAGAAGAAGAAGAAGAAGAAAAACGTGTGATCTATCAAAATATGTCGAAATGAAGAATTCTGGTTATCAAAATAGCATTTTATACTCGTTATGATTGCAATCATCCCCTCGGGTCTTAACGTGTGATATGTTTAATTAAAATTTGGATGAAGAATTAGTCGGATTCGAAAAATGAGTAAACAATGAGATCACAACATCGAAAATCAAATATGCAAAGTTCAGCAAGTACAGAAGTCGTTTTTAGAAAAATTCTTCAGTGTATATTAATAAGCTTGTACTGACAAATAGTAGTCTTCATGACGAACTATTCTTTAGTCTTGGATAAAGATAGAACGCAATTAGTCCTGGTAGTGGTCATGATAGTTTCCAGAACCTGAAGTTCAGAGCCCTGCAAGTTGGAAACATGGTTCCCAATTCTGATCTCGGCTTAATTGCACTTAATTGCACAAACGCACGTTTCAAGAATTTTTGAAAACAAAAAAGTTACCTGATACAAACCGTCTCATTTCTAACCCGGATGAAAATGCTTCACATAAACTTCCCTCGTCTTTCCTAACAATTCAATTATATTGCAAAGCCACCAACACCATCATTTATTAGGTACAATGTGGCACAAATTCATAGAGTTGTCTCTTGAAATTGAATAAAATAAGGGTTTTGAGATGGGGCGTGTAATTGATGAGAAGGGATCTAATTAGATATTTATGAACCCCGACAAAAGGAGGAGGTCGCACTTGAAAATATTCCAATTGAGTTTAGTTCACCAGGCAAATCTTTGAGGTTTGTTAGACCATTTATATAATCTTGAAGTTTTGTGATTTTGTTATTTAGACAATTCTCTGAAGCAATCGGCAATTTCTAGCAATTGCCGGTTTCGGAAATTTTGGAAAATCGGCAATTTCGGCAATTTCCGGTTTTGGAAATTTTCAGCTATTGGTGATTTCGATAATTGCCAAAAATTCGATTGCTATGCACCCCTGCTCTGTTGTAATTTCTTCCGAAATGAAAACTTGAAACTTATAGCGATCTTTAACTAATGGATTATATAGTAGAGTAAAATCCCTATTCACACATTTTTTTAATGTTGTATATCGATACTCAATATATTATGACACTTCCGTAAACTTTTCCCTTTTTTTCAATTTTATAAAACTTGTTTATTAGTTTTTTCTTCTCCCGCAATACCCTCATTCTAATTGCAATTACTCATACTTGTACATAGTCGCCTATGTTGGTTTTGAATGAAAAACGGAATATTTTGTCAGCTGGCTCTCAGATAACAATCAATCTTGTTGTAACTTTGTGGGTATAAGTGAGAAGGTCTACAATTCGCGCACTTTCCAGGTCCCACAACGAACACTTGTCATTCTCAATGCTTGGTGACAGCCGGAGCTGAATGTGTGTATGCATTTCAATTTCGCAACTAATTTATGCAAAACAGCTGACACTTTTTGGTGATGGTGGTGAAGATTCAGCACACTAATCCATCATTTTTTCCGCTTCTTTTGTTTGAGAAGTGCTCTTTTGTGATACTTAACCGATGATAACGAGATATGATCGATTGGTTGCAGAATCTCGTGGAGCAGAGGAAAGGTGTCATCTTGATGTATTGGTGTGTAGCAGGGTGTGCAATAGAAAAATCCTAATAATTCCACCTATTGAGTTTTTTTGGTTTTTTTGGAAAGTTTCCTTATGATATTCGGTGTCCATTGGAGTAGTTTTTAACACTTTCCCCACTGGTGCTACTCCACCTTTAATCATTCCACCTATTGAGTTAATTTTTTATTTATTGTATGTTCCATTTATCTTTAAATCATCTGTATGTAAGGGTTATATGTACAGATGTCCCTAATGCGGTAAATCATTAAGCTGCAATGAACCACACCAGATGTGTTATAAACATGGAAGGTTATTCAACGATTAGTGACGATTAGCATACATGGTATGCTCATATTGATCAGGGGTGGACGGCAAATCGGCAATGTGCCGAAAAAATTGAAAACTTCTTGCAAATTGCCAATTTGCCGAATTTGCCGAAACTTTTCGGCAAATTGTGGTTTTCTACATTTTTTTTCGGAAATTCCAGAACTTCAATTTCAATGGGAAAAATTGTACGCATCCTATGAATGTCCCTACGCCTTTTTTGAAAAGTAAGCGAATTCTATGAAAATATCTAAAGAAAACGGAAAAAATTTCAAAAAGGTACAGTTTTAAGTGTTTCCCAATTATAAAAAAATCCCTCTAAACATTTCCGGCAAACGGCATTTTGCCGGAATTGAAAATTTCCGGCAAATTGGCAATCCGGCAATTTGCTGATTTGCAGAACGGCAATTGCCGCCCACCCCTGATATGGATGTTTATGCAGATTTTTTAAAATACATGCGTTTGTTTTTGGTTTTCAAAAAAAATTATATTTTAAGAATAACATCTGATATTGACAAGAGCACACTTGTCATTCACATTCCCTTCTTTTATTTTATTTTACATTTAAACTTCTATTCTCATCGCCGTTTCCCGTCTCCTTTGCAGCCAACACTTGTGAGCTCAGAGACTAAAATGCACGGCGGCGGTGCGTTTCTTTTTCATTCATAAAGCCGTTTTCTCCTGAATCGTCGGCATGTGTCTGAAAATCCGATTACCACTTTTTGAATAGAAAATGGAATGGGTGAGGGGGAAGGGAAAAGGGAATCGAACAACAAAGAGCGCAACGGATTACCTTCACGAATGCTTACTATATGATTTTGGATTTCCTATGGTTTTAAGGAACAAGGACTAATAACCAATTTTATTCAACCATTATGGCAGAATGGTATTTTCATTATAAAAAGTCCAAAATATTTGAAATTCTGAATTTAATTTCCATGTATCTTATTAACAGTTATTTAATACTCTTTTACACTAGCTAAAATATATTCTGGTCAATACATAGATTATGCCTCACTTTCCTCACTATTCTCAAGTACTTACTCTCATTTGCATACTAATTGACTATTGTCATGATGTTCATCTCTGTACTACATATTTCAAAGGATGAGTACACCACTAAAGGGCGAAAAAGGTTAGCTCATCCCCATGCTCCGCCTGGGGCGATTAGGCTTTTGTTGTACTGCTGGGCACCGAAAGCAACTTGGTTTTTCAGTTTCTCACGCTGAAGTCTAATAATTTGCGGGACTATGGGCAGGTGTACATGAAATTAGGGAGAACAATAGAGGAGTTTTGTAATTGATGAATTTGTAATTATTATTAGAAAAGAAATTGGTGAGTAGGATAATTTGACATTTTCCCCCAAAAAATAAGTATATTGGTTTTATATCTAACTTTGTACAAAATGTGTATTAAACATTTTTCATGTGTGCGACAAATTTCCAAACTTGCCGAGCTCGGCAACTTCGGCATATTTGCCACACACCCCTTATTCTTATCCTTGCCTAGTAACCAACTTTTTGCTGATCTTCTCCGAAATGTGCATTCCATTCGATTTTATTGTGTACAACAGCAATAGGGTGTGTACTACACTCACAACAATTTGTCCCCTCCTCCCAGTTGCCTCTCCCCCAAATATCTTCCCAACACCTGCAACATCAAGGCGGTGCTCCGGGAGGAGAGTAGTCAACTGATCTCCTTTTCTCCATTTTTTGTTGTTGACAACCGTTTTTGACACCTTCAAATATGATTATCGTTCTCTCAGTTCAGTTTCGGCAACGAGGCGTGGCTTGGGAAACCCCACCCCCTTTTTGCATGTCCCTCTGCTTCTTCAGAGTGTCCCGTTTTCTTTTCGTCAAGGCTGACAGCTAACCTATGTGATTTTTGTTCTCATATTGTTATTGTCATACTTTTATTTAACTTTTCCAAGGAGTTAAAAATAATTTTACAGCTTCCCATGTGAATTGTCATGAATATGCATATAGTTTCCCCGGTTTTGCTCTTATTTTGGTTTGGAATTATCGTAACTGATGGTAAATTGAAAAGCGGATTTATTGGTGGATCACATCATCATGAAGTTAATCCAATCGAAGGTTTGTTTTTTTTTTTTTCTACTTGAAACTTATACTTTCCCAGCCTTCTTCCTTTTGAAAGGCGTTTTTTGAAGTAGAAACCTATCGCTAAACGAACACATTCATCACTCATCAAGATGATGATCTATTCGCGCCGTCATTTTTATTGCGTAGCTATTATTATACCTCGCATGATGAGTTGAAATTTGTAGGTCAGAAATTTCCTAACTTCTAGTATTGAATTCATCTTCTTAAAGGTATTGTCTAAATACACTTATAATGATTAAAATTTTGAAAAATATGAGCTTTTGAGGAAATCCAATGTGTCGCATGTTTCCACCCCTACAACTTTTTGATACAAATAATTAAAACAAAATCAAAGTATAAAAAATGCAGGAAAAAAAAATTATTCTGGTCCACTTCCAAAATTATGAGTGGAAATAACAGTAATTGTCACTTTTTGACAGTAAATAAAATATGTTCAAATAAATATTGGAAAGTTTTATTATGATCTTCGGTTATTTTGGTACCATTGTAGTAGTTTTTTAACACTTTCCACACTGTTGCTACTCCACCTTTAATAACAAGGGGCTTGAATAAGAGTAATTCAAGTACAATGAAATAGAGTTCGTCGAAAATTCGAAACCTCCATTTCCTTTCCGAAGATCTCCATTAGCAACAATTCCTTTTCCGCCCTTGCGTTCTACTGCTCTAGCTCCAAGAGAGGCCCCCCGTAATTCCATAATTGTATAAAGTGAGTGTGTGTCCCCCTTCACCCGTTTATCCCTTACCCGGGGGGTCTGTTGCCTTCCTCTTTTCCGGATGCATAGCAGCAGAAGGCGTAATAAGCATAGTTAAGTGCACAATGTTATAAACAAATGTCTCTTTTCTATATCTAGTGGGTCATGACATGAACATGATGATGATGAAGAGGAGTATCCACTCAGCTTCCTCTAAACAAAATGGACATCATCTTCGAGAATTATTGAGAATTTCAAAGTTGGGATGTTGCAATCGAATTTTACTACCACCTTGTAAAAATAATAAACATTTCGAAATCCTCCCGTAAAAAAGTGCTCATTCAGCTTCCGAGCCCCCCACAACATGCGTGTCGAGTGTGTAAAAAGAGAAAAGCTCGCCCGCTGCTCTCAGAGCAACATTATCACCACACGGAGAGGGTTTTTACGTGGTCATGCTGAGAACCCAGGGAGCTAATGGCTATGTATCAATTGACAGCTTCCGCGAGAGCAGAGAGCTCAGCGGTAAACGAGAAATAGAAAAAAAAAACAAATGAAACTAAATGTCAAATCATGAACGTTATTACGAAAAGAAAATGTTTAACTATAGCTTGAGATTTTATTGAACGTAATTTTGGCAAATTCCTTATTTTGTTCTGATTGGCAGCAGCAGATCCGTAGAAATACATAAACATTTTGGCAATTCCAATCCATTCCAATACTTGAAATACGAGCCCATTTCCATTTGCCACCGGAACATGCCTCCTCGGTTGCTCTCTTTGCGTGAGAGCACACCTGCCTTTTGAAGCAGCATAACTTTAGCTTGTGCTGAATTTACGTGGGAAAATGCGGAGGGACACCGCAAAAGTTACTTGCTAAACTTACTAAGCCTTAGAAATAACCCAACAAACTCTAAATGCCAATAATTTATTCTAAAAATTTATTTTAATGTAGTCGATTTTGCGCAAAAAGATATATATCATAGCAAATGAAAGATGCACATATTTAATAAGTCATGTACTACGGCATTCGACAAGAAAATTTATATATATATATATTCCAAAACAAAAGTTTATCTGAAAATTTGCAACCCCACAAAACCGATAATTTTCAGCAGCTCTACTTGTTCGGGCTCGCCTGGGTAGGTTTCGCATGCCGCTGTTTTTTCCAGTTCACTAAGCACAGCGCATAATTGGAACTGATGCTTTCTTATTTCTTAAGAAGCCAGATTGGATATTGCCTGTTCTCCTCTCTGTTAATTGCTAGGTGTCGTTTTTTAAAGAGAAATCAAGGAAAAAGAGGAATCAGCAAGCCGCCAGCTGCTGTTGTTCAAGATATTACTAATTGCTAGTTGAATTGAAAAAGGATAAGGTGGAATGATTTGCTTGGAAATTAAAAGTGAAGCTTTGCTTATTGTCGATAAACATTATTATTTGCTCACAAGATGTATCTTCGAAGATTCGAAACTGTGCTAGCTGTTTAGGGCAAAACTTGAAAGTGCTGAAATAATTTAATATGGTAACTTTGTTCAAACTAATAGCAATTCATAGTTCAACAAGGAGTCATGGTCAGTTTATTCCATTTTTCGCAAAACTTTCACACACACTTATGCCCAAAGTATCGGACGTTTTTCAAAAACTTTATGGGGGTCCATTTTATGACCTCTCTTTTCTTTCGCACGCTGACACCGACTAATTCACTCCGTTTACTCAGTCACTCTCAGTTTTAGTACCTGGTGACCTTCACACCAGCGAGTGTGATCGAGAGGGACCGAAACGAAAACGAACCGCTTTTTTCTAAAAAATTTTTGCGGAGGAATTTAAAATCAAAAATACAATCATTTTTGCAGGAATCCTCAGAGAGTCACTTCGATCCAATAGAGTTCAAGCTTGCGATGGAGAACGAATCACGTTAAGCTGCCCAAGAAATACACAGATTTCTGTACAAACCGGGTTTGTAAAATTATCAATCTATCCTAGATTCATTCAACAAGTTTTCAGGTTTTATGGCCGCGTGGTCCCAGAAAACCAATTATGCCCTCCACAGGCTGGAAGAAAGCATTCCGAAGCTAATCTAGATCCATTATCAATGATCCATCACTCAAGTACTTGTGATGTGATACAAGCTCATACGGTAAATCAATGCCAAACACTCGTCAATTGAAATCATAAGTTTCAGAGAATATCGGAACTTTGCGATAAGCGCCGAAAATGTACAGTTGTCGTAGATTCAAACACATTTGAAGATGATCCGTGCCCAACAACTTCAAAATATCTTCAGATGGCATATGGTTGCATTCCAATGTCTTTCGATGAGGAAACATTTTGTACTCCAAAGCCCACTGATCCACCTCGTCCAGAGATTCGTTTAGAGTGTAGGGAAGGTAGACGGTTGGCTGTGTATTCCGCACAAATGAAGACATCGCCTCAATGTGATCCCGAAACCGAAATTAGACATGGTAAGTTGAAAAGTTTTTAAAGATATTTTGTCAAACAGAACCACAAAGACCAATTAAACAAATTATGCTTTCTGATAAAATGCAGAGCTTGAGGTGCTTCACCTTTTCTCTATTTCCTCTTTTCTGATACTTTCACTGTTTCGCAATTGTTCTCATTCTTCCCATTGTGAGTTGATGACACACATCCAATTAGCCTCATCTTCTTCTTCTATCCATTCCATTGAGCCTCCCGATGAGCTAAAAGTAAGATAGTACTGGTTAGCAAGAGACGTAGCCAGAAAACACTCTGACAATTGTCTTCTGAAGATCCGGGGCTTTGGGTTCAAAATGAAATGGGATGGTGGTGGAGGAGGAACACACGAGAAGGGTGAATACTAAAGTAGGATTTCCGTTTGGTACGAATTGACGGAAAATGGGAAAGATGTCAAGACTCTCATTGTATCGAATTTTTTGAAAAACTATAGTGTGGAAGGAAAAATAGAATTATCGTTTACTATTTAATCAAAAAAATTTCAGAATGCGTCTCAGACGTCTTACCTCAAGTACTTCGTCAATGCCACGCCAAGGAAGGGTGCACACTAAAAAGTGATGGCATAAAAGGTCATTGCAGACATGGGCATCTTCATGTCGTTTATGTTTGTGGTAATAAAACAGATCAAGTTTAAGGATAATGTAGAATATTTTCAGTTAACGAGGAGATATTCTCAGAGGAGGCCATCAAAGGCGAGCTGACCTCATTGGAAACTTATTTGAAGGTCCGTCCGGTTAATTAACATTTTCGATTAAAATTTAACAGCATACGCTTCAGTAATAGTATTTCCTCTATCATTAAATCATACAATACTTTTTTTAAAAAAGATGGCGCAACTCTGTTAGATGGGCAAAACTAACAGAAGTGCCATATTAATAGAGGGCACGCTGTTTTTGAAAACTGTTTCTCAAAATAATTTTCAGGAAGCCGACGCAATGCAAAAACAGGATGACGAACGATTTTTCAAGGATGTCAATGATAAGACACAGTGGGAAAGAGTGGTGGATAGTGAGCCGGCTAAGGATCCCGATGTACATCAAATTGCTAACGATGGTATCGCTTTTTTTCACTAAACTGATATTATATAACTTTCAATTTGTAGCTTCCTATGTAACCCATGACGAGTATCGAATGGAAAAGCAAGATCCTCCTCCAATAACGGAAAGAGTGGAACCAAACCTAGTGGGTGTTGGGCACGATCTTCTTCAAGTTGTTCAGTTCTTTAAAGGTATGAGTTTCAAATAATTCTCAGAAAATCATCCTAGATTTCAGAAAACAAAGAGAAGGCGGTCATGTGTATTGTGTTAGCCGTGAGTATGGCTGCAATTGTTGTGCTCTCCGCGTGTATCATCACTCGACTGTGTTCCTCAAACAAGGATAGTTCGAGGAGCTCAAGGAGAAGCAGAAGTAGAAGGTCACTGGAGACTAGCAAATTGGTGTCAAGTAATTGTAAGTACTTTACAACCTTTACATATATTGCAATTTCGCTATACCTCTAGATGGTGGCTCAATCACTCCACAGCACATGATGCAAGACATTGAAGACGAGCAGTTCCTCCGATTTTCGATGGGTTCCGCAGCAACATCCAATCCACATTATAGTCACTATGATTTTTAAATCTAATTCCTCTCACATCCATAACTCTTGTCTTACTTCTACGGGTTCATCTAGTCACTTCTAATTGTTGGAAATCATTGCTTTCGATATAAAAATTGTTTCAGTAAAACATTTTAAAGTCACAAATAATGATTCAGTTGATAGACACATTTTAGCAAATTCAGGGCGAATTTACACGTCAACTGAGAATAATAAAACACTTCATTTTAACATGGTGCATCGCAAGGCAGTATCTTGCTTAAAATATCTGGCATTGCCGACGAGGATATATTCGAATCAATTAAAGACGATGCAATCCATTGCTGATAGTTGCTACTCTACCTTCAACATTGACTTTTATCCAAATATGCTTTACAGTTGTTCGGTATTGTATAGACATTGCATAGAAAATAAAACAATTTATAGACCCATTCAGAGCCAGAACAGAATGTAATGCCGCGTCAAGATTCATAGGTAGGAAGCTGAAACAAAAAACCATGTAGTTTTTCGGTAGACATAGTCTTAACACTCACAAAAATCCCAGATCAGGGTAGATGAATGAGAAAACTGTTGCGGTGCCAGTTGGCAGTGAAGCTATGAATATCAAAAGAGTCACAATGATAACTAGAACCGTCGTTCTTTCCGAGCTGAAACTTTCTTTTAGAGAACATACAGGATGAATCAGAAAAACTCGACTTGTTTCTTGTGGAAACACGTGATGATATTCGATTTCTCTCAGTTTTTCGCAGTTCAATAGCAAGCAACGTGGTGAGCAGGGGTAAAACGATACAGGGAGCTATCTGTAATTCGGAACTTATGTATAATAAATACTAATCTTAAAAACAATGTAACTTTTTCTTACCTTGACTAGAACCCCGTTAATAACTTGATACATTCTTCTAGGCAATTCATTTCCATGTGCAAAGAAATCCAACACTCTATGTTCATAATATGGATAAGTTGAATTTAAAGGCATATTTGTGCAACTGCAATCTCAGATTTTAACATTAATGTTGAACGGTTAAATAGTCAACTTTTTCGATTTTAACGCTTAAATAGTTACACAAAGCCAATGTAGAGCAAAACAGGAGACAAATAATTGACCCTTGAAGACCAACTTTGAAACTAGACAAAGCTTGTAATTTAGGACTCGTTATGTACTTAGATACCAAAAACCGAATCATGGCCAAAGTAACAGTTAACCATGTAGAGCACCTAATGGCGTAATCTCGAAACGTCACAAGAACCCAGTAGACGTGATGCACTAGTAAACTATTTGATGGAGTACTGAAAATAAAATAAAAATAAAATAAAAACGTAAAAATGAATATAAATTTGAAAAAGTACCACAAAGTTCCATAATGATTCAATACAATGTCTTTAATTGAAATAGCCACAAACATGAAGACCAAGTCACACATTGCAATGACTATCATAATCGATATAATCGACGAAATTCGCATAGATTTTCTAGTCAACACTATCAAGTGGAAAACTGTTAGAAAAACGCCGACAATCGATACATAAAAGTTTAGTTGGATATTAAACATGTTCCATTTTCTACAAAGCATTACATTTATATTTAGTTCGTTTGTAGCCAAGACAAAACATACTCCAGTTGAGAAAAAAACATTTTTAGGAACTCAGCATTTTCTATACTTGGAAATAAGTCGACTTCCTCAGCAGCAGATGCCATCAAAATTTTGTTTTAAGAATGGGAAAGCTGAAAATTTTCTATCGGGTTTTTGCTTGAAAAATTCACTAAATGCCAAGCACTACCGAACATAATTACACCCCCCGTGCTGCGTCTCAATTTTTTTTTGACGAAAACCTCACATCAATGCAAAATAAGACTAGATTTGCAAACTTGCGAGTTAAAATCTAAAAAAATTCGTTTAGGCGCCTATTTGGAAAGGCACATTTCAAAAAAGTTCTAGCAGTACCTAGAGAGGACAGCAGGCGCCAGTATGACTTCAAGTTTAATACAAATAATTATTTGAATCTCATGTAAATAAACTTGGTATTGGTGAAAATTCGTACTCATAAAATCTCAAAAAAAAACATATGAAAAATGAAAATTGATACAACAAAAAACAAATAACATAATAAAGAAGGTTTAAAACTCAGCGCTGACCGTTCTGGGTCTGCCAAGCACTTTGAAGTGATATATTTTACTGAGTACATGTTTCGTCGTTGTTCGGTATTGAGTTGACATTGCGTAGCATATAAAACAATTTACAGATGCATTAAAAAGAAGAAGTGTGTATAGTGCTCCGTCAATGTTCATTGATAAGTAGCTACAATTCGAAAATAATATTTCAAGAAACCCAAAAGAAAAGCTTACAAAAATCCCAAGTCGGTGTACACAACTTGAAATACTGAAACAAGACCACCTGGTAGTGAGGCTACAAATATTAGGCATGTCATGATTATGACTAAAATCGTGGTCTTTTCAGTTCTGAATTTTTAAAGTTTCGCCGCTGAGGAAAATTTGAAAAATGAAACAAACTTGTTCTTCTGAGTTCTAATAGATGTAACTCTACTTTTGTCTGCTTTTTAAAGTTCTACAATTAAAAGAGCTGTGAGCAATGGGAGAAGAATGCAGGGAAGAATCTGTGAAACTTTAAATATTAATTACTCCAATCATTCTGACTAACCTTCGAGGAAATACCGTTTATAAGTTGATAAATTCTTGTGGTGTTTCATGATTCAAAGCAAAGAAGTCAGAAACTTTCTGCTCATAGAATGGATATGAAGCCTGGTTGGAACAACTAAAGTATCGTTTAATTTAAGAGTATCTATAAAGATAGCTTACCTTGGAGCAGGTGCCCAAATGCGAGTTTCAACAATCTTAACACTCGTGTAGTAGCCACAAGAAAACATCAAACTGGCGGAAAAACAGATAATCGCTCCATTCGTACCAAACTTAAAGCTGGACATTGCTTGAAGTCGTAGACTCGATGAAAACTTGGATACCAGAAATCGAATCAATGCCATAAAAACTGTTAGCCATGTGGCGCACCGTATTACGACGTCTCTAAATGTCACAAGAACCCAATACAGGTGTGCAGTGAAAAGACTATTTGAGGGAGTGCTGGAAAAAGAAGGTCTCTGCTTCTATTCAAAGCGTCATACCAATCAGTTCCATCATATCCTGCAATTATGTCTTTCACTAGAATTGATACCATCATGAACACCAAGTCACACAATGCAATGGAAATCATAATTGAGAACACTGAAGTTGTTCTCATAGACTTTTGGGTTAGAACTGTCAAATGAAATATGGTTAGAGCAAAGCCAGCAAATGACATATAAAAATTTATGTAGTTGTTCAACATATTCCATTTCCTGAATTTTTTTTTTTTTTCATCATGGTAACTTTAGTAAACTAATCTATTGAAGAACTTACTCAAGTTGAAAAAAGAACGTCAACAAGGTTTCATCGTTTTCAATATTTGGAAATAAACCTGATACATTTGAAGTCATTTTTATAGAATGAATAAGGGTTTCTGATATACATACTCTGAAAAGTTAGCCGAAATGCCATGCACAACGAACATAATTATATGTTGTACGTGCGAGCGTCTAGTGTCGTTTGCTCTTGTGCAGAGAATTGTATTATCCAATTTTACCTTTATTAACTTTGATATTAACCGTGAGTTTAGTATAGATTAAAAAATAAGCAGATATTTTCAGGGTAACGCGGAACTAATTTATTATTTCTTACTACTGCACAATCTAAGGGCTACATATTTGTGGTAGCGTAATACGTTGTTAATCATGGGCGATGGTTGTAAATTTAGTGCAATGGCCCATAAATTGACAGTGTCTGTCAGAGCACCCAAGGGATAAACAATCAGTTAGTCAGAGTGTCCCATACCTGTTTAATCTATGAATACAAATGGATAGCTTTTTTTTATATATTCACTTTTTATCTATAAATCTAATCATCAAGAATTTGTACCCAGTCAGCTACTGATGCATTGATGTGGAGTGGGTCTGGGACGATTCCCACGTATTCATCAATAGGTAGATCTAAAGCAAGACGAGCGGCGTATAGTGCACTACCGTAACCAAGAGTGAAGCCGTTGCCTCCGTGACCATAGTTGTGTACAACCTTAAAGTATTGAGTTAGTGACAAATTGGTGGTATATGGAAGTTTGAAATGAAACGTCCTTCCTTCAAAATCACACCATTGAAACAAAACTTCAAAAAAAGGTTATTACCATAAACTTCTTAGTTCCAAAAGCTTCTCTAATCTGTTTCTCGACACGTACTTGCTTGCGACCAGGGCGATAACCAACAAAAGATGAAAGCATGTGTACACGCTACAAATTTTTTTTAATTATAAATTTGGTCATGTTCGCAAAACTATATGTCACTTTGAAAGATGGCTGAAGTGCCACGTATCGATTAGTTACGTCTTGAATGTCATCAAATGTCACATTGTTCGGTCCAAAAGCTCCTTCTTGTTTAACTGTACCCATATAGACTGAATCAATCCTAAAATTGTTATATATTTATTCAAACTACAAATCACTGATACTTGCACTGGAATCGTGATGGTGGTGAAGTCTTTGTACAGGAAATGCTTGTGCCATGGTGCATCAACTCGAATTAGAACTCCTCGAACCGGTTTCATGTTTCCCGCATCATCACCAGCAAGTACACCTCCAAAAAGGCCAGCTGCATTGATAACAACATCGAATTCAACACCCAGTTCTTCCAAACTTTCGATTCTTCGCTGAGTGAATCGAACTCCTTTCGCGATCAATTCTCTTTTCAAGAAAGGACAAAATCTAATGCCTTCCGATGTGTATGCAGTATAATGAATTCCACGTGTTGAAGTGTTTCTGGGCAAATCAAACAACGAAGTAGGTCCAAAAAGTTCAGGTTCGGTTAAATCTCGATAGTTGTACACTAGACTTCCGTACGCAACACGTTGAGAGTCCAACCGCGCTTTCGAATCTGACAAAATATGCCCAGATACAGCTGTACACCACTGAGTCCTCCATATTCTCTCCACAGAGTCGCTAGTTTTTCGAATGTATCATAACCATACTTTTTATTAATCTCGGAACCACTATCGATGCGGAATAGACCTGCGATATGGCGACTGAGTATTTTTTCGAATGGCTTGTGATGGAAGATTTGGACGCTCTGCAAATTCGATTTTGAAAATAATATTTCTAAACTTAAAATTCACCGGTGATGTAATGTTCTCTTTCTCCACCAAATCAAGAATCGCTGTTGCTGTGCTTAGTCCTATTACGCCTTCTCCAACTATTGCGATTCGAAGAGAGCTTGCTGGAAATCGGTTCAACCATATTTTAATGTTTGATTTTAGCAATTACCTGAATAAATCTGGCCACAAAGAAGAAAAGGGAAAATTACATGGAACATATTATCTGAATTTAAGCCTTGGTATCCTGGTCCTGCCACGCGCGCAACTTTTCCGTTACAGTACCCGCAAATATTTCGCAATAATCCAATATAATTTCTTATGTATTTTTACTGTTTTGCTGCTAATTTTCAATTCCGGCAAATCGCCGACTTGCCGGAAATTTTAATTCCGGCAGTGTGCCGTTTTTCCGGGAAAATCGTTTGCCGCCCACCCTTGTATCGAAATATTATCAAATGTGGGTACTGTAGCTAAAAAAGGTTCGCTCGTGCCAGGACCCGTGGGCTAAGATATTTAAATTTTTAAAAACCAGTAATAATTATATTCTTATGGAATAGGGACCCCAATATGCAAAATGTTAAGGTACGTGGTCTCAAAAGAAAATTCTAAAAAAGGAGTACTGTGCCTCTGGCCGTTTCAAGACCATGTACCGTACTTGCTGCGTGAGAATTATCGAGATAATATCCAATTAATTGTTGTTGTTGTTTTTTAATAATTAAAAAGATGCATATTTTATTTACAAAATTCACAAACAAAAGAAAACGTATCAGAAAACACTGATGGCATGGGAGACAAGATGAGGAAGGAAGAAGGTGTGTATAATTGAAGGTGGCATGTTGAATGGGATTATTGATGATGAAAAAAGGCAAAAAAGAGGGAGAAGAGTAATTGCGGAAAAAAAAAATAATTTTATAGGTCAATTATTTTCTGGTATCACGTATTCGGCGGGAGAACATAGCAAAGAAGATTGGAGGGGTCCTTCAAACACTGTCGTCTGAAAAAAAATTGTGTTTAATTTGTTTCGAATTTTCGAATTAAGTATTAAAACTGACCATGGAACCACCAGCGAGTCTTACTCGGATTCTTACTGCACGTTCTCACATAAATAGCGTCATCAATTGGATGTTTCTTCTCTTTTGACGATGAAAGCATTGACAGAATCGAGAGGCACACGGATTGAACACTGAGAGCAGGTGTCCAATCATCTGATAGGATAGACAGGCAGATATGTCCATTTGAGTAGATGTGCGGGTGGGCTGGGATAGTTTCGCCGACGAACATCACCTGGAAAAGTGATGATTTGGGTGCATATTGAACAATGTTATACTATTAGGGTGATCGATAAGTTTTTTCGTTTGTTCTCAGTTTTTATTTTTTTCTCAAATATTATTTTGTAATTACATAGTAATTAGTGAGTAGTGAAAAATTTATAAATACCAACCAATTCCGACAACTTCCAGACTGCACCATCTGCCTTCGAGTGGTCGAGAAGAAAAAATAATTTTTTCGATTTTTTTGGTTTTTGGGTTGAATGGAAATGTTAGTGTTTCATGCAGTTGGAAAACTTTTGTATAACGCAGATTAAAAATAGTTGGCAACGAAAAGCACTCCTTGATATCTTAAATTTGAGAAGGTACCGAAAATTAGTTGCAAAAATTACAATTTTCTCTTCAGAGTGGTATATCTTAGACTGCGTCACAGATTTCTATTTATGAACAACTACAAAAATATTAACCAATTATTTCTACACATTAATAATAATAATTTCAAAACCGGCAATTGTCGAAATTGCCGAAATTTTCCAATACCGGCAATTGTCAAAATTTCCAAAACCGACAAAATTGTGAAATTTGCCGAAAATTTCCAAAACCGGAAATTATCGAAATTGCCGAAATTTTCCAAAACCGGCAATTATCGAAATTGCCGAAAATTTCCAAAACCGGCAATTGTCAAAATTGCCGAAATTTTCCAAAACCGGCAATTGTCAAAATTACCGAAAATTTCCCAAACCGACAAAATTGTCGAAATTGCCGAAAATTTCCAAAACCGGCAATTATCGAAATTGCCGAAATTTTCCAAAACCGGAAATTGTCGAAATTGCCGAAAATTTCCAATATATACATATACGAATTCGGAGTCCGAATGCGTATTTAAGCCAAAAAGTACCAAATGGATTTATATTTTATGATGATTTTTTGGCTTAATTACGCGTTTAAAGACGAAAAAATTGTCCCAACATCAATTTGAGCAAGATTGTATTTTTTAATTCGTTATGTTTATTGTATTTAACTTTCAGAAAATATAACATTCCACCAATCTGGACACCAAAAAAGAGTCTCTAGTTAGTCCAATTTTTCACGAAAATAAATTTGTTCTTACCTCCGGAGAATTGAACGGGTACTGAGGACCAAACGTGAATTGCAGCATAAAAACTTCACCCGCATACAATGTTCCCTCGGCGCCGACGACTCCTATTTTCCATTGTCTAAATTAAAATTCGTATTAATTTCAAATTAAAACTGAAAAAATCGATCGTACTTCAAATCGTTACTTGTTGATGTATTATCCACTAAAAGCCCTTCTGGAGCCTCACTTTTCAGTTGAGCCAGCTCTTTCATCAGTCGTCTTGTCGCAGCATCTGACATTCCTGATGAGTGGAGGCGTCTGAAATTAGGGGTATTATGTGTTGATTCACGCAGAATTCGTATACTTCTCGAGGAGAAGAGAATTTTACAGTTTTTTTGGCTTAAATTATTGATTTTTAATCAATAATTTCTGCTCATAATTTCCAATTATAGAAAGAATAAAATCGAAAAAGCTACGTACGACTTTGCGCTTTTAATTGGCGTTTTCCTCTAAAATAAAAAAACCGAAAATTTTAGTTTTCTCATTTTCAGGTTTTTAATTTTTTGAAGAAAAAACACTGTTTTTCGAAATGAAACGTATTCCCTGAAGATAATTGTTTATGTCACACGAAAGCTGCCTAAAAAGTATAAAAAATAATTCGAAATAAAGAATGCGAATTGACGCATTTTCAACAGAACAAAGATGAAAAAACGATTGAAAAAAGTTATTTTTAAACGAAATTTTAATTACAGCATTTCAGAAGATCATCAGAGTCAAAATCATAGTTCGAAAACCCGGTAAAATAAATTAAAATGAAATTATTTAATTATTTCTTCAGTGAGATATCATGAAACTGTCTTGCTAACAAGTGTACAACACTCGGTGGTCCATCTTCTCTTGATAATAGTTCCAGCCTCGCTTTCTTTTTACTATATTCCGATCCTTCTTCCTCTTTCATTTCCACGTCATCTGAAGCTTCTGTCTCCTGAAGCATATGAAGCACTCCGTCTTGCAGTTTGACACGTGTCAGTTCCGAAGGTTGAGGTGGAGCTGGAAGCTTCCCACGGATCATTTGGAATTGGTCATCGACAACTTCTCGACCATCACGCAGATATTTTCTGGAAAAAAGGAGAAAAAATATACAAATTTAAAACTTAATTCCGATTTGACTAACTTAAAATCCTTGCAAATATCCGATAATTCTTCGATTTGTCTCTCTTGTAAAATTCGAACACTGTCGCGAGCCTGAAAAACATAGAAAAATATAGATTTTATTTCATTTTTAAAACACTTTTCTACCTGAACTGGCCGGAATTCATTGATCAAATGATGCATATTAATGAATATCGTGTGTAAATCGACCATTTTCTCCTCTCTCATTGGGTGATCGGGAGCGCGAATCAGAATTTCGACCAAATCGAAAAATGCGACTATGGCGGACCTGTTCAACTTCTTCATCTCGGTTTTCCAATTATTTTTGTTCTTGTAGAGCTCAGCAACACCGGCGTTTTTCAGAGGGCTGTAAATGAATGTTTTATTCTAGTTTTTCCCGCGTATTGAAAAAGGTTTTTGCAAAATAGGTGGGAAAATTCGGCTAGACTCAGCATGTTTTTGGTTTTTATATAGCCGCTAAAATTTCTTACGCGATGACATCATCTTCCAATCGATATTCCTCTCCGTACACCTTGAATTCCGTAAGTGGATGCGGCGGAGGTGGTGCCGAACCTGAATCTTGTTAAAGTGATGTATGAGAAATCTGTTAGAGAAATTGCGTTTTATTTCTAACAAAAAAAAATACTGTTTGCTGAATTAAAAACTGCTAGTTTCAAAATTTCAAAATTCAAACTCCTTACCATTATTGATTCGATCACTTGTATACGCCGATGCGTACTCTGGAGGATTTGGGAACGGGCTGACTGTTTGTGCACCAAAACCAGGAAGCATTTTAAATGAAAACTGAAAAAAATGAGTTGAAAACGATGAAAACAGAGCTGAAAAGGAAGGGAAGTATAATAATAAAAGAAAGAAAAATGAAAAACGTGAGAGTACGGAGGAGCGCAGTTGCATTATTTTTGAAAATTTGTTTTTTTTTCTTTTTTCTTTTTTCTATTTATTTTTGTTCTTAAACGAATTGTTTTCAGTTCAATGGACGAATTAGAAGATAATCCATGTCTTCTCGACCACCTTATTCAATCAAAAATAGCTGAAAAACATCTGCTAAGCGGGAAAATCATCACATGTGCAAAATTTGATGAAAAATACTCAAAATGTGCTGAAAACCAAATAATTGAGGAGTTTCCTGAGCATATCATTGGCTGCAAGTTGTTCAAAAAAGAAAAGGTAAAAGGTTACTCTCAAAATCGCCGACTTCAAACAACTTTCCAATTTTTCAGAAAATAATCACCGTAACATCGAGGAATTCGCTCACAATTCGCATATCTTCAAATCTGAGCGTTTTATCGAAAATTCAATGCGATTACTTTGCCACATCGTGCGTAAATTAGTAAAATAATACTGGAACAATTTCCTAATTTTCCAGAATTTGCTCTCTAATCATCGGAAATAGTGCAGAATCTTGTCACGTGTATTTTGGAAGTGTTATCGGAGAATTAATTGATTGGAAGCCACACGAAGACGAGAAGCCAATTATGAGAAAAGGACATAAAGTTCGATTTTTGACTTGGAAATAGCTTTGTTGTTGGCCGAAAAAAGAATTATACTATTCCAATTTTTAGGGAATGATCTTTTCAATTGTAACGGATTCCACACGTATTTTCACAATTTCTGATGATCGAACAATTCGAATGTGGCCAATTGATGACAGAGAAAGTGGTCCGCTTTGGTTGGTTTTCTAATACTTATTTTTAACTTTAAATTTATCGATTTCAACTAAAACAATTCAAAAAAAAATCTTCTTCACGAGGAGTACATGAGAACTGCTGCGTAAATCGACACAATTCTCCATTTTTAGCACAGTATTCGGTCATACAGCCCGTCCATTCGCCATTTGCGTGGATCCAATCAATTATAGAATCTACACGGGCGGTATCGAACAAACACTGTTCTGCTGGAAATATGATGAACGTTCGATTGATTTGCGGCAAAAGATTGCAATTCCAATTGGTGTTATTCAGAAAATCAGTAAAATAGACGATAGTACACTGGCGATCAGCTCTCAAAATGGAGATCTTTTGGAAATTCACGTGGAACAGCAATCATTGAAATCGAAAATTGTAATTTTGAAAGATGATTTGATGAATTTTGCGAATTTAAATGGGAAATTAGTGATTTTAACGGCAGATAAGTGAGTTTTTTTTTGACTAAAATTACTTTAAAAAACCTCCAAACACGAAATTTAATATTGGACTTTATTTTTTGGAAAATCCAAAAAATGCATAATGAGATACTATTTAATTCCAAGTTTGCATTTTTATACCATTTTGCACAAATTCTTCAGAAAGCCTAAATTCCTGTGAAGGCCTAAAATTATTCAATGGTCTAAAATTCGGCGACTTGGAAATTTGAACTCCTTTTCACTATTTTCTAAGAAAAAATCATACAACTCAATCATCTTACAGTGAGCTAATCCTCTTCGAATCCGATGCAATGCTCCGAATAATATTCCGATGCACAAATATAAAGCATATGACGTCATCAGATGATTCGGTAGTAGCGTGGCATCAGAACACGTGGATTGTCATCACAACTTCGTCAGTTCATCGATTGAAATTGTCAATGAATATCATCTCTGCCACGTGTCACGCCTCATACGTGGCAATTAAGACTATTGATGGAATAATTGTAAGAATTAGAGAAGAAGGGATTCGAAGGAAAACATACTATTTCAGCACGTCTACAACTTTGCCGACGTTGAGAATATCCGATGTCTGAAAAGATTCCGCGCACAGAATGCATCAATGATTCCGGCAGTGATTTCAGTAGTCCACGATAATTTATTGGTTATTGGAACGACGCATGGAGAGCTGTATCATGTAGATTTAGATGAACCGAACGATGATATTCGTCTGAGCTTGAGTGTAAGGAATATTATAGTTTTGCACTAAAATCTTCCTTTTTTTTTACAATGAAACGAGATTTATTTTTCCTTGTAAAGATGAGAAAATCTAAAAATGAAAGGAAAATTTCTGAAAAGCAATTTTAAAAAATTCGAGTACGCCACTTTTAAAGGAATAATCTAAAATTAATATATTCCGAATTTTTCTGTTTTACAGAAAAAAAAATATTCGGAAATTTGTAAATAAAATTCTCCAGAAAAACAAAAATTTGGGTTTTGGAAAAAGTTTTTTTTAAGTCGAAAGTTATGAGATAAATAAAATGGAGATAATATTATTTAATTATTTCAGCTAAAAACTTCGAAAATTTATATATTTCCAGCGTTCCACGTCATTTGAACTTTTTGGTGGAAAAGAAGTCACATGTATTCGATCAATTCCCAATTCTTCAATATTCATGACACTTGGCAAAACTGGAATTTGGAGTACAATTCGGTTAATACGTGGTGGCACTACAAACTATGAAATGGAGGTTATGAATTTTCGAAGCTTCTCGACATCAAGCAGAATGGCATGGCCATCAAAGTTTATTGAATGGAAAGGAAATCTCTTGATTGTTGGATTCTATGGGGTAAGAGTCGATTTACTCATATCTCGTGAACTCCTCGAGGAGAAGATTTTACAGTTTTTTGTTGGAACTTCCTGATTTCTGAGGCACCACGGATTCAAGATCTGGTGGAATTTCGGATCTACGTTTTCCGGATCTGGTATCCCACCCGATCTTGAATACGTGGTGCCTCAAAAATTATAATGTTGAATAAAAAACTTCCATCTTCTCCTCGGGGAGTACAAAAAGCTGCGTCAACACACACTTTTATTTAACTTATCTTATTTTACAGACATCACTAATCATTTGGAACTCTACAACAAATCTTCCAATCTTCGAAACATACTGTGGTGGAGGTCATCGAATATGGCAGTTGAATGGCAGCGAAGAAAACAAGTTCAATTTCGATTTTATTCGAGATTCGCAGCTATGCCGGCAAAAAATTGATTTTCTATCAAAAAACTACTGGATTAGCAATGCACATTCATCTCCAATTGTTGCGGCGTCTGGATCGAGTAACTATTTAGTTACAGTATCCCTTGATGGGCACTTGTCAATTTCGGATGGCAATTTGAAAAGAATTCTGACGATATTTGTGGGAGAAAATCTACTTTGCACGGATATTTACGATGAAGCTGATGAAAATGGCACTGTCTACATTCTCACAGGCGGCGGAAAATCCAAACTCTCAATTATCTGGTTCAATTCTCTAGAATTCAAGAATTCCAGCGTATTTTCACTTCGCCATGTGTCTCGACCAGACGAAGGTCGCGTTGTTGCTGTTAAAACGTGTCGAATTGCTCAAAAAACCTATTTCATCGCCTCATATTCATCTGGAACGATTGAGGTCTTTGGTGGAATATCACTCGAATCCGTGTTTTCGATTGAAATTGAAGATTCTTTGGGAATTGCTGCGAAAATGGATTATTCGAAATCGCAGCTCGTTGTTGGAACCAGTGGCAGTTATATTCTTACTTACGATTTGCTGGAAGATGGAGTTCTGAGGGAGAAACAACGAGTGGTGAGTTTAAAAAAAAACATTTTGAAATAGTGCAATTAGTGCGATTTCCCGGCTTCTTTTGAGCACTTTTTTTTTTAAACAGGAAACTGGATTTATCAAAAAGAAAAACCGATGTTGATTAGAAAAAAGGAATTGCTAAATTAAATTTTTCTCTAATTATTCGTTTCTCTAAACAAAATCGAAGAAGTGGCTCCAAAAATTGGAAATAATAAAAAAAATATTGTTAGTATAAGCATCACAAAATATTTGGAAAAATAAATTTCAGAAACAATTTTTCCACCACAGTGGGTAGTCGAACCCCAATTTTTTTGAAATCTGATTTAAAAAATACCGTCTAAATATGGTATTTTTGATAGTTTTAGAGTGATTTTGGTATTTTTCAGATATTTTACGTTAAAATTTTCGAAAAAAAATATCCAAAAAAAATCCCATTTTTCGTGAATTATTATACTTAAAATATTGGTATTTATAATTCTCTGGTCGTTATAATTCTAGAAACATTATTTAAAAAATAAAGAGAAATTTTCAAAAAATATTTATTTCAAAAAAATAATTCGTAATTAGGAAAAACAAATTTATTGCCACTTTTCAATATTTTTTCCCATAAAATAGTTCTAATTTAACAGAAACTGCCGGATCGAAGTGGTGTAACCTCCATCTCATACATCCCGGAAGACGACTCCACAATTATCGGATGTGATTCCGGACATGTGTATAAATATCACACATCTACAATCACAAAGATCCATTCTCATCTATCGACTGTTGTTGGAATTGTTGTAACTGATCGCAATCGAATTCACACCGTTTCGTTGGACTGTGCAGTAGTGACGTCATCAATGTCCCCCAGTGCCACGTCATCAAGAATTCCAACGATTATCGGAATGCCAAATGGGATGGTGAAGACTGGAGAATCGACGTTGGTGGTCGTTGGAGATGGAATTCAATCCATTGAGTGTTGATTTTTTCAGGTTTTTTTTTGTTGTTGTTGTTATTAATTTAAATAATTTCAATTTTTATGAATTTTTTTTGTTGCAAAATGATACAGAACAAAGTGAAAAATCAGTGAAAACCAGTGTACGAAGTGTGGGATTTTTCGATGATGGAAGGGACGAGCCTAATATGCTTTTCTTAAAAACTATTTTTTTTAGAGATCTTGAAATTGACTCGACAGGAGAGGAAGAAAGGCCTTATAAAGGTTATTGTGTGTGTGTGTGTGGGCTCAGAAAAAAAAATACACGTATCGGCAAGAAAAAGCAAATATGGAGGAGAATGGGCGCGATGGGAAGAGAAGGAAGAAGGAAAGGCACCGAGAAATGTGAAAAAGTACAGGAAACATATGTTTTGTAAAACTATGGGGGTTAAAACTGATAAAACTAGAGAGGGGCTTTTAAGCTTAAAGATACACTTTTTTAACCTTATAATCTCTTGGTAGTGTATTCTGATTTATTGAGGTAACAATAGCGTTTTTGTCCCTTGACGGAGTGTTGATTCCAGACCCGTGTTGGCTCATTGACATTGGATGATGCGTGGCATTTATTGACATTACCAATGACGTGGCGTCCACGCTCTGAAAATTTTCACATTTTTTATAAAAATTAAGACTGACTAGTATTGAGTGCACTTTTGCCAAATTTGAGAATTTCTACTTTTTGGAAGCTTTTTGAAAATATGATAGAAAAAACAAGACGTCGAAAATGCGACGATTTTTTTCTTTTTCCTTTAAAATTTTTTAAAAATATACCTGTTTGGATTGAGGCACAAATCCGTGATCCACTTTTGTTGCAGTCGTCAGTGAGTCGTGTCTTGTCAGTCGTGCTCTTCCGAAGCTATCGTAATCCGAGCCACTCGTCGAGCTAGCGGATCGATGCGGTTCCGACGTGGCAGCCCATCGATTGACGCGAATACCGATCTGTAACTTGGGGGGATAGTGAATATGAAGCTTTATATACTATTTTAAACTTACAAATGCTCCAATGATCAGAGATATTAACGATGCAACAGCGGCAACTAGTACTACAGTAATCGTAGAGTGTTCCTTGGGATATCCGCTTCTCGAGACAGCTTCCGGTTGTGCTTCACTTTCTGAAAAGGAATAGTTTTAAAATATCCCTGGTTAATATTATTGTTGTTACCATTATCATCGAATACTTCTCTGACAATGATTCCTTCAGGACACTGCTCGGATTGGCCGAATACCATATTTTGGATGAATTGGTCGCCTGTCCATGAACCACCATGTACGCATCTGGAAAAAAGAAATATATAAATTTTCATAGAATTTTCGAAAATACCTTTTTTTTTAAGATATTGAATTTTTCGAAATGTTTGATTTTTTTTTCTGAAAATTGAAAAAGAATTGTCAAACTTTTTAATACTATTTTCAAAAAAGTTTCTTTGATTGCTAAAACAAATTTAAATTTGCAATTTTTTCGCTTTTGAGATTTTTTTGGAAACTTTTTTTTTTCGAAAAAAGTAAAAAAAAAATCGAAAAAAAAAGGTTCCTTTCTTCCGATTTTTATTGATTTTTCAGAGGAGCCAGAGTTTTTGTCTCGATTTTTTTTGTAAATTTTTAAAAAATTTTTAAAAATTTTTGAAAAAAAAGTTTTTAGTATTATTTTTTGAAAAGTACAAAAAAACATAGTTTCAAAAAAATACATTTTTTCACAAGAACTTAAAATTTTGTATTTTTTTAAAACAATTTTTTTCGGTTTTTAAAAAATATTTTTACAAAATTGATTTTATGTAAAAAATGTGTTTGCTTTCGTATAAAAAATTAAGTTTTCTAAAAAAAATTCGCTTTCCGAAAAATTCATTTTTTCAATAACAACAATTTCAAAAAGAAAACCTTAAAGTTTTTTAAAAGAATCTATCGCAATTTTCTGCTTCTCACAAACCTGGCGATACTAGAATCCCAAGCGCAGTGTGGATCCTGAAGTTGTACACATTTGGAGCAGCTCGTCTGTTGTGCACAATTATGAACTGGTAGAGATGCAATTTCGTCAGCAGACACAATTACAACACTTTCCTTAGTTGTGAGTAGATTGACAATTGGAACACCTCTTTGGAATACTGTAGCCGATTGGATTACTGTAGCATTACCATCCACTTCAACAACTTTCAGAACTTTTCCATCGGACGTTCCAATGAACAGAATATCATAGTTATGTCCACCAACTGCACGTACACGTGGAAGTACAGTAATCTGAGTTAGATCTGCACGATCTGCACCTTCAACTAAAAGAGGTGCAGCTACAGAAGGAATCGGACGATGAAGTAATGGATGATGAAGAATGAATGATACAGTATTTTCAGGAAGTTTTGTAGAATCTGGAGAACACGATCCAGGACGAGGTTTTGGTACTTCGTTCCGATTGAATGCCATCCACATTGATTGGGCATTATTCTGTAAAAAAAAAGTCGTTTTATTTATACACAAAATATTCAAAAAATAAAAATAAAAATTTGGTGTAAATCGAAATATTTTTTAAGTTGGAAAAACTCATAATCTAAAATTTTAATGTTTTTTATTTATTTCGATTAACGAAAATCAAAAATCTGAAAATTTCGATTTTCAATTTAATTTTAAAAAATACTTTTAGTAAATTTTAAAGAAAATTTAAATTTTTTTTTGAAAAAAAATGCAAAAAAAATTCGATTTTTGGTCCATTTTTTATTTTGAAAAATACGGAAGAAATACAATTTTTGGTTTTTTATTTATTTTTAAATTCCAAAAAATTCAAAATTGTGTGTCATTCCGTGTTATAAAATTTGATCTACCTAAAAGTAATGTTTCAATTTTTTTTTCTTCGAAAAACCGACACCCTAGATTTTTTAACCAACCTGATGCTTAAAAGTTCCATTATCAAACTCCTCGCGAATCTTCTTCATCGAAAACTTGCAAACAGCACTCATTCGAACATCAGAGTCCGGAGTTGAGAATACAGTGTAGACGACGTGGTTATTGTTTCCGGCATCAATTGGATCCGATACGGCTTCTGGAAAATTAAATGAGAATTTACGAAGAGTGAATTAACTTATTATGACTGAATTGAATTTGAATTTGAGTTTATTTAACTTGAAAAAAAAAAACCAACAATATTTTATGCAGAAGCTAACAATTTTTCGTCGTAAACAATATTTGCAGTATTCTTGAAAAAAACTCACTGAGCTCATTAAAATAGAAAGGTGACGATCCGGATGGTAGAGAACAATTAAGCCGTGCTTTCAAATAACTTGTCCATCGTTCATTTGCCGGTCTCGCTCCTCCTTTGTCGTTTTTACAGACTCGTGCGACACGTGCGTAAATCTGAAAGCTTTTTCAAGTGGTTAGAGGAGTGTGTAAAATTAATTTAATCATTGATTACCTGCGGCTCCTCATTATTATCAATTGCCTCACTGGCAATCTCTCGAAACCAGAAATATACGTGTTCTTTGTAGGCAAATGTTGCAACAAAGTTTGGAGCTGGAATAAGGGAATTTTTTAATTATCACATGAACATTTTTAAAAAATGACCACACAACACATCGACGTCTGTGATTCAATTATAGACCTCGGCGAGCGTACTACAATTTTGAGAGTACAGTAGGATACGGTAAATATTTTTATAGTTCATGTCCCTTATTCAACCTAATAAATGTTATGGTAACTTGGAATCGTCCAGTCGTGAGCGCGGCAAACAATTTTCTCCGGAAAATTGTCAAATTGCCGGAATTGAAAATTTCAGGAAAATCGGCAAAGTGCCGGAATTGAAAATTTCAGGCAACTCGGGCAATTGCCGGAATTGAAAATTTCAGGAAAATCGGCAAATTGCCGGAATTGAAAATTTCAGGAAAATCGGCAACTTGCCGGAATTTAAAATTTCAGGAAAATCGTCAAATTGCCGGAATTGAAAATTTCAGGAAAATCGGCACATTGCCGGAATTAAAAATTTCCGACAAAACGGCAACTTGCCGGAATTGAAAATTTCAGGAAAATCGGCACATTGCCGGAATTGAAAATTTCAGGAAAATCGACAAAGTGCCGTAATTAAAAATTTCCGACAAAACGACAACTTGCCGGAATTTAAAATTTTCGGAAAATCGGCAATTTGACTTTGTCGGCAAAAAATTTGCCGAACGACAATTCCCGAACATCCCTGGAATATTCCCTTCTATTTAGTACAAAACCATATGCAACTAGAAAAGTCAGTCATCCATTTAATGATTCTAATTAACACCTCTCCACAAACGTTCCACTTGTCCTTACCATTTAACACTCTTGCATCGTAACTTTGTGTTCGAATGTTTGCCGCTGATTTACTTGATGGAGTCTCGTCGATTGTCTTTCTGTAATTGAACTAATTGATATTAAGTGCCATCCATTAGTTGTACAGATTTAATGTAGAGATAACAATTTTCCTTGCAGGTTTACTATTTATCATACATGCATTTTACAAAAGTTGCAATTTTTGTATCATATCTCTACATTAGAAAAAATGCCAAAAACATACCTATAAATAAGAGCATCATTGCCGACAAAATCGGTGACAGTCGCGACGAATAGCTGATTTGTTCCAGGCACATAGAGCGCACTCGAGTTATGCTTCGGATCATACGGTGAAATTCCTTGTCCATCGAATTGTCGAGTATTTCTGATACCAAACTCAGTTACCGTATACTCTCGGCACTTTGGTGAGAATGCGTGAGTTCCGCACACAAGTGAGACTCCTGCCGATTTTCGTGCCAAGACCCGAATATAATTCTGGCAATCTGTTTTGGATTTTCCTTTCATTATGCACTCCTCGATATGTTCTGCAGGTGGTTTCCAATCGATTTTCTAAACGAAAAATTTTATAGCGAAGGATCACTCTGAACTTACATGATTGACTGATAGAGTGGAAAGTGATAGGTTGTAGACGGCATTTCTGAAATAAGTTGCATATATATTTTCCCGGTCTCTTTTCTAGGTCCATTGCAGACATGGTCATGAAGCGGAAGAAGTTGAATTAGAGATAGAAATCTACAAACTGTGAATCTACAGTTACAACAAACAGTCTCGTTTTCAATGTCAAAAACCTATATTTTCGGCTAGATTTTTATCAGCTTTCAAACAATCAAACTTGTTTTTGTACGGTCAGTAGAATGGATGGTCAATAATCATGTGCTATTTTAAGTATTGATAAAATAAACATCCCAGTACCTCGCTCCAACAAGAAGTGAATCTCCATCGGCGGCAAGAAGCTTGAAGTGGTCCGATTCATCAGACGATGTGCCAATTCCACCGAAGCGATCTCCGATTCCAACTGTAAAAAGTGTGTATTTAATAGGAAAATTAATTGTAGTTTCTTTTTTTTTGTTCATAAATCTGTTCGACTCATCAAAGAAGGTAACCGAACACCCTTCTTCCTCTCCTCTTTCTCATTGGTTTCCAATTTATCTAATTTCCGAAAACGATCTCATTTTGGACACAGGGAGTCGGCGGTAACCTCTTTTTGAGGGACATATCATGCAAAAAAGGGGAGGAACACACATTTACCTAAAACGAATTCATTTTTGAAGGACGCCGAGAGGAGAAACATACGTTATACGTGGGATGTCATGCTTATTACTTATTACCCAACAACAATTCATTTGTATAAAGGTCATCTTTAGTAGATTTAACCCCTCTACTTTTCCCCGGTCCTTTCCATGATGTCCTTCTTAAAAGATGACAAGTTTGAGAAAGGGGAAGAAAAAGCGGGAGACGATGTCCCCCGAGGATTCAAGACTGGCAAGAAATCGCGCAATCATATACTATGTGTTCTACACTAATCGCCTATTCCCTGAGGGAGCATCATGACTATCATTATAAAGAAAAAGGATGTGGAGTAGGAGAATTATGATTCTTTGTGCCGAATCTCAGCGTTCAAGTAAGCATGGTAGAATTTATGAACCCCCAGGTTAACTAATTTGTATGCAAGAAAGTAGGCTAATCTTCGTCGTTCAACACACTTCCCCAGCATATTCCCAGGTACTTCACTTGTCCTCCTACTTAACTTTCCACCAATTTCATGTTTTGTTTTCTTTTGCTGTCCCGCCGACCCAGTTTTTTTCTCCCAAAAATGTTCCGATATAGATGGAATCTCGAAGATTGAATATCTATTCCGTTAGGTTCTTCATTCCCTCCCCGGTTTAGATCTTGACACATCTTTTGAAGAGGATCGTATGTCGGCCTGAAGGACATCATCAATGAGATGTTGTTCATTCGACAGATGTCTGTCTGTGTGTGTGCATAAGTCTTCAAAAGTTATGCAAATTCAGCAGAACCCAACACGATTTATCACACTTTATTAGAAATCTGGTGTGCTGCTGCGTAAGGATGGTGTGTGATGACAAGACCATGATTGATTTAAACGGGACATATATATATATTTGACACAAGACAGGTGCTTGTCTTTTGATTTTGATTGAGAGTGAGGTGTCATGTCGTATTGTAAATTTCAGATGCATACTGATTTTGTATTCATCAAAAATTATTACAGTATTCTATTGCAACAGGCAATAAAAATCCACTGATATTCAGAATGGCTTCAGTTTTTATTGACATGGCATATCGGATATTTTTGCACTCGTGAAGGTGTACGGTATACAGCACGGGTGGGCGACAAACGATTTTTCCGGCAAAGTGCCGGAATTAAAAATTTCCGGCAAATCGACTAACCGGCAATTTGCCGAACTTGCCGACAAAAAATTTGCCGAATGGCAATTGTCGCCCATCCCTGGTATACGGTATGTATTTCCTGCCACGTTGAGCGGGCTGTTTGACAATTCATTTTTTGATATTGCAAGCCAGCCTAGCCTGGAACCCATTGCATCCTGCTGCTAGGAAGAGCGAACCCTATTGAAAGGTGTCAAACTGATGCCAATTCAAATAGTCATCTTCTTGGATTCTCTTAATGATTGATTGTTTTGCATAAATAAATATCATCTACATTGCTAGGGTCATTCGTGACAGGTGCCTGCTCTCAAAGATTTTTATGACGCAACAACCATAATTTCCATCTCCTTTTGTCTCCCTCCCCACCTCTTCACCATGCTCAGATTTCTTTTGAGCTCTTTTTCGGTCCTTACCGCCAAGTCGAGAGAGACAGCAAAAAGGGGGTGAGAACAACAATACGCCTGGCGGTATACACATGTATATTTGCAAAGAGAACGTAACCGGATGATCCATGTTGGTTGCAGGACAACAATACCATATGCCAGAGAGGAAATTGAGAAGGCAAGGGGGGGCTCCCGGAGCACGAGAAACTAGGCTTGATTGCGCAACAAATGGCCGTTAATGGGCATTGAAAGCGGAACGACGTCAAGTGTTTCGGGTTCGGAAGAGCATGCTAATGAACCAACGCTCATATTCTACATTTTATGTGCGTCGGCATTCGAAGTCTCGAGTGCCTAGTTAAACCGAGAAGTAACAGCAATATACTAACCAAACAGTGTCACTATCTCAACTCTCGAAAAAGAAACAATACTCTTCTCTTTCTCATATTTACTCGATTAGGTCTCGAGCGTAACGCCATTGTTTATAAAGGCAGGTTGTGACATCTAGGGAGTAAAAAGATTGTAAATATGTTCTCCCAAAAGTGAGATAAGCTGTTCGGGACACACACACATTGGTGAGAAGGGGATACAAGGTCCGACTGCGCGGTAGATCTCTACGGTAGATTATTGGCATAAGATGAGGTCAGTGGAAAAAAGTGAGAGGAAAGCTGGAGGTCCTAGGAAAAGTTTCAGGAAAAAGATATCATTTCCAGCTATAGGTCAACTTTTGAAATTTTGCCGAATTTTGCCATCCTATACATTTTACCCAAAGTATTTCTGCTGAAAATGAGCCATTTTCGTGTAAATGCATCGTTCCCTTCTCAACTTTTCACTCTGTTTCGTCAGAGTATGGATAGTGTGAGATAGTTGAAAAGATGCACCGCGCTCCTGCGCGTGCGCCAGCGATGCTCGGATCGTTTTTCATCCCTTTCTTGCTATTGTAAGGGAGGTCAGGAGTCGGAATCATAGCGGATAGAACATTGAATTCAATTGAATTTAGTTTGAGCAAGGGAATTTTTTTTAGATAAAGAAGCGTCCGGTTTTTCTTTCGTCGCATTTAACTTAAGGTACATAAAACCTTGCCTGAATTAATAATCTGCTTTGGTCTCAAATTGACAACGCCGCCCGTAATTGCCTCGGAGCTCCTGACGACATTGAAAAGAAGCAAAAGAGTTAGTATTCGTCGCATTTATCGCATTGGCTGAAATAGGTATAATTTTAAAAATTGATTTTTAAAAAATCATGAGAACGATAAGAAAATTATTGATAGCAGGAAGAACACGTAAACATACATCGACAGGAAGGGGGAGTATAGTGATTAAAAAATAGTGGTCATTAAAAACGAACTTTGAAAAAAAATGGATGATGTGTACAATGTATCAAATATATTTGTTCAAATCTCTAAAAAGACCCCGGGGTATGTGTCACTCACAGGTACAAATTTCAAAATGTATTTTTTTAGTTATGAAAAATAAAAACATTTAGTTTTTGTACATCTAAGCTGAGGAAATAGGCCTTTGAAAATCAATTATAAAAAATTGTGTGTGTTTTTTTTTCAAAATGTGTGCCAATGTACAAGAGTACAAAAAAGGCACTTGTAGATTTGGGAACCTATCAAAATTTAAATTATCTGATTAGAAGATTTGAGCATCAAAATGAAGGCTACATTATCATAATTTCAGAATTTTCTAAACGTGAAGTTACTTTACATTTTTAGGAATTTATACAAAAATGTTTTTATTCCCTAAAGTATTTTAAAAAACTTCATGGTACAATTTCAAAATTGTAACTACTTTTTGAGATACGACTATAATGTAAGTACCAAGTCAAAATATTTAAAGCACTAACAAAAGGCTGGAAACGAAAAGCGCAGATTAATAAAATGAAATCATTAAAATTGATGATTTTTTTTTCATTCATTAAAAAAAGATCAGTCAAGAGTGATTGAGAGTGGCAGACAACACGACAATGAATACGAAGAGAAAGATGAGGAATCAGAAGATGTGTAGTAGCATCTTCATCAGCACCCGATGTTGAAAAGTGTGTGCGTGTGTGTGTGTGTGTGTGTGTGTAAAGTTACACTGAATTCAGATGCTAGGTGTGGATCCGATGGTGGTGGTGGAGAAGAGAGAGGGATAGAGATACCCAAAGAAACAAGGGAGAACACATTAACAGTTAGTCTAATGGCAATTGAAAGTGAGAGAGAGAGAGAGAGAGAGAGAGAGAGAGAGAGAGAGAGAGAGAGAGAGAGAGAGAGAGAGAGAGAGAGAGAGAGAGAGAGAGAGAGAGAGAGAGAGAGAGAGAGAGAGAGAGAGAGAGAGAGAGAGAGAGAGAGAAATGTAGATTGAGAGATTAGCAGAGAAAATAGTTGCATGATAAGATAGGTGGCAGTATTTTCATGGTCGTAGTAGAAAAACATCTTAAAATTCGGCTGAAATGGTCGAGAAGAACTTTAATCACTTTTGATGGAGAAAGCTTACTCCTACTCGATCAGGTCAAAACATCCGCTATAATAAGCTTGGTGTAAGTAAGTAAGTAAGTAGTTCCAAAGAAGAACAGCTTTTTAAATAAAGATGATTCTAATAGTAGGTTGATTGTGAATGGTTACTAGGTAAAGGTTATTGGGTTTAGTGGGTGTGGCGCGAAAAGAGTCGAGGACCAGGGCTAGAGGGTGAGAGGCAGAGACAAACAAATAATTGAATGTGAATTGGCGAATGAATGGGTGCATGGGCGCCGAGTGACCAGTCAAGACTGTTAGAACTTTTTTCTCTACGTCTCTCGTTTTCGATATCCCAAAATTACGATTACTTGATTTTTTCTAGATCTATCTCGAATAAGCTACACAATTTTATTATATTTCCTGGCGTATTTTCAAAGACTCTCGAAATCCATCAAGTTTGAAAATGGAAGATCTAGAAAGCTCTTACACGGCCATGGGTCGATTTACGCAATTGTTGGGTGATCATCAAAAAAGTTTGATTTATTTCACATTCGGAATTCCTATGTTATTATTTTTGGAGAAAATCGACTGTTGTTAAATAGGGTAAACATTAATTTTCTCTGAAAAAAATTGACAATGTGAATGTTAAATAGAAAATAAATTGCTCCAAAATCAAGCTTTCCAGCTGAACACTGCAAAATCTTCCTCTCATAGCGTACAAGAGCTATGTTAATCTTCCAGAATCCAACAAGAGAGATCGGTGCATTCTTGAACGCAGATAAAGTAGATTACGCAGGTTTGATGTGTAAAGCTGACAGCGTAACAATGATGGGACGAGAGCAGAAGACCAGGTGAGAAGAAACATGTATTTACATAAGAGAGGAGGAAAGAAGTAAAGCTAGATTAAAATAAGTGGTGGAAATTCTAATAAAAACTAATAAAACCACATCTAAGAACCCGTCTAATTAAAGATCACCGGGCAGAACGTGTGCTACTATCTGGTGGTGAGACACTCATAAAGCCAATAAAACGACACCACCGGTCATCTGAAGAAGCAGAACACTTAGTCGCCGTCATTGTCGCCTCTTATTCCCACATGAGAAGGCGCTGAGGACAGAAAAAAGGCAAAAAGGAAGAAAAGACATGGGACACCAGCGGCCAAAAGAGATGATGGTGGGGAGGAGGAGGAGGGGGACACAGGCGGTCGACCGAAAACGAAAAATAGAGGCGGGGCTTGGATGACGGCCAAACGGACAGACAGGGGACAGTCGGGTTGCAAGTAGCACAAAGGAGGAATGAGAGGGGCAAAAAGTATGAAGATGTGGGAGGAGGTCAGCAGAGGTGGCTTAATCCTTAATCCGACAAAAGGAGTTGAGTTCTAGTAGAGAGCATTCCTATTTGTTTATACAATGCATCTGGCAACATATGGCATTCGATCCGAGAGCAGAACGATATAAACTACTGAAATAACATATAAATTTTGTGGAGACCGTTTCAAGATGGACATGAACTTGGAAGATCGGATCCTATTAGTGTGTCTCTAATTGGTAAAAATTCGGCAGAAAGTTGGAAGCTATTACTACTGAAATGGAAAACTAATGTCAAGGAAGATGATTATGATTTCTAAATTCAGGCGGACCGTATTCCCCACGTATACTACATTGTTGCAGCGTATCATATGCTCTCTGCGATGTTCATATTTTTCATGGCAAAGAAATATTTTCACAAAGGCCGTTCTATAAAAGTTTTCATGAATATCGGGAAATGTAATGTTCCTTAATCGTTCTCACTATTATGACCGGCACTATTACAAGCGACCTTTTAGATGTCAATAGTATGAAACATTGAAAATTGTAGCTAATAACACTGATTCAACCTGAATAAGAACAATCAACGGTTACCTAGTTTCTGTCAGACAAAACAAATCAAGCAGAACATCGAACAATTACGATTGAACTTCACTTAATACGTGAAGCTGAACCACTGATAGTATTTGAATGGAAAGTTACTTTCCCTTCCCACCTCAAACCCTAATTGTAGAATGAAAAGAAACATCGTGAGAAACCGCCAATAACGTAACCCATGTTGCATATTAGACATGGTTGACCGTTATGACTAACAACTTATAATTATGGTTCTCTAGGATTTTCGATAGATGTATTGGGAAATGGACTTTTTTCCCCTTGGCACTTGAAGTGTACGGTACCCTTGAAGAGACAAAGAAACTTCGGGACCATTTCCTTCCATTAAGAATTCTCTTAACAGAGTGTCCAAAAACAAAAGAGTAAGTAGTTGGATAACCTACGAAAAAGACGATGTCGCTGCGGGAGATACCTTGACCCACGGAAGTCGTTCATTATTCTAAATTAATTGGATTTTGAGGGTGAAAATTTGGGATTTTTTTTCTATTTTTGGTAGGTTGATGTGATTTTTCTCAATAATTGTGTTATCCATAGTTTGCAACTCGTGAACATCTAGAGGAATGCAGAGGAGAGGAAGGATATGTTTTGTTTTCAGATCACGAGATAATGGAAGATGATAAACCATTTCCGGTGAAGGGAGGTGAAAATTCCTGAAACATTCAGGAATGTCTACATACTAAATTGGAAGAACTTGAGGTGAAGATCAAGATTTGAAAATGAATTAGTAAGCTATAGTGGTTGTAGGCTACTTGAGAAAGATGGTAGACTACAGTACTACCACGGACATTTTGAAACCATGAGATACTAAAAGGATACAATGCCGCGCGAACCGAGCTACTTTTTTCAGATACAGGAATCCATATAACGGATCAAAGGATCAGAGAAATCGGATCAAAACTCAAAAATGGGACAGATTGAATGGAAGAAGTGATATCTGAACAGGACTCTCTATACACTAGCTCTTGCTATCACTGGCTATGCGTGCGCACGCGGGAAGTGAGAAGGAGGACTTGGCAAATAGTCGAACTGTCCTATACTTCTCTAATAATATGGAAAAGAATAGGGGGAAAAGTTCATTGTTTGCACTAACAAGCTTCCTATATCTCTGAATTACTTGTAACACGGTGAAATGATAACCCCAATTGAAATGAGCTCAAAAAAAACTAAATTGAAAACTGGGACCTACAAGCTCACTTTTCTCGGAAAATCTCAACTTTTTTAATGGTAAAAACTTTCAGATTTTTTCGAATTCGCAAAAAAAGATATTACTTTAAGACCCTTCAAATCATTTCCATAAGGTACCAGTTGTCTTAAATACCGAATTTTGAAAACGCGTCAAAATGTGAGTAGTATTGTACTTGAGAAGGTGTTTGACACATACACATTTCTCATACTCATCCATGTTCTTCACGCCTCACAAATTTCCTTGTTTCTCAAAATTTTTTCGTTTTTTTCTCCTCCTTTTTTGTTTTCTAAACACTTTTGTGTAGTTCAAGATAGTGTAAGTGACATACAAACACACAGATCGACGGGAAAATAACTAATTGCCAAAAGTGGTTTGGAGGAAAGGGAAAGAGATGAAAAGTAGATAACTGACTGCTTCCAGCTGGTTTTTAGTGAAGAAAGTTAGGAAAAACATGGATTGTTGGGGGAAAAGGATATAGATTTCTATAACAACAATATTTAACGGACTAGTACTAATTTAAATGCGAAAGAAAATGAAGAGCTTTTGCTCTGAACAATTCGTTTAAAAATTCTTGACTATCGTTTTCTCAAGAACCATTTGAATTATTCAAAACTGGAAAGAGGGGATACACATTTTGAACAAGGCTTGCAATTTCTATTATACGTCTTACTAAACTCTCATTTCTGAGAAAGTAAGAGTTAGAGACATTTATATTGTCCAAGAAATTTTGTTTGTTAACAACTTATCGAAAAAAAAAATGCCAAGGTGGAGTAGCTAAATTTGAGTCATTGCTCTATTAGACTAAAAAATGGCCCAAACGATGGATTACGCGTTTTCGTAGATTCAGATACATTATCGGGCAATGGGTGTAGAAAATATTACCAAATTTGTTCACTCATCGACTGAAAAAAACCTTAACCAACGAAAAAAATAATCTACCAAAACCCGCGATAAAGGGTTATAATTGAAAAAAAAAAACTAATTTCCGGCTGCTGCGAAATGGAAAAGTTGGCTAAATTTGAGATTTTAGCGGAACCTTTTTTTCGACTTGGAAGCGACATAAAACTTTTCTGAAAATATCAAGATTTCTCATTATGGAATTCAGTCATCGTACATTTTTAAATAATATTTTTTGATAGCTAAATAATATATTTTTCTCAAACGATTTAACTTTGCAAAATTAATATTTTCATATTATTCAAACAAAAAACTGTGGTGCTGACGATTGCAGTGTGATAAGTGATAGTGATAAGTGGTGGATGGGAAAATGTGAGAAAAAGAGCCAATAGACCTGTCTCTCCGCGCGCGCGGAAAAGTGCGATTATTTACACCTACCTACCAGACACATACACTCTATTCGCTAATTCGGAGGAAGAATTACATTTATAGAGGCACAGAGGCTAACAAGATACCTAGTTGTAACTCTTTAGTAGGAAAATAGGAAATGGATACAATACTGGGAAGCAATTTTTTTGAAATCCAATGAAGCTCACTAGGGGTGGCAATGGGTCGCAACGGGTCGATCCGCTCCAACTTTAAGCATTAATTGTAGCGACCCCGATGAACAAATCGTCGACCCCGAATGTAAATTTTAGTTAGGGGGCAACACTTATTTGATTTTTAATCTCAAAATGATGACCCGATTGTTGGCTGAGCTGCTGTAAAATAGGCGGGTCGATCCGTTGCGACCAGTGCTGTGCGGCTCTCGGCTCTCCGCGCGAGCCGAAAGCCGACATTTTGGGCTTTTGTCGGCTCTCGGCAGGAGCCGAGAGCCGAGAAAAATTTTGACTCGGCTCTCAGCGAGAGCAGAGAGCCGAATAGAATGATGGGACTCGGCTCTTGGCGCCCGCCAAGAGCCGAAAGATTAGGTGTTTTTTCGGCTCTCGGCGCAAGCCGCGAGCCGGCATTTTGGAGCTTTTTCGGCTCTTGGCGAGAGCCGAGAGCCGAAAAAAATTCTGACTTTATATGGAAATCATTTATCAATGGATAAAATATTTAAAGAAAACGCCAAAATGACAAAAAGCGAAAGAAAATTGAAAATCGCTGTCACCATTCGAACAGAAATTCGAAAATCGAGAACGTAAATCGACACCAACGCTACAGTAGTCGTTTAAATAATTACTGTAGTTTTCGCTTCGAGATTTTTACGCGTCAAATATGTTGCTTAACTCTCTGAATAAGTGTTACCGTAATAGTTTTCACACAGTACGTATGTAAGAATTGCCGGAAATGAAATTTCCTACAAATCGCCAAACCGGCAACATGCCGATTTTCCGAAAATTTTCGGTTTGCATATTTTTTTTTGGAAATTTCAGTCTTTCAATTCCAATCCGCAAAATTGTGCGCATCCTGAATCTATTTCGAAAAGTAAGACTAACGGGCCCTGCGGGCCCGCCAGTTGTAGGGGGTGTAAGGCGAGTCCCCTTGCCGGGCGTAGGCTCTCGGCTTCGCCTCGAACCTGTTAGAGGGTTTGTGAAAATTTCAGTAGGTCAATAGGGGTCTTCTTAATTTTTGAGTTCGGTTTGACCAAAAACAGATGCACCCGATGAATCAGTTAAAGCTGAGTTTTGATTGATTGAAGTTTGAGGAGGCTTTATATTAGGGGAGACGCACCCATATTTTGTATAAAATTGAGTATTTCTATTCGAATCCCGATTACTCACAAAAAACAAAAAAATTTGTCACTTGGTAGAATTGAACCAACAACCAAAATTTCTGCAGTCATACGCACTAACCACTCGGCCATGCGGGAGACACCTCAAACTGGGATCTAGGGAAGAAAATTTTCTGGAGGAAGTCGTCTTTCGATTCCGCTTTCTTCAATAATTACATTTTGAGAAAAGGCGTTCGAAAACCGTTTATTACTGATATGTCAGCGGGAAAACGAATATTTGAAAATTTTATTACAGGATTGTACTCATTATTGATTTCCCAAAAAGGAGACGTACAGTTGAGGGCTATATCTTGTACACAAACAGATGTATAGAAGAAAACAAGTTTTGGCCTAAAAATTAATAAAAATAATATCTCTTGGCAGAGTATTTCTAATGCGAAAATCAAAAACTATGAATCAAAAATACATTCCGCAAAACTTTAGTGGAAAAAATGTTCAGGAGACCCAGGAAACCACTCCCCCCAGTACTAAATTTTTGAATTATTTTTTTCTTGAAAAATTTTCCCACTGAACTTTTTACAAATTTTATATGTCTCGATGCGTCCTCAGTCAAGAGCGAGTCACGGCAACTCGGTCCAAAACCATTTCTAATTAGTAAACTCTCAAAAACCACAACTAATTAGCTTAAAATCATTGCTAATTAGCAAAAATAAGCTAATTTACAATGGTTTTAAGCTATTTAGTTGTGGTTTTTGAGAGTTTACTAATTAGAAATGGTTTTGGACCGAGTTGCCGTGACTCGCTCTTGACTGAGTCTTGATGAGACCTACACGTCAATTTTTGGAAAACTAAGAAAAATTGAAAACTGACCGAGTTATGATTGAAAAAGTAGATTCGCGAAATAGGGGAAGTGTGCAAAATTTGGCACTTATTCGTCTTGCTCGGCCGACTCATAGAACTTTTTCCAATTCTGAGTTGAAAATCGTGTTCAGCGTACTTTTTTACGTGGGGTAAACAAAAAAACATCAAAAAAGATGAAGTAGAACTTGAGATAATGACGAAAAACTACTTTTTCGGAAAAAAAAATTTTTTTGGCAAAATGTCATTTTTTGGCCTTTTGTTTTATCACAACTTTTTTCCATTTGCACTTATGAACTCAAACTTTTTTTCAAAAAATCAGTCTCTCTGAGTAGTATCTTGCACATGAGTTTGAAACAAAACAGAGCAAAACCCGAATTTTAATTCAATTAAAACATGCTTTTTTGGGGGTAAAAAGAGCAACAAAAATTTTTTTCAAACTGGGGAAAGCCGTCCTGGGCTCAGTTTTGCTCCAAACTTAGTGCCGTTTTTTGCTCCACCGTGGGGCAAAATATTTCTAGTAGGATTTCAAATATTAGATCATGAAATCACACGGCTCTGGAGTTATTAACGAAAACAAAAGGGGACATTTTTTCGCAAGCCAAAAAAAACGCGAAAAAACGCGAAAAAGGGGCGGAGTCGCCACACTCGGCATTTATTAGAGGCTGCTTGGCAGAAAATTCTATAAAACTATCGAAAGAAAACAATTTTAAAAAGGCAAAGTTTCAAGTGTTTTCGTCATAAAAAAATCGCTCTAAATTGCCGGCAAATCTGATATCCGGCAATTTGCCAGAATTGAAAACTTCCGGTAAATCCACAAACCGGCGTATGTAATAAAACTATGGAATGCAACGCTTTAAAGAAATAACTAAAATTTTGCAAATAAAATCATAATTCGATTTCAGATAGTTGACTGAAAGAAATAAAATTGGCTCGATACATTGTTTTATTACAATTTTCAGATAGAAATTTCAAATAAATACAAAGAGATCAATAAAGTAGCACGTATCAAAATAAATTTTAACTATTAAATTTATTATGCATCATTTGAAGTTGAGGCTTCTGTAGAGTGTACACGCGTTGCCACATTGTGCAACGACTTGCTCCGTCCTTTTACAGTTGAAGATTCCGCTGATGACGTGGCTTTTCGTGTTGAATCGAAATCCAATTGTTGCTTATAGAACATGCAATTTCTGAGCAATTCGATACAGTTGTCAAATGCTGACGTCGCATTTTGCATGCTTGTCGTTGTGCTGGAAAAATCGATTTTTCTCATATTTTAACTTTTTAATTTTTTAAAAAGTGTCTTAGATTATAAAGTTTTTTACGAAAATTTGAAAAATTAGTGAATGATTGAATACAATTCAGTTTTTTTTTCGAAAATTTCAGAGTTTTGAAAAAAAATGTTCTCGAAATAATTTTTTTCGGTTTTTATCTTGAAAATGTTCAATAAATTCCGGTAATTTCCAAAATTTGAAATTTTTTCTCGATTCAAAATCTCTGGAACGTTTTCTTGCTTTTTTAGAAAAAATAACTCAAATCTGTATTTTGGAGACAATTTTACCAATTTAAAATTTTCAAAAAATTGCACTTCAGCCAAATTAAGTACCTTAGCGTGTTTTCCAGATCGAATTGAGCTCCAGAAAGTGTTGCTGACTGTTGAGTGAGCATTATTCTTCGGTTCACGAGTCCTGGTAAGCTTCTGACCGTATGTTCTAAAAGTTATAAATTGTCGAAAATTGGTATTATTTATCAACAAAAAAAAACCTTGAAGTCTGTACAGCGCAAGAGACGGTTCGTTGTCCAGTAGTCGCACGCTTTCACATATTCGTTCGGAAACTGAAAAATAGTTCGGTTTATTATTCAGCTCAAAATAATGAGGATAAAAATAACCGACTAATTCTTGATCGACTTTCAATTTCACGGGTCCGATTCGGTGTAGACGATGGATCAGGCATATTCTGTTTTGAAGGTAATAATTGAGATTCTGAAATATTTTGATCGAATTTCCAGAATTAGTCAAAAAATAAAATTTTTGGCAATTTTCTGTATGTTTCAATTTGTTTTTTCTTGTTCTGATTAAAAATCCCATATTTTCCTATAAAATTTATAGTTTCCCGGGGAATTTATCCGTCTTCTTTTTAGCAAGTTTTTTTCAGCAGAAGAAAACAATAAATAAATAAATAAAATAATTTTTCAAGAAAACTCTAAAAAATCTGAACAATTTTTCGTTTTTTTTTTCCTTTTATTTTTTTTTTAATTCAATTTAAATTTGCCAATTTCTTTTTCGAAAAAAATAAACTAAAATCGAAAAATTTCAGTTTTTCAAATAAAAAAAATTCAATTTTTTAAAAGATTTTTGCTGAGACACTGGAAAATCCAAAGAATTATCGTTTTTTGCAAAAAAAATTTAATTTAAGATAAATAGATATTCAAACTGGACAAATAACCAAAAAAAAACGAAAAAGCAATTAAAATTAATAATTTTTCAATATTTTATGAAAAAACTAGAAAACAACGAGAAAGAAACAATAGAGCAACGAAGAAAAAAACTATACTAAAACACTCTGAAATTCATAATTTTTCACAAAAATTGCATATTTAAACAGTAGATTCTTTCTTCTTATGTCTCTGTTTAGATTCTTCATCGATTTGTGTATTTTCGGCGGCCCGTTTCTCCCAGATTAATCGATTCTTGAAAAAGCTCATTTGTTCTTCTTGCTCGTCCAACTGTTTCAGCTCTCCACGAATCTCATCTTGACGTAATCGGAGCAACACTTTTTGAGCTTGAGATTTCGCCAAAGCCTGACGACGTTCATTCCATTCCCCGAAGAGCTTCGTTTGCACGGCGCAGAGAGAATCTTCTTCGCTGACCTGAAAAAATTGTTTAAAGTTTTAAAATATCCAGAAAAAACGGAATTTTGGATTAAGATTTATTAAAAGTGTGTGTGAATAATTGAAATCAACGGTGTGTTGATAAATCTGCATTCTCGGTATGTCTCTTTTTAAAGGTGGTGTAGTCGAATGTTCTTTATTGCTTTATTAGACCCAATTTTTTTTTGTTGAAAACTCCGAATTTCATAATGAAACTTCTTGAAAACTTTTATAAAAAAATTATGTTGAAATGACGTAAAATTAGTTAAAATTTGAAATTTGACTTGTCAAGCGGCAGGAAACTAACTTTTTTGAACTCACCGTGTAACGAATTTTTCGGAAAAAAATTAATTAGCGACATTTTTTCAAGTATTATGTTTTACATTTTACTACGTTTTATTCCAATTTTTATAGGAAGCACTGAAAAATTGGATAAATCGAAGAAATATCACGTTTTAAACTTTTTTCTGAAAACCGGAACAAAAATCTATTTTTTTAAAATTATTACATTTTCTCAATTGAAAATTTGAAATTTAAAATATTCTCAATCATACCTGAATTTTCTTCAAATGTTCCAAAATAATATCACTGAGTTTCTCCTTTGCCTCTTCAACCTCTCCGATAGACTCCAAAATGTTTTTCACACCGGCTTCTTCCTCTTTCCCAGCCAATTTCCCAGCCACAATTGATTTAACACACGGAATCGCCGTGGAAATCGTCGAATTGGCTTCTGCGAGTTTTTCAAAGAGCACTGCTCCAAGAGCATTTAAACTGGATTTCAGTTGAGAATCGATAAATTTCGTGTCCCGGGACAGCCATTGAAGAGACTTTCCGATTAAATGATGAGGATTTGAAAGATCAAAGTGTTCATCAAAGCTGTCATTTTTGAGATATGGGAATTTGAATGTTCTCTGAAATTGATGACATTTAAATAATAATAATAGAAATATTATTTTCCTACAATATCATCATCATTAATATCCTCTTCCTCATCATCTGCACCTCCGAGATCAAGCGTCTGTTGCTCAACAGGTAATTCAACCCATTTTGCACAAACATATAATCCAAGAATATTCAAAAGCTCATTATCAAGTTCTTCTTGTTGAATCATCCATGTAACAATACGAGCGGCCGCTTGAATATTTGACGTCTTCAGAAAATGATCAATGACAATGCAGGCAAGATGTTGATTCAGAAATACGCCATAGTTGATCTGTATTACTTTTCGATTTTATAGTGATCTCCTATGACTATCCTTACCGGGTCATTAGCCAACGTGATAATAGTCTCCGGTTGGTATTTGAGAAGCAGTCGAACAATTGCATATTCACTTGATTCCAACTTTTCTGCTGCTTTCACACTATGCCGAAGCTTATACAGTAGTTCGATGACGTCATCTACCTGAAAAATTGATTATTATCCATACAAAAGCTTATTTAAAGGTGGAGTACCGATTTCTGAGATTTATTTTTGAATTACCCCCAACCCTTCTCCCTTGATCCTCAATATCTTAGTGAAAAAATTCAAAATTATTAGGAATGAGGGGAAAATTGGGGGTCATTTAAAAATATTAATATTTCTCAGATTTAGGTACTCTCCTTTAATTTAATAAACTGATTATTACTTGATCTTTCTGCTCAGCAACACATACAGCTGCATCAACATCAACTGCACTTGCATATCCACCACCAATAAACTTCTTCTGTACAGCACTGATCCATTCATAGTCTCCACCCAATCCGAGTTTACCAAGAGCCACGTGGCGATCCGACCACTCTTTTTCCAGTGAAAAACTTGAGGAGAGAACGGGCTGTCGAATGGATTTTTGGAAATTTCGGCGAGTTATAAAAGTTCGAAGAAGGTTTTTAGAGAGCATCTGAAGATGAAATATTATTTTATTGGGGTCTTACAATTAGCAATTTAAATTTTCAACAATCCGGCAATTATCGGTATGTTTTGAATTTTTAAAGTTCGAAATCAAGTTAAGTTCTCGAATTCGATAATTTTTCACCGTTTTTAGAAAGAAAAAACATTCTGACATTGTTTCAGAGAAATTGAAATTTAACTCTTAAAAGTTACATATTTTGTCGTTTTTTTGTTGAAAATCGAGAAATTCAGTTTTTTTTTTTAATTTTCATTTACAAAGAATGTCAATCAGTTTTTAAGAAAAATATAGAAAATTGCATCAAAAATAAAATTGGACTTTTTCGGAAAATCAGTAAATAGTTTTTCAGTAGTCATAAAATTTTCAATTCTCCAGAATTTAAATAAATTTCCTTTTGTAATCGCCTATTTTAATAGTTTTTTTTTTTTTTTGGAAAATAATGAATTGGTTTCATACCGCATTTAGAGACAAATTGATTGTCCAACAATACGTGTAGATATTTATTTCAGATTAGATAATTGAAAAAAAAAATCCAAAGTTAAAAGGAAATAATTATTAAATTATAAATTAGAACATTGAAAATTTTGCAAACAGTACAAGTATATATCAAATGTGTTTGTGGGAGAAGACACGTGGCATACGTGTTTAAAGTGAATTGGGGCATCGATCGATTGATTGTAAGACAACTTGGTGAGAGGGGTGTAGTAATAAGGAAAGAATGGATAGAGCGAGAGATCGAATAGATAGAAGCATAATAAATAGAACAAAAAAGGCGATTATTTGGTAAGAATTGGTGGAAAAAAAAAGAAAGCATGCGATTGAGAGGGGTAGAGATCAGAATATTACTGAAAGAGAATAATTAAAATGAGAGGTGTGGATAATAGGGGAATTCGCTTTAAACCACAAAAAAGTGAGCTGAAATTCAGAAATAGTTGCTTCTGTGGTATTTTTGAGCGAAATCCCCCTTCTTCCTTAACATAAAGGTGGATAAATTATGTGAGGGCAATTTAACATATTTAATAATCATTTAATATGGAACATGTTGATGGTGGTGATGGGCTTGATCCTCTCCAGACTCTCCTCTAAACAACTTTTTCGTCTGAAGTCGCATAAGTCCATCGGCACACTTTTTGTAAGTAAAACGACTGAATCCATAGGGTATCTGGAGACGATGTTGACGGGTTAAATGGCGTCCCAATGCAAATCCAGTAGTATATGTTCGGTCACACAAATGGCATGTATATGGGGATGGATTGAAATTCTGAAAATCGGATGATTAAACGATTAGAATAAAATAAATCCACGAGTTTTCTTATATCGATTTTCTGAAAAAAAAACACCGGTTACCTCATCATGTTCTTTCATATGCTTCATGAGCTGTTTCTTCCACTTAAACTTCTCCGGACAATGCTTGCAACTGTACATGACGTCAGAATGGTACACAGCGTGACGGTTGAGCTCACTCTGAAAATTTTGAAATTTTTTAAAAATATTTTGTAATAAAAAGTATGTTCGAAAGGCTGCGACACCGAGAAGTTGGCAAAAACTTTGATTTTAGCAGAAAATGAGCTTTGTTGTAGAAATTTGAGAAATTTTCAAAATGTCTCATTACGAAATTCGGTAGATTTGGGCAATTTTAAAGCCCATAAGACATTTTTTTGAACTAAAATCTAAAATTGCCTGAAGCTTGATAAATTGATATTCATTTACAATTTTTCCTAAAAATTCGACAAAAATATTTTTCTTACCTCTGTGAAGAACAATTTGCTGCAAGTATCACATTTGAAATCTTTGGATCGTCTTGAATGCTTTGTCATTAAATGCCTATGAAGTTCTGCTCGGCAACCCAATCCAAGTGAGCATAGTGGGCACGTAAGACTGACTAAATGCCGTGTAACATGCATACATAACGCTTTTTCAGTTCCAAATCGCTTTTGACACAGTTTGCATAGATACGGATCTTCCATTTCCGGGTTCTTCATCAGAATTGTTCGTCGGAGACAATGATCGTAGAGCTTGTCGCGTCGGGAGAAGAATCGAGCACAGAATGGGCACGCGAGCACCTTCTCACCGCTGTGGTGACGAGCGTGACGTCGGAGATTGGCTTTTGAATCGGCAACTTGTGTGCAGGCGGTCCATTTACACGGGAACACCACTTTTTTGTCGCCATCTGTGTAGAATATTAGAATTTAAAAGGAAATTTTTTGTTGGAATAATCTTGAGCGGAAAATTAGATGCTATTTAATTATCATCCTCAATTGCAAATTTAGGTCGTATTTCACGATTTTTCGTTGATGAAAATTCTTTTTCAGTCAATTAGTATACAAATCACCGTAATCAACAAAAAATCGTGAAATAACAGACCAAAATCTGCAATCAGGGCGATAATTAAGTAAGAAATAAATTCCGGCATTGAAAGTTGTCCAGTTAAACAAAAAATTCGATGAAAATTTCAGTTTTTTAAAGTGAAAACAAATTTCTTCAGGAAATTTAATTGTCACTGTCCAGAAATCCTTACTCACTCGAAAAATTCTGTTGAATTCTATCAACATCGCCAACACCATCAATGTGATGTCCGACATGATCAAACAGTTCGGTTAATGAGTTAAACGGCATTCCACAATCCTCCCATTGACAATTCAGCAGCATTCCTTCATAATTAATATTTGTACATGGCTCAAAACCACAACTCTCTATTCCAATATAATCTTCCTTTTCAATCAGTGCTTCTGATCCTTTTTGCTGACAATCTGCTTGGAATACGTGCATTGAGACGTGTCGGTGGAGTTGGAATATCGAATCGAGATGCTTGTTGCACCCGCGAACTTTGCACTGAACAGTATTCATATGGTTCCCATTTTGAACTCCTTCCTCGATTACTGACACGTGGCCGAATAAATGATCAACGAACTCGTCCTTGCTCGACGAGCTAGACACACATTGACCCCATAGGCAGACGAATGTGAAAACTGAAAAATTAAATTGTTTAGTTTTAAACAAAAGTTGGCGTGATGGATCAGATTGAGCCTCGTCGCGACCATGGGTTCAGCATGTGAAAATATATCGTTGAAATTGATTTCAATGTGGCTTATATTTATATTTTGGCAATACTTCGAATCCATTTTAGAAATTCAAAAAATATTGAATTTCAGAGGTTTTACACATCATTTTGTAGCCCGATTTTCAAAAAATTTCTTGACTTTAAAAGCAGTGTAAAACCTCTGAAATTCAATATTTTTGAATGTTATAAATAAATTCGAAGCACCGCCGAAATATATAAGCCACATTTAAATAATTTTAAACGATGTATCTTCTACTGAAAATTCAGAATTTATTGAAATTAAAATGCGTACCCCTATTGGGCATATACGTTCAAAATCTTCCGAACCGTTAGTACTCATTGTCGAAAATCTGAATATTAATTACCTTGTGGATCATCCGACGATCGTTCACACCAAGTCATTGGCAACCAATGATTCATAACTTCTTCGCTAAGCTCTCCGCTCTCAGAATCGTTACTCGACGCTCTGGAAGCTCGAGGAGTGTGAGTAGAAAACCTTGTTGCAGACGAGATCGGTGCAGGTGTACGGAAAGAGTCCACAGAATCCTGACTATCTGAGTCTTGACTATCAATCATATAATGTAAATGTTGTTGTGGCTGGTGCTGATGGTGGTGATGATGATGATGTGGTGGTGCTGTTGGTGCGTACAAATTATGACGGGGATCCGGCTCGGCAATTCCAAACGAATTATAGTACGGAGGATGCTGGCTGGATGGTTGATATTGAATGTCGAAATCGAATTTGACTGGTTTCAAATCGGCATATGACATACTTTAGGATAATTGAATCTGAAAAACATGATTGAAATCTCGAAAGAGACAGTAATTGAGCAGGTAGGTATGAAATGCGTTAAAATTACGCAAAAATGAAGAACAAAAAATAAAAAAATCACATTGAAATTTTAAAATTTTACATGGAAATTGAATGGCGAATAATATAATAATTATAAATAAAGTGTGGGGGAAAAGTTCGAGGGGAAAGCTACTACCGGGGAGAGTAAACTGGGTATACAAAAAATCAATAAAAGAATTTAGAACATGGCGCCCTCTGCCGGTTGCTGCAATTTCAGATTCTCTTTGGCCATCATCATGTTCTTGCGGATATCCTCGAGCACGGTCTTGATCATGTAACTATTGCTCCAGTTGCGAAGTGTTGTCAAATTTCGCTTATCAATCACTCCATTGCTCTGATTGACTCCCACCATGTGAACTTTGGTGGTGAAACGAACGGTTGGTGGCTCTCGCGGATAATTCCCGCCGCACTGGATTTGCAGATTGTAGATTCGCGATTCGTATGGAGTCTGAAAGCAAAAAACTAATAATAAAAAATGATTAATTCCGCTGACTCACTCTCGGTGGACCAATGATGGAAGCAGTCCATCTGGTGAGAGTCATATCGCTGTCATCCTCCAAACCCCACGAAATGTTTCCATCTCCCTTGCCTTTTTGTCCTTCTTCAAGTTCTTCCAGCAGACGGAAATTGCGTGGTACATCGACTGGAAAAGAGAAAAATATGCGAAAATAATCATTTTTGAATTTAGAAAGCGAACTTACCCATTTTGAAAGTGCCCAAGTTGCTGGAACGCTGAAAATTGAAATTATTAACAAAGAAATTTGCTTTAAAATCCGAAAAATCAAGAAAAAATCGATAATTTCGTCGGACAATCCGCCTGCTAGCACGGCTTGACGCTCGTTTGCCGCGCGCTCATTCGATTTGTGTGAGTGCCCAGTGGAGCGCGTTTGCTAAGGCTAACTGTGTAGTCCTCTCGGACAAGATCTGTGAACATTGAAATGAAACACTTGGGTTCAATAAAATCACAAGAAAATGATGACAATTTTGTTTGCGACCGAAAAAAAATTATAAAAATTGAATATTGGTTATCATCGTTTCAATCTTTGTTTTGTATTAAAGGCACAGCTGCTAAAAATTGTTTTTTTTTTTTCAATTTTGCTAAAAGAAAATCAATTTTCTGATTTTTTGTTGAGTTCCCGTGCAAATCAATGTCCTAGCTTTTTAAAATTGTTTTTTGTTATGTAATTCTAATCAAATTTTGTCGAATTTTCAGAGATTTTCTGCTAAAACACTAAAAATAGTCTAAAAGTCGATAATTTGATAAACATTTACTCAAACCTTTTACGGAAAAATGAAACAAAAGTTGCAAAAATATAGTAATTTCGCAATTTTCTGAACGCGTACTTAAAGGTACACGGTTTGATTCGGATTGGTCCCGCCACAAAGTGTTACCATAACATTTTTCTCGCTGCGAGACCCATCCGAATAAATCCGTGCGCCTAATCAGTGCGAGTACGCATTTCATATTACTGATAAGTGCCATTTTTAGAACAATGAGCAAATCGATTTGCAAATCAAGCATGCGCGCAGCTGTAGTCCGACGATTCGGAGCACCTGATGTCATAGAAGCCGTCGAGAGTGATATGCCCAGGCTTGAAAAAAACCAGGTTCTCGTTCGGAATTACGCTGCCGGTGTCAATCCAGTTGACACATATATTCGTGCTGGTCAGTATGGAAAACTACCAAATCTTCCATATGTACCAGGAAAAGATGGAGCCGGATTCGTCGAACTTGTGGGAGAAAGCGTTAAAAATGTGAAAGTCGGCGATCGAGTCTGGTATGGATCAGAAGCGGACAGTACAGCAGAGTATGTTGCGGTGAATCGACCATTCGAGTTGCCGGAAGGTAAAAGAATCATTGCGCAACGGGTTACTGTAGCTAGTTGCCCGCGTGGCGAGACCTAAGATATAGCTAAAATCTCATTTCAGGAGTTTCGTTTGAGGAAGGAGCTTCTCTCGGAGTGCCTTATCTTACCGCTTATCGTGCATTGTTTCATCTTGCTGGTGCAAAGGTTTGACTTTTATTTATTATTAAATGGTTCATAGAGAATATTAAAATTTTGGCAAAAACGTATCAAAATTAGGAGGCAAAATCAATACAAATCAATCTTTACAAAGCCAACTTGACCATCTGTTCCATCTCAAACAAGGGGCGGTCTAAAATACGACCATCTGCTGTTCCCTCCCAAAACTAATTCTCTTCTCAGACTGGCGACGTTATACTTGTACACGGAGCATCTGGTGGAGTGGGAAGTGCACTGATGCAGCTGGCTGCCTGGAGGAACATTGAAGCTGTTGGCACTGCTGGATCTGCTGATGGGATCCGGTTCGTGAAGAGTCTTGGTGCACGGAATGTCTATAATCATTCGGATAAGCAATATGTGTCGAAAATGAAAAATGATTATCCAGGAGGCTTCAACCACATTTTCGAAATGGCTGCTCACACAAATCTGAACACGGACCTCGGATTGCTGGCTCCACGTGGTAGAGTTGCAGTAATTGGAAATCGCGCCGAGACCACGATCAACGCAAGACAACTTATGGTTACAGAAGGAGCTGTTTACGGTGTAGCATTGGGAATGTCTTCCGAGGCTGAGCTCTTGGACTTTGGCATCAACATTGTCTCATTCTTGAAGGAAACCGAGTTTCGTCCACTTATAAACAAATTGTATCGTCTCGAGCAATTAGGACTGGCTCATGAGGAAATTATGAACAACAAGGGAGCGAAAGGAAATCTTGTAGTGCAAATCGAACATTAATTCATTATTTTAACACGCCATTTAAAGGAATGTAAATGAGAATAAACTGTACTTTTTATGAAGATATGAAAAAAATAAATTAATCTAGATTTCAGCTTCTTGAAACTGATTTTCAACAGAAATTTGGCAAATCAGTCCAAATGTCAGTTTACCTACAATAAAAGTCAAGATATTTAAATGTGTGAAATGTATTATATATGTAGTAGTTTTTTCGCAGAACTCTGGTAGAGTTCAAATCCGCAGAATATGCGTGAACGAAGAGACCACACACCAAGCGCGCTCTATTGTCACGCGTGAGAGAGAAGAGGCGCAGTAATATCTTTCTCAAACAATGCGTTTTTAATTTTTATCAACCTATTTTGTTTCAATTTATTATTTTAACATTTTTCTTTTGAAAATTATTACATTTTCAGGCAACAAAATGACGGATAAACCTGGTTCCGCAGAAGATACAATTGAAATGGATGACACGTGCTCTCCGCAATTTGTTCAGGAAGTCAATCGAATAAAGAGTCAAATTAAAAGTCTCGTTGTGAGTTTTTTAAATCAAAAATAACGCTTAAAAAATTAAACATAACTCATAAAAATATATTCTAGGAAGAAAACCACACAAGAAAATTTTTTCGACCTCTTACGTCGAATATTGGCGACGAGACGGCGATTTTACGGATTCAATTCAATAATATGATGAGTAAAATGGAAGAAAAAGAAAAACAATCTTTAGTGAAAGAGCTAATAAAAATGGTTCATCACGTGGCGGAAAAGAACTCTCCTGATCGAGTTTTTGTTGGGTGAGAATTTAAAAATTCGAAAAAAAAACAATTTTAACAGTTCTTTTGCATATAATCAGAGGTTTTAACAGTGTTTTATTCCAGAACAAACTACGAACGTGTCGTAGATCAGCTTCTCCGATATGCTCATCAAAAAGGTGCGATTTCAACGAATCTGTGCGCAGAAGGACTCATAATGACTTCGGACTTCCGATTATGCAGTAGAATATGCCAAGAAAAATGGAAATTCATCAATGATTGCATTCCAAAAATCGATTACAAAGGAATTCGGAATATCCTCCGATATATTCTGGAATCACAGCTCCGTCGCCTACCGTATTCACTATCTCCGGAGCAAGTAAACGAAATCCGCATTGTTGAGAATGTAATACTGCATATTGTGGATAGAGACTCCAATTTGATGCCTCCACTCATCACATTATCAGAAATTATGAGAGGAATGCCGAAACAGGCGCTTATGCTGCCGGTGAGGGGAAAATTTTAAAAAAAATTGCTGAAAATATAAAGACAATGTAAAAATTTAGATTTGTTAATTTTTTTTTTCGGCAAAAAAAACACAAAAAAAAGATCTCTCTACATTCAAAAAGTCGAATTTTTTTTTGGCGGAAACCAAAAAAAAGTTCGACCATTCTCGCAAAGTTTCTAATTTCTGTGCATTTAGTTTTTGAGTTACAGAAAGTAAACCAAATTGAATACTACAGAAGTTTTAAAAAACTTAATTTAAGCCATAAAAAAATGACGGGAAATTTCTTCTGATTTCTAAATTTTCAGTTTCTCAACATTTTATTTGAAGTTTTTACCAAGGGTGGGCGGCAATTACCGTTCGGCAAATCGGGCAATTTGCTGGTTTACCGATTTGCCGTTTACCGGATGTTAAATTTTCCGCAAATGTTTTGAGGGATTTTTTCATAAGACTGAAACACTTAAAACTGTGACTTTTTGGGCTGTTTTTCCCTTTTCCTCAGATATTTTTATAGAATTTGCTTACTTTTCAAAAAAGATGTAGAAAAAAACATTCAAACACTCACAGGATGCGTACAATTCTGAAATTCCCAAAAAATTAGTGCGAAACCACAATTTGCCAAAAATTTTCGACAATTGGTATTTTTCCGGTAAATTCGGAAATTTGCCGGTTTCACGATTTGCCGGAAATTTCAATTCCGGCACTTTGCCGATTTGCCGAAAAAATCGTTTGCCACACACCCCTGATTTGTATGCTGATTGACTGAAAAATCACCTTCATCGACGAAAAATTATCTGAATGTACAAAACCACAATTTGCCGAAAAATTTCGGCAATTTGCTGATTTTCCGGCAATCTGCTGATTTGCCGGAAATTTCAATTCCGGCAATTGTGGATTTTTTTTGCAAAAAGCGGCTCGAGATGAGTCACGGATCGACCCATCTCGATTCATTTACCAAGCCTATATTTCTTAAGATTAAATTAAAATGCCAAATATTACAGAGACTAACGGAGAAACTGGCAAGCTTATCCGTCCATTTCCGACCAATTGCCGACCTATCCCACGTGTGTGGCCGTGGATTCGTTTACCCCATTCCACTACATCCATCATTCTATCCATTAACATCGTGTTGGGAAGAACATGGATTAAATGCCAGTAATACAATTGTTCAACCTCATCATACACTTCCATATCGTCCTGAACATACTTCTACATACTTGTACACCCTCTACATGATTCTTCGTCAGCCATTGGGAAAGGACTCGGTATGAAATTGAGAATATATATATTTTAAATAACTTATCCCGAATTAAGTTTCAGCTTCATCCTCCGAGCAAAACGAAGACAAAGACAAATTGGGAAATGTTGATATCTGTAATGATATGTGAATCAATGGCCGAAGCAGAATCTCTACCGGAAACTGAGCCAATTCCACGATATCAATGGGACAATATTGTTAATATTGTTATTTATGGGATTACACAACATTTATTGTTAGTGTATTTCAAATTTTTCGATTTTGCGAAACCCGAAAAACAAAAATATTCCTTTTTTCAATTATTTTTCGCAAATTCAGAAAAAAAATCCAATTTTTTACTTTTAAAGTAAAATTCTAAAAAATCCGAACATTTCGATTTCCGACATTCAGGAAAGCTAAATTTTTGGGTTTTTCAAAGAGAAAATCGAAAAAAAAAAGATTCTATTTGAAAAACACAAGTTTTGAATTTCAAAATTGTCTTGAAAAGCCAGAAATTTGAAAGTAGAGCTAATAATTTAATTTAAAAACTAAGCGTTTCAATTTTTGGTTTATTTCTGAAGGAAAAAAAAATCCAAAATCAAAATTCTTAGGATAAAAGCTATAATTTAAACAAAATCTTTTGAAAATTCTTCAAAAATCTGAATGTTCTTGACTTTTAGACCTTCAAAAAAAAATCGAAAAACCAAAATATTTCTTTTTTTCAATTATTCTTAGAAAATTCCAGAAAAATCCAATTTTTCACTTCTTAAATAAAATTTCGAAAAAAAATACCGAAACTTAAGATTTTCTTGAAATGTTTTTAAAAAAAAATTTACCAAAAAACAAAACTTTAGATTTCCGACATTTAGAAAAATTGAAAACCAAAATCTTTAATTTTTCTTGTAACTTTTTCTTTTAAAAAATCCAAAAAGAGAAGTTTTGGATAATAGATATTCTCGAAAATCTGGAAAAATTATTTTTTAAGTCTAAAATCTATCGAAATTTTGAGTTTTTGTTCCCTAAAAGCTAATGTTTTCGATATTGAGACCTTAGAAAAAACCGAAAAATAGCATTTTCAGAGTCCCAAAAACATTCTTCAATGTTCTCAAAAATTTGATAAAACGATGCAAGTACACACGGGCTCGCGACGAAGTTATGTGGATCGTTTTTCAAGTTGTCGGCTCTCTGTCTAATTTAACACGACTCGATGATGCGGTGACTGAAATTGTTGAGCTGTACAATGAGCTGTTTGATGGAGATGTTGTTTGGATGGGTGCATCGGATCATCCCGCGTTGTTTGCAAGGTTTCTTGCTGCAGCTGGTACTTGGATGATTTTGGAGAAAGATGTCAGTAGTAGTCTTTTTTGTTGGAAAATTCTAAAAAAGAGAGTCTGCAATCCAGAAAAACTACAAAAAATTGATGCAGCTTTTCAAATTTTTCAATACATTTTTTCACAACTTTTGAGGTCGGTAAAATGGCTCCAAATATGAATTTTTGCAGTTTTTAAAAATGATGTTATGTTCAGGGGCCGGCAAAAATCTAGCATTTTTTTTTGAAAATTTAGAAAATTTTTTTAAAAAAAGATTCTGAATGTTTGCCGGCCCCTGAACATCCTAAAAATCTGCAAAAATTTACATTTGGAGCCATTTTACGGATCCCAAAAGTTGTGAAAAATTGCACTGAAAATTTTTCATAGCGACTTGAAATACTTTCCTTTTAAATTAAAAATTATGGCTTTCAAACATTTTTTTTTCTTTTTTTTTGTCTTGTATTTCTAAATTTTAGACTGTTTTAGGGATTTTACAGTTTTTTTTTTGAATTCTGAAACTTTCAGTTCGCCGACAAAATGCCACCGGCCAATGAGACAATTAAATCGCATATCAAGTTTATTCAAGACGGTGTTGATAATTTCGATTCAAGCAACACTGCAATGTTGGCGGTTCTGTCGAATATTTGTAGGTTGTTTTATTATTCAAGCATTGCAAAAATCGCAAATTCAACAAAAAACCATAAAAAGTTCCTTCCAATTTTTTCTGAAAAAATCTATAAAAAAGAGGAATTTTCCTTTTTTTCTCCATTGTTTCAGGTAAAAAATCGGAACAAATTTCATTTTAAAATTCTCTCCAATAAACACCGAAAAATCGAGAATGGTCGGTTTTCAAACTGAAAAACACCGAAAAATGTTTTTAAAAAGTTGCTTCTTCAAATCTTTTCCGAAAGAATAATAAAATATATACTAGAAAAAAAATATTTACTAGAAAAAATAATCAAATCTAACCCGCAAAAAAGTTCTAGATCGAACGGATACAAAAATGGGAAAACTGATCGTTCCAACACTTCAACAAATGCTCGAATCAATTGATGACACTAAATCGCTATTTGAACTATCCTACAAAAGAATGGCTGTCAACTGTTTCTCAGCATTTCCAGTAGAATTCATGGAAGCATTGACGTTCCGATCGAAGAAAACTCTGTTAATTCAATGTTTCCAACCACTTCGTTCATTTTCAACAGTTCGTCTTCCAAGCCCTGCGGTATTTGAAACTGTAGCGAAGATTTGTGAATCAGAAGATTATGAGATGGCTGTAAAGGATATGGAACATTTAGCACAAAGATCTCTTCACGTGGCAACTGCTGCAGATAGATCATCTGGTGAACATCAGGTTAGATTTTGAAAAAAAGTCTTATAGTATGTATAATTGAAAAAAATTAGCATTGTCGAAGAATTTATTCCTGACAGTAAAATTTAATGCAAATTTCGATATACATATGAAATGCATATACGAAAATCATACTTTGCTTTTATTTATAAATTTTATAAATTTTTTGAACACTTTAAATTTTAATTTGGTCAAAAAATTCCAGGCATATGAATAAAAATAATAATATTCTCAGAACGTCCAAGCAAAAGATCAATGTTACTTCCTATTCGATTTTCTCGTCTACCGACTTCCCCACCTACATGCCTATTCAAAATATTCATCAACAGTGAATGCACTATCATACTTCACTCAACACATTCCGAATAATCCACAAAACCATCAAATCTACCGTCTCATGGAGCAATTTCTAATGCGAAGATGGTGCTGGGCAGGATTTCACGGATGTATTACGGCACACACTCAGATGTTCGGAACGAGTTATAAGGATAATACAATGATGAGACATATGGCCTATCCGAAGACGTTCTCTGTGCCCGATCAATATCCATTTGCGATTAATCCGGAGATTTTTAAAATGGCGATTTATAGTTTCTTGAGAGCTGTTAAGATTACGGCACAAGACATTGCTATCGAGAAGACTATGTTTCCAACTATTATTAATGGATTCGGATGGCCTGAAAAATCAACATCATACTTTCCAAAGTGGGCACTAGATGCAATTAAAGGTAATTTTATTGCTAATAGTAAATATCATCATTTTCTAAATTTGAACTGCAAAAACAAAATTTTTTTGTATTTTTTGCACCGATAAATCGAAAAAATTCAAAAAAAAGTTTCATTTTTAAGAGTAAATCAATAAAAATCGGAAAAATAAAAAATAAAAAATTTTATAGCTATTCCAAAAAATTGTAGATTTTGATTTAAAAAAATTAATTGGCGAGAATTATTTAAATCTGATTTTTTTTCCAACAAAAAATTTTGCAATTTTCCTTTTATTTGAAAAATATATCACCATAGCAATATAAAATGTTTTTAAATTTATAGACATCAAATTACTTGGGGTTTTCTGACAAATCGACAACTTTTTTATAGAAATAACTACACATCCTGAAACCTAGTAATAATACCTATTTGCAGCCTCGGACACCTCGAACGCAGTGAACACTGAGGAAATTCTATCAGATGTCCGTAACACGGCACGAATGCACACATCATTAACACCAAATCAATTTGTGATCAGATATGGCGAGGATAGAGATCCGGCGACATCTCATTGTATGCTGGCTGTTTTATTTCATTTTGCATATAATTCGGTTGATTCTACGTATAATATCACTTCAGAGTTTTATGAGTGAGTTTTAAACACAGGTTCTTGGAGGTTAAATTGAAAAATTTTCAGAGTAATGGAAAAGAAGACACCAAAAGAAATTGTTGTAATGGGAAACTATCTGGTCGATTATATAATTGCTGATGCAAAAACTCAAGATTGCAACGAGAAGACTTTTAAGAATGTCCGAATTTTTGAATTATTTTAATCAGACTTAAAACAATAAGTTTTCAGATAGCAAAAGCCGCTGCCCTCTTGGTATTCCAGTTCCAAGTTCTGCGTGCTGACCGACTTCTACTCTCACTAATAATGCATCCAGCTACAGATGAGGATGCGTTGATATGTATTCAAATCGCAAATGAATTCATTTTAACACCAGAATTTCAGGTTAGATAAATAATATTGCGTCTTAAGATAATAATCGTCATTATTCAGGAACGAATCCGCTGGTATCATCAAAATGTTCCGAAAAAGGACCACTTTCCAACTGAATACATCAAAGCAATCGTGAAATATCACGACGCATTCCCGGAATTTGAAGCTTGCGAACTTGTACGATCATATGATTCATCGTCGAATGTTCATATGCCTACGTACTATGGTTGTCTTATTGAACGACTTCTTCCGATTATGGATCAATATCTACATGTAGCATTGGAACAACAAGGATATAAGCTTAATCCTCAGATACTTCAATCTGTGTCAATGCTCTACAAGTTCCATGCAATGCCGATTCATTTCATGTATTCCGTACTTTTCACTTCTCATGGACTCATGTCGGGTCCTGACGCGAAATCCTTTGTTCTTGCATTCGCTACACAGATTGAAGAGTGCCATTTGACGGAAGCTTTCGAGAAATTCAATCATCAGAAATCGTCTCGTGAACAACTAATAATGGAGTTGATTGATCGAATGTCGGCTAGCTTGGACTTTATTCTAACACCTCCACCATTCGTGGCTAAGGACTGGAAAATTGCGGAACTGAGTCCAGGAGCACAGACTCTTTATTTGGCTTGTATTGAGCTAATGGCGAGCCCACATTCACCGGAGGTATGTGTTTAGCTCATGTAAAAATCGGTTTTTTTACAGATTTTTTATTCAGAAAAAATCGAAAAAGTATTTTTACATGAAAGTCGGAAACCAATTTTTTCTTTTAAAAAATTATGAAAACATGAAAAATATAACTAAAAATTGTTCAATCAAATTACGAAAAATGGAATTAAATTTCAAATTGAATTTTCTGCGATCCCAAGCAAAGGTGGATTTTCGAATTTTTCGATGTTTGCAGAGATAATCGGAAAACCTAAAATTTTCTATTTTCCGGAAAATCGAAAATTCGGAAAAAAAATTCCGAAAATTAACCATAAAATATGATTTTTATCTAATTTTGTAAAGTTTCTTCTACAAGAAGAAAAAATACCAACATATTAAGCAAAGTTTTAAAAAATAGAAAAACAAAAATTTTTAGTTTTTTTTATTTTCAAAAAATCGAAAAACCGACACCCGTGATGTTAATTTTTTGTTGCAATTTTTAAAATTTCAGAAATTCTCAAATCTGAAAATGTTACTTCTGTACAATTCAAACTCTGATTTTCCAGACCCTCGTCGCCGCAATGATCAACGTAATGCAAATGAAACCACACGCTCGTCCATTCAATATTGTTAATCTGACAGCACTTCTTCTCACTGCTCTACCCGCAGCATATTCAAATGCATTACACGATGAATTTGTAGCAGTTTTTGTGAACGGAGAAACTGCCAATTTAAAGTTCGAGGAAATTGTATTCGACAACTATGAGGAGAGCCTATTGTTGAATTTGCCCAATCGAGCACGTACAATTAATGTGATATCGCAACAATATTGGTTGCATTGTAGTTTGGTAAGAAATTTGAAAAAAGGATATTTCAAATGGATTTATACAGAAATTCAGAGACAGATGAGCATTTTGAACAGGAAAAAAGTTGATCTGAAATTGCATGTAAAAATTTAATTTTTTTTTTTCGAAAAAAAATCTGTAATTTTTGGACCGAAATTTTTAAATCAAAAATAGTTTTTTCGAAACTTTTTCTAAGATTTTAGAAAACTTGCGAGTGTCTGAATTGGTCATTTTTCATATTATGAAACTCAATTTCAACGTACTTCGGGGTTTTCTGTCTAAAGGAAATTATCCAAAATAGTTTATTTTTGTAAATTCTACAAAAAAAACGAAAATATTATTGTAACAATTTTTTTTCGAAAAAAAAAACAAACTGAAAACTGGGCTTTTTTCGGAAAAATTTGGAAAAAAACAATTTTTCTGAAAAAAGGTATATTTTCCGAACTCTGCCACGCACGTAACAAAACACTGATTTTTTAAAAATTTCAGTCTCTTCTCAATTTCTTCTCCCACGAATACGTCCCTCGAATTCTGGAGCACGTAAAAACTGAGAAGGACCTCTGGTACACACTTCGCCTCGTCATGCCATACCTCCGTCGCTACTATGAAAATTGGGACACTGCCAAGCAAATGAGATCACAACGCGAAAATTTCGGACCTCTTCACATTGTGAAGCTTGTCTTCCAAAAGTTGGGATCAATGGCCGAAGAAGGTGTTGAAATTGTGTACGAGCAGCACCTGTGTGATTTGTTCTACAATTGCAAATATTTCTTCGCCGGAGACTTTTTGAGGAATACGGCGATCACTGAATTCGCAAAGCTTCCCGAAAAAATGAGAGATCGTCTCAAGTTCTATGTGTCTCAATCAGAACCAACTGCAGAGCAGGAAACACCACCGGAAAAGGAAAAATCACCGGAAAAAGAGAAGGAGCAGGAACAAGAGCAACATGTCAAAGTAATACTCGTTTTAATTCTGTCATTTTTTTTTTCTGAAAGTTTACAGTTTTTTTAGTCTTGAAGCAAGACCATAACTATTAGTAGTGATTTCAAGTGTATTTAAAATCGAGTGTAACCAGGTAATTTCTAATAATGAATTTATCAATAAGTATTGATGTAGTTATTATGGAAAAAATGTATCACAAGAAAATAATAACTATTGAGCAAAATTTTCAAAATTGGCTACCGGATAACTTCAAATTAGCCGTACTGCCAAAAAGTCGGCTAATTCGGTTAATTGGTAAAAAACCGCGGCTAACGGATAAATCACCTAATATTAGCCGAATCAGCCATTCCGCGAATTCGGCTAAATCGGCTAATATCCGCACACTTCTGGTCAATACACTCGATTTTGGGTCAAAAATCACTATTTCTCAAATCAAATTTCTAGGCTCACCAACCTCTCGAATCAACACCTTCCGTTTCCTCACTACCGCAAATGCAACATCATCTACAACAAGCACCACTACTACCATCACATCAAATGATGCCTCCACCACAACAACATTCATCCTCACTTCAACATCATCTACAACATCATACATCTACACATCAAATGATGGATACATCACAACATCAGACAATTCAACAACAATCAAATCATCCTACTCAACAACAACTTCAACATCAAATTCCGAATATGTCGATGCATCAACAAATGGGACCTCAATATCCTGGTGCAGTTTTTCATCATCCATCTGGACCTGTGGGACATGTCCCAATGCAATATGGAATGGGACATCATATGCAACAGCACCCACATCTTCCACATCATCAGCAAATGCCGGCACCTATGCATACAATGAATCCTATGGTAAACATTTGGAAAATTTCGAAAAAAATAATTTTTAAAATCACTTGATAGATTCAAAATTTTTTCGAAAATTCCAAAAATAAAAAAAAGGTTCTAAACATTCCCAAAAGTTTTGAGAACTTCAAAATTTTCGAAATTTCCAACAAAAACAAATTGAAAGTTTTCTCCAACTTTTAGAAATTCCCAAAAAAAAATTCCAATCTTACAGAACATCTGAAAAATCTGAAATTCCATAAGCTTTAAAAAACCAAATTTTCAAAAGTTTCGGTAAATTTCTTTTTCTACCCCGCATTTTTAAAAGAATATTCAATAAAATTGAATTTTTCGAATTTAAATCGATTTTTTCCAAAAAAAAAATCAAAGAATTCCAAAAAAAAATCCAAAATTTCCTGAAAATTAAAAAAAGGTTTTCAATTTTGTCCGAAAAAAAATCAAAGAATTCCAAAAAAAATTCCAAAATTTCCTAAACATTAAAAAAAAATGGTTTTCAATTTTTTTTCCGAAAAAAAATCAAAGAATTCCAAAAAAAAAGCTAAATTTCCTAAAACTTCAAAAAAGGGGTTTCGATGTATTTTGCAAAAATAAAACACAATTTCCGAAAAAAAAATTTTTTCCAAAAATCCTCGAATTCCAAAAAAAATTTCCAGATGCAAAACATGACTCCTCAACAGCAATATCTCTACATGCAACAACTTCAACAACATCAGCAACATCAACAGTACATGCAACAGCAACAACAGCATCACCATCAACACCAACAGCAACCTCATTAATTTTTTTTCATAATTTACCTAGTTTTTTACAATTTACCATCATATATTTGAAAAATCTCACTGATTACGGTTATGTACATATATTTATTATTGTTTATAGTTTTTTACTTCAAAATTTTCATAAAATTTTATTTTTCTTATTCTTTTTCAATCTTTTTTTCAATTTAAAGATTAAAAATCTTTCAATATCTCGACCCCTAACACTGTACAATGTCGATTTACGCAGCTCGTGTACTCCCCGAGGATAAGTGAAAAATCAATGGTTTTGGTCAAAATTGCATGTTTTGCTTAAATTTTGGATTTTGGCTTCTTTTTTAAATTCAAACAAATTTGTCGATTGGCCGATATGCCGGAATCTTTCAATTACGGCAATTTGCCGATTTGCCGGGAATTTCCATTTTCATGCAAAATAATTGCTGATTTAATAATATATGGCGCCCACGCCTGGAAACAGCGACGGTTTTTTGAAAAAGAGATATAATTGCGATTTGAACATTAAATTCGGAAAGAATCGGATCATAATCTTCTCCTCGTGGAGTACACGACTTCCGTAAATCGACAATCTTCAATTTTAAAATTCAATTAATTTTGTTAAGATTGAAACTATTTTCAGTAACAAAAGTTTCCTTCAATGCTCCTATGCCCTCCAACAAGGTGATTTGTTCTGATCTTTACGATTGTGATTGGTAAACAATAAAATAACTGAAAAAAGATTTAAATATGCCTATTTTATTCCAGGTATTGGGGAGATTTGGACTGGAAATGGGCAGAACGGCTGCTCCTTTTGTGCCCAATCGGATATTTTTTAATTCGAGACAGTCGAAGTGAAACTCATCTTTTCACTGTTTCTTATCATTTTCAAGGTATTGTTTTTCAAAAAATCAATTTTTTCCAAATAAATATAATTTCAGATAGAGTCTATCATTCGCGCTTGTCACTTGAAGATTCACGACGGAATTTGGGTAGTCGGCAGCCATACGTCTCACGTGACTATTGGAATCTTGTGGAAATTATTGAGAGAAGTTTAGAGGTATGTAGTACATTTAAAAATATCTATGATTTTTGATTTTAAAAAAATCGGAAAAGAGTAAAACTTTAAAAAAAAATTGTGACAGGCCAAAAAGGTCGAAAATATTTTTCGAAGAGTTAAAAAAAATCGAAATTTTCCCAAAATGTTTCCGGAAATCGAAAATATATTTTTTTAAAAGCAAATTATTTTTCCGAAAAACGGAAAAAAACTATTTTTTTTAAGTGAAAATAATTATTTTTCTTTTTAAAAAATTCGAAAACTAAAAAAATTCAAATTTTCCGAAAGTATGTCCTTTTTTTCTCAAAATTAGAAATTAAAAAAGAGTATTAATCAAAAAAAAATTTTTCGGAACATAATTTTAAAAATTAAAATTGAAAAACAAATCAAACACAATACAACCATTTTTTTTCATAAAATCGAGAAAAAATCCTTTTTTTTTCGAAAAACCAAAAAAAAATCACGAGAAAAATAATCGATTGTTCTAAAAAAAATTCACTTTTTTGCAGAAAAAAATTAAAAAATCACCATTTTTGTTCACAAAAAAAACCACATTCCCGAAAGAAAATAGTTCAGTTTTTTCAGAAATTAGTTTTTTTTTCAAAAATCCGAAAAAAACTGAGTTTTTCAAGCAAAAAAATAATTTAATGTTTCAAAAATCAAAAAAAATCGTAGTTTTTCGGAAAAAAACACTAAACTTTTTTCAGCAATCCCTAACAGGACAACAAGAAATGCTCCACTATCGACGTGGACATGAAGCCGAAGCAGCGCGTGTCAATTTAACACGTCCACTCACAAAACGAGAGCTTCTACCATCACTACAGTACCTCTGTCGATTTACCCTGAAAACGAGTCAACAAAAACCACCGACACCCAAAACAGCTCCTCTGCCACCAACGATTTTAAAGTATTTGAGTGATTCGAAATGGATTATTCCTGATTTGAAGAAATGTGAAGAGCAATTGAAATTAAGATTTTGTGTAATTAATAATTAATTGTTTTAGTTTTGAATTATATCGAATTACGGGGTTTTTTTTGAATGCTTAATAAATAACTTTTTTCTCTCAAATTTAAGTTATATATTCATAAAATCTCGGTTTCTTTCCAGAAAAATTGTCACGGATCCTGTTTTTTATTAAATTTTCAAACATTTTTTTAAGATCGTGAAAATTTTGAAATTAAAAAAAAGAACCTTTCGAGTAATCAAATTTTTTTTTAATTGGAAAAGAATAATTTTTTCAGGCATTTAGAAAATGTCGACAATCTTCGCCCTATCGTCTGGCACATTGCCAAGCGCAATTGCGATGTTCCGCGTTTCAGGTTAATTTTCAGAACAATTGAAAAAAAAAATTCCATTAGGTTACGAATGGTTCATTTTGAAAAAATTTCTGCCAAAATAGCCATAAACAATATAAAAATCTCTGAAAAAATTCGTACGATGCTCTTGCGAAACCCCCCCCCCCCCCAAAAAAAGGCTTTCTGAGCTTACTGTTCACAGTATTCACAGTATTTTTTCCAGGATCACAAAGCCTCCCCGTACTCCGCCAGCTGAGCCGTCGAAAAGTTTGGAAGCCGAAAACGATGAAATACACGAAATTGTACGATTCAGAGAGCAAAATCATCGATGAAGCAATGGCGGTATATCTTCCCGGCCCGAAAACGTTTACCGGAGAAGACACAGCCGAGTTTTTTCTACATGGAAGTCAGGCCGTGGCCGTGAAGTTTGCCTCATGTTTGGCTGGAATTCAAAATGTTCGAGAAGCGAAGCGAGGAGAATTCACGAGGAGGTTATTATTAGCATACGATTTTCAAAAATCGGGGTTCAAACCAGGGATGGGCAGCAATTGCCGTTCGGCAAATTTTTTTCGACAAATTCGGCGATTCCGGCAATTTGCCGATTTGCCGGAAATTTCAATTCCGACAATTTGCTGATTTGCCGATTTGCCAATTTGCCGGAAAAATTGTTTGCCGTCCACCCCTGGTTAAAACGCGCTCCACGGCTAAAAGTTGGGTCTCGCTAGGTTTTGGCTGCTGCAAAACCGTAATTTCGAACGTTTTCAATAAGTTTTCGTTATTTTTGTTATGTTTCCTGTCGTTTATTAATTAATTTTATGTTGAAAAAATGTCCAAAAGTGCTTTAATTTTTCATTTAACCATGAAAACAAAATAACATTAGAGTTTTTGGTTTTGCCGCCGAATAAAAATTCCAAACTTTCCGCAGTTGAGCGCGCTTGCACATCTGTTTCAAAATATTTTGAATGCATTTAAATGCACATTTTGGGTCTCTATAATAACTCTTAGTTAATTTACAGAGCATTTCACAACGGAAAATTGAGCATTTCCGAGGTTCGAGGAATCGATCGGCTAATTAAATCTCGAACCGAAAAAGAACGAAATGCGGCATTTGGTCAAATGCGTGGTGGAGTTCGAGCTATTGAAATAAGGTATTGAAGTGAGAAAAATTGGAATTTTATATTGTTCGCAAGCAATTTGAAAAAACAAAAAAATCCCTCGAGATTTGGAATTTTTGGAAAAAAAAACTTAAAAAAAAAAGGAAAAAAAAAGATTTATAGGGATTTTTAAAAATTTCATTAAAACTTATGATATCGTACGAGCTTTTCAATAATACATTTTTTCAAATTGCCGGAATAGAAATGTCCGGCAAATCGACAATTTGTCGGTATTGAAAACTTCCGGCGAATCAGAAAATTGCTGGAATTGAAATTTCCGGCAAATCGGCAAATTGCTGGAATTGAAATTTCCGGCAAATCGGCAAATTGCTGGAATTGAAATTTCCGGCAAATCGGCAAATTGCTGGAATTGAAATTTCCGGCAAATCGGCAAATTGCTGGAATTGAAATTTCCGGCAAATCGGCAAATTGCTGGAATTGAAATTTCCGGCAAATCGGCAAATTGCTGGAATTGAAATTTCCGGCAAATCGGCAAATTGCTGGAATTGAAATTTCCGACAAATCGGCAAATTGCTGGAATTGAAATTTCCGGCAAATCGGCAAATTGCTGGAATTGAAATTTCCGGCAAATCGGCAAATTGCTGGAATTGAAATTTCCGGCAAATCGGCAAATTGCTGGAATTGAAATTTCCGGCAAATCGGCAAATTGCTGGAATTGAAATTTCCGGCAAATCGGCAAATTGCTGGAATTGAAATTTCCGGCAAATCGGCAAATTGCTGGAATTGAAATTTCCGGCAAATCGGCAAATTGCTGGAATTGAAATTTCCGGCAAATCGGCAAATTGCTGGAATTGAAATTTCCGGCAAATCGACAAATTTCTGGAATGGAAATTTCCGGGAAATCGGCAACTTGCCGGAATTGAAATTACCGATAAATCGACAATTTGCCGGAATTGGAAATTTCCGGCAAATCGGAAAATTGCCGGAATTGAAATTTTCGGCAAACCGGCAATTTGCCAATTTGCTGAATTTGTCGACAAAAACTTCGTGCCGCATACCCCTGACATTTACTCTCAATTTCAGGAAGCAATTAATTCAAATTCTATCGAAACTATTTGTGATCATTGATTTTGGAGAACACGTGAACTTGGAATTACGCGAAGCTCAACAAGATGTCTCTGAAATTCTTCATGAACTCAATCGAATGATCAAAGCGTGGGATGGTGCAGAACGGGCTCAACGTGGATTGGATATTGTGCTCTATGGAAGACCGAATTCCGGAAAATCAAGCATTTTAAATCAGTTAGCGCATGATGACGTGGCAATTGTTAGCTCGATTCCTGGAACCACGAGAGATAGTTTGGAAGTAAAAATGATCATATAAACCTATTGAAGTGTTAAAATTTTTCAAATTTTTCAAAAATTAACCAAAAAATTTCAATCAAATTTTCTTTTGCGATTTTTTTTTCTGAAACTAAAATCAGTTTTTCCAAAACTACAGTAATCCTACAGTATTCCCTACAATACTACTACAGTACTCCAATCATATCCCCCTATTAACACCAAACTAATAACCCTTCAAAATACGAAAAACCAGTTTTTCTCCAACTACAGTAACCCTACAGTAATCCTACAGTATTCCCTACAGTACTACTACAGTACCCTAGCCACGTTCCCTTGAACAATCAATTTTGAAACTCCTCTAAAACACACAATTTTGAAATTTAAAAAGTGGCAAAAATTCCAATTTTTTGTAAAAATTCACAATTTTGAAACTCTTCTAAAATGGGCAATTTTGTAGCTAGAGGACTCAAAATTGATCTGCAAACATTAAAAAAATTTTCCTTTTTAAGAATATAATAGTTTTGAACATTTTTAGGGAAATTATTTTTTTGCCCAAAATAAAAAAAGGATAGTCATTAGATGGCTGAAAATAGTTTGGGCAAAAATAAAAAGTTGTCTAAATTTGTTGAAAACGGGTAATTTATGTATGTTGAATTCAGAAAATCTAGGTTTAACCCGTCAAAAACTTTTAAAAAGTGGCAAAAATGGCAGATTTATGGCAAAAATTCACAATTTTGAATCTTCTCTAAAATGGGCAATTTTGTAGCTAGAGGACTCAAAATTGATTTAGGATTATAAAAAAATTGACCTTTTTCAGAATATAGTAGTTTTAAACATTTTCAGAAAAATTATTTTTTTGCCCAAAATAAAAAAAAAGGACAGTCATTAGATGGCTGAAAATAATTTGGGCAAAAATAAAAAGTTGTCTAAATTTGTTGAAAACGGGTAATTTATGTATGTTGAATTCAGAAAATCTAGGTTTAACCCGTCAAAAACTATTAAAAAGTGGCAAAAATGGCCAATTTATAGCAAAAATTCACAATTTTGAATCTTCTCTAAAACGGGCAATTTTGTAGCTCAAAAGACGAAAAGTCAATTTTTCGAAAACTACGGTAATCCTACAGTACTCCTAGAGTGCCTGGAAAATGTTCCAAACATTAATTGAAAATCTTACAGACAATCATTCAAATTAACGGAGTTCGATGCCGTCTCACAGACACTGCTGGAGTTCGACAAAAAACTAATGACGTCATTGAGGCAGAAGGTATTCGACGTGCTCAAAAACGAATCCAATCAGCTGACATTATCTGCGTTGTCGTGGATCCACAATTCACGTCGGATGACGATGTTGAATCGATTTTGAATGACGTGGAAGTGATGCGAAATCGCGAAGCTCGTGTGATTATTGCAAAGAATAAGTCTGATCTGAGTCTGAAGTATCCAAAACTTCCCTCAAATTTCACTACTGTATCTACAAATGCTACCACAGATACTGGCTGCAAACAACTTCAAAACTGTTTGGGAGAAATTGTAGATGATCTGTGTCCTGAAGCAAGTTATTTACTAGATGCAGATCTGTTAAGGTTTTTTTTTGTCAAAAAATAATATTCAAAGTTGTTTTAATTTCAGAAGATGCTCATTCGAATTGGAGTCAGCTGTAACGTGTAACGACGCAGCAATCATGTGTTCACATCTGGAAGTTGCCTTGGAACAAATCGGAGAGCTCACCGAGGGAATTGTCACTGAAAGTGTTCTAGATGGAATTTTTAGCAAATTTTGTATCGGAAAATAAAAGCTTTGACCATTTTTGGCACTTTTAAATAGTTTTTTTTTGGGTTAAACCTAGATTTTCTGAATTCAGCGTGTATGAATTACCCGTTTTCACCTTTTGATTTTTGCCCAATTTTTTTTCAGCCATCTAATGACTGTCCTTTTTTTATTTTGGGCAAAAAAAAAAGTTTTCTGAAAATGTTCAAAGCCACTATATTCTGATAATGGACAATTTTTTAGTCTTTATAGATCAATTTAGAGTCATCTAACTTCAAAATTGCCCATTTTAGATGTGTTTCAAAGTTGTGAATTTTTGCCATAAATTGCCCATTTTTGCCATTTTTTAATAGTTTTTGATGGGTTATACCTAGATTTTCTGAAAATTTTTTTTCGGCCATCTAATGACTGTCCTTTTTCTTTTATTTTGGGCAAAAAAATAATTTTTCTCAAAGTGTGCAAAACCACTATATTCTGAAAAAAGGCAATTTTTTATTGTTTGGAGATAAATTTTGAGTCGCCTAGCTATAAAATTAACCATTTTAGAAGAGTTTCAACATTTTGGTTTCGCCCTTTTTTTGTGGTCAAAAAAAATTTATGTTCTGAAGTTGTTCAAAATCACTAATAAGTGAAAAAGAAAAAAAGTCGTTTTTTAATTCAAAAACTACAACGGTAGAAGTCTCCTTAAGAACTCTTTTCTCTCTCTCTCTCTTCTTGTCTCTTTTCCAGTGCCTAATTATATTATGGGAAAGCAGACACTCATATCTCATTTGACTCCCGATTTCTGTCAAAACGTCTCATTTTGCACAAGTATCATCTATTTTCTGTAAAAGGTTTTGTTTCTGTGAAAAGTATGTGTGTGTGAAAAAGAAATTGGGATCGTATATAGTATTATAGTATTGTTTGTTCTCCGTCCTTTTGTCTCATGACTCATTGATCAAATCTAGAAATCGGGAAAATTCCCACAAATCAGTGAAAGCCATTCAGTTTTAGAATGTGTTTTGGGATACTAACAATAGTCCATCAAGGTAGTTATGTAAAATAATACTTATCAGATAATGCAAACAACATAATGACCAACGTTTTGTTAGTTGACCGTTTTCGAAAAAAATGTTCAGTTTTGAGTTATGCTTAATTAAACACCACCCGATATTCATGAAAAAACCGTTTGTACATACCTTTATGGCCAGCACTGTAGTTGGATTCAAATTCAGCTAGAGACGAAGACAAGTATTACTTTTCAAAATCCAATGTGCTGACTTGTGACCCATATATTGGCGTATACCGTGTATATCGGATCCATAATGTTGATTTTAAAGACCATATTCATCCACAGAACCCATTTAAAGATATAAGTATGGGGTTAGTCAACTGAGGTCCTCATTACATTAAGTCGTTACAAAAGATTTATTTTGTTCTGAATGTGTGTGTGTGTGTATGCGAATGCATTTAGGCTAACTAACACCCCCCTCCCCCCAATCCATCCGAAAATAAATAAAAAAACAAGACACTCATGTGTAATACATGGGAGGGGGGACGCCTTCTATCTTTTCAACGTCTTCTCCTTTTTGAGCAAAGAAGAAGAAGAAGAAGAAGAAGAAGAAGACTTTTCCTTTTTTTGTGAGAAGACGACGCAGACGTTACAAGAGCACAAAGTTTCTCATTGTGTCTGTCACCTCTTCAATCTTTCTAGGGTCCTCTCACGGCCTGGAGCCTCTCCCTTCAGCAGCACACGGGCTATTGCTGCACACACACACAGAGCCGCCGTCGCCGCCGCCAGCAGAGCACACACTCTGAATCGATGAGGCGTCCGACGACGACGACGTCGTCATCGTCGTCATACACTCCATGGTATCATCACATATTTATTATCTTTCTACAGTATTCCTTGTTTCATATATCACCGACATTCGGGGCGCGTAACACCGTTACTGAAGGTGGACAGCCGCTGACCGAGCTCCTCAGCTCGCTAGATCAACCCTACCCATGTGGGCATGTAGTTGAAGCAGAGCACTTTCTGTCAACAGCGGTTGCACTGAAATTTCCTAGGCTTATTCAACTTGCACACTTTTTTGCGAATCATTCAAAAAATTTTGATCCGCAGCTTCTTGACAAATCGTCATTTCAACAAATTCCACCATTCGATGTTTCGTTTGCAAGAAGAACACACTTTTATGGGCTACAGCTCAATTGCACTGGGAATAACCATCGGTGAGCATTTCTAATAGAAGGCACTTTGGTACAGTAACTCGTTGGTCACAATTGCCCTCTATTTTCTTGAGATTAACTATGTGACAGCTGTGTGGTAGATATGTTTTAGTCCTATAATAATAATACCTATGATTTTAAGCTATTATAAATTGTAATTCTGTACACGATCAAAAAGCCCATGTTCAGAATAGGTTTTATTCCCTGAAACGTCGATCTGGAAATTTTTCAGTAAACTTTTTTGAAAACGTTTGAATGAATAAAAAGTTTCAGAAATCTTCCGCATCTATAATATCATTTTTAAAGCAATGCAACGTTTATTTTTCAGTGCAAAATTTTAAATCTCGTTTAGAACCGTTGTATGGTTTCACTAATGAGGAACCACCATATTAGTCTCTATTAAAATTATAACATGCACAGTTTATAGCACTGGCCTGCAAGTGGGTAAAGTTACAGAATTTGAAATTATGGGGATTATCATAGGCTTTTGTATTAAAATCATAGGAATGACACATATCTACTACTCAGCTATTTCTAACGTAGTAATATAAACGGCACCTGTAAAAACTTTAAAAAATTAATGATATCTATTTCAGATGGCTCCCACGGCTGGTATTCGTGTCACACGATCCAAACAATTCGAATAAAAAAGCCTACTTGACATTGCAATTGGATCAATTTGATGTTGATATGTGTTCTGCGGTGAACTGTCATACGAAAGTGAGCATTTTAACTATACCCAGCATCGGCAGTATTGGTTATCTTTTATTCAATCCCTGAAGATTTGCAAAGAAATCTTTTTTTTGAAAACGTTAACCCTTCGAAGTACCCTAGGGGGCCAAATGACCATCTTGGCTGACGTTTTGACGAGTGTATCCTTCTCTTTTTTTTCGAATCATGAAAAAAAGGACACGGGAAGGGGATTTTGTTCTAAATGGTAGAAAACCGTCTTAAATTATTGCTGTAAAAATTTTAGTGTTTTTTTTTTCGAATAGGAATTCGGTAGGCGTTTTGTCATTTCTTGTCGGAATCGCCTGTGTTATATTTTTAGTTTTGTTTCCGAAAATTTTGAAACCTAAAATATAACGATTTCACTCCAAAAAGGTTTTTTTGCGGCATTGGACTATAACATTTATAAAGCTCATTTAAACATATACTATGAACAAAGCCAAAAAAAAACGACAAAAAATATATTGTAATATACATAGTCGTTTCTTTCATTTTTTGCAATATTAAGTTCACTTTTTTTGGATGGAAATTTTCAAACTTTTTTAATACGAATTTTTATCGTTATCCCCCAAGTTCAATTCAAATCGGTAAAGATATTTTCAAAGCATACTACGCCTTATAAATTAGTGGATCAGCTCTGAATTTGGCGCCAGCTTGCTGCAAAAATTTAGTACAAAATATAGAAATTTTGTTCAGAAGTTGCAAAGCTTTGGTAAAGCTTGAGCAAAACTTATTGTTAGGTTAGTCGGCATCACAGTTTAACCCAAGTTTGGTTCAAACATTTTTATTTGCGTTATTTTAAACTCGCGTAAGACACTGGTCAAGAGTTGGATCAAATTTTGAGTATACTTGTAAGCAGGTTAGATTAAGTCAAGCATAACTTTTTCAACTTCTGAGCAAGTCAGCCCATTATCATGTCTTCTCCACTGAACACTTTGTTTTCTACTCCACAACCGTGTCAGATGAGAATGTTTTTATCATCTTATCCGATCTGTCTTCCACTTGATATTACACATCGTTGTCTTCCAATCTTTTTACCCAATGTTTTTGAGTTGTTTGTTGATATCTGTCACGCAACAAACGCACAACAACTTGGAACTTTGAGTGAGAGAATGGAATGGGTTCTAGTATTATTAGGCATGATTGAATCTGAATAGGAATACACGGAACCAATGTGGTTCCGATCTGATAGAGAACGAAGTTTTTTAATTTATTAGGACCCTAGAAAAAATGTTGCGGCATAAGGCCACTTTGCACAATCATACATCACGATGTAAAATTTTTCAGACTTTTTTTCACCAAGACGTGTGTTTTTCTGAGCATAATACTGTTCTTATGATGTTTTCTGGTCCTTGGAGAAATTTGAAGCGTTTTTAGGAAATCTTATTTTTGAAAAAATCTAAACGTATTTTGTCTGACCCTCCTGGAAGAGGTTTATAAGTCCGAAAAAATTGAAAAACTGCTAAAAATTATAAGTTTCAAAAACTTGAATTTTTTTCAAAAATTTTTTTGATTAGACATTTTTTCGCTAAAAAATTCAGATGTTTTGAATTGTATTCGTAGTCCCAAAACATTACAGAAACGACATTAAATTGAAGTAGGGCCAGAATAAAAGTCGATGCACCATGACTTAAAATCCATATTTCAATGTTCCCTTGTACGAGGGAATAAATAATTGGAAATAAACAAACATATTATTTGAATAGGTTATACATTTTTAGCACAAAAATTATCAAAGAAAAATTTTTTTTCGGTTAAATATGTATTTCTAAACTGTATGTACAGCTTTAAAAAATTGTTTAATAACTAGCTTGGGACCAAATCTATAATATCTAACAGAAATAACTACTCTACCAGCACAGCCCAGGTTCCCCAGGCGTCCGCGACTTAAGCTGACTAGGGAATATTGTTAATAGGGGAATTGCTAGGAAGACAAAACAAACTTTATATGACAGATGAGGTCTTTGGCTACAAAAATCATTTTTTGGAATCTGCTAAACTCTGCCCCACAGCTGAAATGTTCGGCCTTAAAAATTAGTCCTTTTTTTTGCTCAAAATGCCGTTTTTCGTGTGTAGAAGTGGCTACATAAAAGTTTGGCACTAATTTTTAAGGCCGAAAATTTCAGCTTTGGGGCAGAGATTAGCAGATTCCAAAAAATGATTTTTGTAGCCAAAGACCTCATCTGTCATTTAAAGTTTGTTTTGTCCTCCTAGCAATTCCCCTATTAACAATATTCCCTAGTGAGGCAATGACACTCTTCCAAATCTCGGGATCAAAACGTTTTTTGGAGCGCCAAAACTACTGAATTCTAAACCCACATCCTGGTTTTCTGGTTTCTGAATAAGTTCCGTGTAGTGTATCTGCTTAAACAAGAAAATACCTCAATTTTGTGGCATTTTACTAAATTTTTCGGGGGCAAAATCGATAGTTTTGGTCAAAATTGTATTGTCCAATTTTTGGTGTGTGCGGAAAATTTCAAAATTTGCCGAGCTCGGCAAACGGCAATTTCGGCAAATTTGCCGCACACCCCTGGATGGGACGCTGTGACACCACGTGGATCTAGATCTAGATCTGAACTCAATGTCCCCACTATGGGGTCTGAAAAAGTTTGTTTATCTCTGCGTATCTCGTATTCCTATTCATGAGCTTCTACTCCTGTGTCTTTGTGTGCGACTCTCGGGAGCACCGTAGATGTAGCAGAAAAAAGAAGAAAAAGAGATTTTACGACGACGACGACGACGAGATTTTCTTCTTCTTCTCCTTCTTCTTCTTATTTTCCGTTTTTCATCATTTCTGTCCCTTCTCTTCCTTTCTAGGCTCTATGTGTGCTCACAGAAAAAGGGGCGTGGCGTTGAGAGCTCACGCACGCACGCTTCAATGGTCGCCAGAAGGTCCCAGTGCTCCCCCCCCCCCCCGAAAAAAAAAGAGCGGGATAGAATGTAAATAGGAAAAAGCAGAAGAACATAAAGTTGGAAAAAATAAATTAGAGGTATTATAGAGAACAATTTTTTATGTTTTTGATTTTGTTTCAATTTTGCAAAAAAATTCAATAAGGTCGTGTTTTTAAGCAGTGGTGGGCGGCAAATCGGCAAATTGCCGGAGTTGAAATTTCCGGCAAATTGGCTAATTGCCGGAGTTGAAATTTCCGGCAAATTGGCTAATTGCCGGAGTTGAAATTTCCGGCAAATTGGCTAATTGCCGGAGTTGAAATTTCCGGCAAATCGGCAATTTGCAGGAGTTGAAGTTTCCGCAAATCAGAAAACCGGCAAACTATCGATTTGCCGGAAATTTGGAAATTTTCGGCAAATTGAGGTTTTGCATATTTTTTTTTTTGAAATTTCGGCATTTCAATTTTAATCGGCAAAAATGTACGCATCCATTGAATGTTCCTACATCTATTTTGTAAAGTAAGCAAATTCTATGAAAATATCTTTTTAAAAAACGGAAAAAATTTCAAAAAAGTACAGATCTAGGTGTTTCCGCCTAATAAAAAATTCCTCTTGTAATTTGTCGACAAAAAATTGCTGAGTACCCACTTCTCCACGTGTAGTACACGGTGGCTGTATAATAATTTTAATAATATTTTTTTTTTTCAGTGCACCTGGACAGTACACGGAGGACTACGTGTTTCAGCAAAGGCGTGTTGTAATTCGGATGACGTCATTCTGTGCCGAACAGATGCAGAAAGAGGTTCGGATTTTTATGGATCTTTTTTTTAGAAAAAGCAGAATTTCTAATATATCGTATTTTCCTATTGGTATATTAATGCAGACAGGCAATAATAATTAATAAAATGCAATCTAACGCCCCGCCCCCATTTGTTGGGTCTCGTTAGGAAGTGGCGGTAAAGCCGTAAATTCAAACGCTTTCAAAGATTTTTCGAGTTTTTGTTGAGTTTTCCGTTTTTGGTGAATTTGGAAAAAAATCCTATTATTTCAAAAATAGTCGCATTTTTGAAAATTTAAAAAAATCTCCCAAAAAACCCAATAATTATCATTAAACAACAAAAGGAATAATAAAAATTACAAAAAATGTCTGAAAACACTTGAATTTTAGTTATATTGCCAATACCTAACGAGACCCAGTTCTTAGAGGCGGGGCGTTGACATTGGAGCGCCTTTGCATGCAAAATAGCGAAATTATGTTTAATTCAACAAAAAAAAAGTTCCAGGTCGACATATGTTATTGGCTTTCAACTCAATATGTGCACTCATTTGCATTGCGTTGATTCCAATTGTTTGTTATCAGAGAAAACGACAACATGAAGTAAGTTGCTTCAAAATTTCCAAAAATAGTCTGAAATTCAAAAACTCCAAAAAAAAATCGAAAAGATTTTAAACCCCAACTTTTAAAACTGAAATTTTGGCAAAAATTTGAATTTCCTCCGAAATGAGAACTGTGACCAATCAGCGATTAGCTCCGCCCATTTTTAATCTGATTGGTGGAAAAGTGGGCGGAACTGATCGCTGATTGGTCGTGCCGTTCTCGTTTTGAAGGAAATACAAACTTTTTCCAAAATTGAAAAACTGAGGTTTTAAAATCTTTTTTCGATTTTTTTGTGGAATTTCTGAATTTCAGAGGTAGTTTTTGGCTAAAATGGCAAAAATTGCCGTGTTTATCCTATTTTTTGTTGATATATTACACATACGCTAAATTTTACACTTTTTCAGCCAGAAATACGATACCGGGTATCGACACGACAATTTTTCGCAAATTGTAAATAAGCATGCGCCTTTAAAGGGTACTGTAGCTTCAAACATACGTTGTTGCGGACTTTTCATAGCTTTTCTAACGATTTATTCATGAAAAATCAATAAAAAAATTTCGCAACAACAAAAGTTTGAAAATACAGTACTCTTTACAGGCGCACACATTTTTGAACTTTGCGAAAATTTGTCGTGTCGAGACCGGGTACCGTACTTTTAACGCAAAAATCGTAAAATTTAGTGAAAACCGAAAAAAAAGGTTTCGCATTTTCAAAAAAAAATTTTTTAATTTTTACTTTTTCAGACCAAAAATTTTTTATTTTTTTAATTCTGAATTCTCAAAAAAAATCAATTTTCAGGCTCGTGGCTGGGCTCTCATGGAGCTTTTTCTCATCGGAGCATCCATCCTCTACTCGGTTCTTTTTCTCGATTTTGTCGCACCGCCCGAGTACGGTTGTTGTGTGGCAGTCTGGTTGAGACAAATAGGATTTTCAATATTTTATGGATCTATTGTGCTCAAAATTTATAGGTTCGTATCAGGGGCACATTTTTTTGTCGGCAATTTCGGCAAATTGCCGGTTTGGTGGATATTTTCAATTCCGGCAAATTGCCGATCTGCCAGAAATTTTCAATTGGGCGAATTGCCGGATATTTTTAATTCCGGCGAATTGCCGGATATTTTCAATTCCTGCAAATTGCCAGAAATTTTCAATTCCGAAAAATTGCCGATTTGCCGGATATTTTCAATTCCGGCGAATTGCCGGATATTTTCAATTCCTGCAAATTGCCAGAAATTTTCAATTCCGAAAAATTGCCGATTTGCCGGATATTTTTAATTCCGGCGAATTGCCGGATATTTTCAATTCCTGCAAATTGCCAGAAATTTTCAATTCCGAAAAATTGCCGAATTGCCGGATATTTTCAATTCCTGCAAATTGCCAGAAATTTTCAATTCCGAAAAATTGCCGATTTGCCGGATATTTTCAATTCCGGCGATTTGCCGGATATTTTCAATTCCGGCAAAGTGCCAAAAATTTTCCATTCCGGCAAATTGCCGATTCGCCGGAAATTTCAATTCTGGCAATTTTCCGATTGAAATTGAAATTTCCTTTAAAAATGTGCAAAACTACAATTTGCCGAAAAGTTCGGCAATTGCTGCTTTTCCGGCAAAAAACGGCAAATCGGCAATTTTTAAAAATTCTAAAACCGACAAATTCGGCGAATCGACAATTTTCCTGGTTTGCCGATTTGCCGGAACAATCGTTTGCCACCGTCCATATCTATGATGCAATCTTTTTTTTTGCTATTTAAAATATTACTTTCCAGGAACCTCCAAGAATATCGAGTTCGAAAAGCTCAACACGTGTCTGTCCGCGAGCAAGATATGCTCAAATACCTTGCAGCCATGCTTGCACTAACAATAACTGGCCTGATGGCCTGGACAGTTGGGTCGTGGGGCGATACAGCACTATGGAGAACAGCGTGGCCACAATGTCTGATGCAAGGATGGCATGTTATTTGGCACGGGTACGAGTTGCTCTTCCTTCTGTATGCAGTTAGGCTGTGCTATAAGGCCAGGAATAGTGATTGGCTGGAACGATGGCAGTTCACTGTAGCTGTGTGCTTGGAAGCTGTTATCACATTAATGGCCAACTTGATTAGGTGAGTGAAGTCCTGAAATATCTGAAAATTTGTAAATTCAATTTTTTAAAGGTATTCTATTCGAAATTCGGGACGAGCTGACACCCTCTTCATCGTCTCATTTGTCCATCTACAGCTTACAGTTTCGGTGAACATTGTTATCATTGTGGCACCTAAATTCTATTTGGTAATTGGTTAGAAAATTCATTAAATATTATTTATTTTCAGTCAAATGGAGAGCCAAGTCGTCGATCGATGACACTTGGCGGCCACTCGGGACGTGCTCATCCTTCGCTGGCTAAACTACGTGACAACATACTAAACGGAACTATCGACTTTGCGGAAGTTCCGATCGCTGACATGAACCCCGAAGACATTCGGGTCAGTTTGGATTTAAAATTCGTCCCCGCTATTCAATGTCATTTGTTTTTCAGGCAGAGTTGAAGCGCGTCTACACGCAATTACGCATGTACAAGTTGAAAAATTTGTATCAAGACAACCCGCACATTTCTAAAAAACGGGGTGGGAAGAAATGGAGCGATAAAAACACCAAAGCAACACGACGGATCTCAATACCATCATGCTCACCGCAGACGAAACGGATAGAGGAAGACGAGAAAAGTGACCTGACTGTGGAGTCATCACCTCATAACATCTATCTGAGCAATTTCAAAGGAGTAAATGTGAACAGCATTGAGCAACACAATTCAGTTCGGGTATAGAAGCTCACTTATATTTGCGCACTTTCCATTGTTGTTTTCTGTTGATAATTCTTCTAATAACATAAATATATTATTTTATAAAATCAAATCGTCTTTAATCGGTTCATCTTTCATCGCGTGCGATACAGAATTCGATTGCAACAAAAAGGTTTATAATTTCAAAGAACAAACAACTTATGGACGTGGTCCTGGAGCTCCTGGACGAGCAGCAGCGGCGCGCTGTCCGAAACGTGGTGGTGGGTTGCGATCTCTTCTGGCCTCACGGGAACGATTTCTGACGACCTTGCTGTGGATGGCGCAGGCGATGCAGTAATGGAGCTTGTGGTAGAGCTTTGGAAGAGCATACTCTGAAAATAGAATTTAAATCTTTATGAAATAATTTCATGAGCAAACATTTTTTTTAATCAGAATCTGTGACACGGGTATTCAGGAGGACCACTCGCTCTTTGACTTAGAAATGCGGGATAATTTTACTAGGGTCTCTCAATAAAATTCGTCTCTTCGGCAAGTCTCGGAGCTTAAAAAGTGAGGATCCAGCTAAACACACGTGCTGCGAGATTATTCAATCCTTTCCACGAATGATTTAAAAATTCTAAAAACTAACGGGTGTAAGCAGAAGCATCTCCGATGTCTCTAACGGCGGCAGCCTCAACGATGTTTCTGACAACGAACTTCTTGATGGCCTTATCCTTTGGGCAGCAGCGTCCGCAGTTGGTGCAGCGAATGAACGCGACGTGTCCGCGGTTCTTCTTGTTTCTTCCGTGGTTACGTCTCTTGAACGTCATTGTACCCTGAAAACCAAAGAATTAAAGAAATTATAACGTAGCCTTCAATAAATCGAGCGAAAAAATTCGAAATTAAGACAATTCTCACTAGAAATTATTCGGATTAAGCTGTTTCACATGCAGAGATAAGGAAAATGCGACAGGATATCAATTTCAATCCTAGAATCAAGAGAAAATGGCGAAAATCGAGGATTTAAAGAAATCTGACGAACTAATCTGGCGAAAACATGAACTAAATCGATTATATTTGTCAATTCAATTTTTTTAAACAGAAATTTCAGAAAAAACGATGAATTTTCAAGAAAAAAGTCAAAAAATCGTTTAGGCCAGCAGAAAAGTGAGCGAAATACGATGGAGAAACGTTAAATGCACACTGGGTTACGATACCTGCACATCTAACTCAACGCTGCCGGACACCGGCCATGGCCGCCGCTATGGGGTTTTCTAGGCCATTTCTCGCGTTTCGAGAAATTGAAATCTATTTTTTCACAGAAAAAGAAGGAAAAAAAGGGATTTTCAGGGTTTTTTTTTTGGAAAATGAATAGAAAATAAAATTTTTCATGTAAACCTATAGGGTCTACAGCGAAAAAGCACTCGAAAATGTAATTGAAAGAAGGAACGTCGCCATGGCAACGGGAGAAGTGGGCTAGTGGAGTAACTCATCGATTTTCGCAAGCTTCTTTAAGAAATGTTCACGAAAACGGACACCTGTACTAAATACTTTCAATGTTTGATGGGACATTTCGCCTTGTCGACGATTACAATATTTTCTCAGGTTAGGAAGTCTCGAAAAAAATTATTTAAAATCTAAAATCTATTTTTCAAGGCTTCTCATTTGGAAGCATCAGTTTCGGGCGGTGCATCCATCAGTGAGGAGGCCCGAATAGGCTTCACAGTTTGCCTGGTCTTCACAAAACTCGCTATTCTCATCGAATTCGCCTCAATTCTCGTGGATCTCCCGTCGCCGTCTCGATCTCTATATTCCACGTTGTCACACACGATTGCCAGCATTTTCTTTCTAATTTTCATCTACGATTCGCATCCACCTGCACATTTTTGGCTACTTTTCGCTTTTCTTTCCCTTCCACCGTGCGTTCTTGCCGTGAGCGCATCGATCGGCGGATTTAGGCGAAAGGAATGGCAAAAATAAATCAATTTTTTTATTCTCCCTTGTTCACAAAAGACTGACGGACAGTCAATTAAGGGAAAACGTAACACTGAAATGAATGTGGGTAGGATATCGATATCAAACAAAAAAAGTAATGAAGAGGGGACGAAACGAGACCATATGGAGCAGGAACTAAAGTTGATGGGAATAAAAAGTAAAACGAACGGGGAACACAAAAAAATAAATCAATTTCAAGATCACAGATCGTCGAAATTAGGCTTATGAGTTTTTAAAAGATGAAAACCATGCAGATAGTAGGAAAGAAATGGAGCCAAGTTTGAAATCCTAAAATAGTGAAGGAAAGTGACCAGAAAAAGTGTAAATTGGTGTGAAATTCAAGACTGTTGGCATTGAACGCCTTGTGGCCCGTGTCCATGTCCACCGAATCCACCGTGTCCTTCAAAGTCGTCGCGCTCAGCGAAATTCCTGCGAGATGCTTGTGGATCTAACTCGGTCAGCTCAACGACTTCCGCGTCTTCATCAATGATTTCTTCTCCTGAAAGAAAAATGATTAGTATTTCACACTGTAAACGCAATAAAACGAACTCTTTCCAGGCAGTAAATCGGCTAGCTTCTTCGCGGCATCTGGATTAATTTTATCGGGGAATTTCACATCGAACTGTACGAGAAGATCTCCTTTATCAGATGATGCTCGACGCATTGGCATTCCCTCGTTGTGGATCACTTTAACATCGGCATGAGCAATAACCTCTCCAGGAAGAACACGATAGAAAATTGTTCGACCATCAAGTGTACTGATTGTTCGCACAAATCCGCACAGAGCCTCGGAAAGATCGATATTGTGTTGAATAATCAGATTATCGCCTTTTCGGACGAATTTCTCGTGTTCAACCTCGTCGAGCACAACTACAAAGTCTCCAGGCTTCTCAATACCGATCACTTCGTCTCCTTTTCCTTCGAACACAAACTTCTCGCCATCTTTCATGCCAGGCGTGATTCCAACTTCAATAATTTCGTCTTCTTTCACCTGAAATCACTAATTATAGTTTCGAATTCGATTGGAGAAAAGTCAAACCTGCTTCTTTCCGTTACACTTTTTGCAGCGATCTTTTTCAAGGAATGTTGAGCCTTCTCCATTACAACTGTCGCAGTGAGATTGCATTTGTTGAACCATTGGTCCCATTCTGATAACACGAACCTTGATTCCACGTCCACGACAATCAGAGCACTCCTTAGCGGATCCCTCGTTGCCTCCAAGTCCCTTGCATCCTTTACAAGTGGCAGTTCTTGAGATTTTCAGCTTTTTCGTAACACCCTTGTACAGTGTGTCGAGTGTGACCCGTAAATTGTGAACCGTTGGTTTTACTCGACGTTCTCCACGACCACCACGACCACCGCCTCCGAAGAACATGTCGAATACGTCGAACGGATTGTGGAATCCCTCTCCGCCACCACCACCGCCTTGAAGTGCTTCTTCTCCACCCTGATCATAAATCTGACGTTTCTTCTCATCTGATAATACTTCGTATGCCTGCAATATGAGTAATTTCAACTTTGCAGCTGGATTTCGTAACAAACCTGGGAGATCTGCTTGAATTGCTCAGCTCCGTCTGGATTCTTGTCTGGATGGAATTTGAGCGCCATTTTACGGTAGGCCTTCTTCAACTCATTGTCTGAAGCATCCGGCTTTACTCCGAGAACGTCATAATATCCTGTTTCCTTCACCATTTTGATAAATACGAATCTGAAAAAGAAAATAATAATTTTTCTTCATTTATCGACGAATTTCGAGTGTCAGAATGAAAATTATACCAAAAAGCGAATTGTTTTGCGTAAATCCAACACGATAAAATCGATTTTGAAGTCAAAAATGGGGAAAGTCAAGAGATAAAGGGCGAAAAAGAGGAGAAAACGCGAAAACTGTTCTAACGATTTTTCGTGAACATTCTCGACACTTTTATCGGTGGAGCGCACTTGCAACTCACCAAGCGGGGACATTTTTGTCTCGTGGAAACTGATTCGTGAGAAATATTTTAAAAATGCACGATTATTTGTGGAAAACTAAAAAAAATCTTACATAGATTTTCATTCAAAACAACTATTATACAGGATAGCAATTGGGGAGATACTGTAATTTTAAAATCTTTTTAAAAATCTGTTTTTTTTTCATTCATGAATGAACTGCAGTTTTGATGTTTTTTCAAACGTATTCTTCAAAAACTCGAGAAATTAGCAAAAATTGAGGCTTTGTTCGAAATTTTCCGCAGCTTCCGTGATTCACACATTAAAAAAACTCCAATTTAAAATTCCCGCAAAAAAGTGGCATGGCCGTGACCGAGGTTTCACCTGAGCGGCTCCATTTTTTTCCTAGTCCATCTTGATTTTTTTCCGAATTTGGAATTTCAAGCTCAAAATTTGTTTGTAATATCAATGGAATTACACATTTGGCCGTCAGACTTCGGTCTCCCAACTATTGACGTTGTGTCTCTGCAGTTTTTGGTAAGATTTTGTGTCAACTTTGGTTAATTATCGTCATTTCTGTTCCAGGCGTGCTCTAAAATGTGTGCCAGCCCAGTAAGAGTCATCCAATCGACCCGTCCTTGGAGATCGCCGAGCGGTGAGCTCCCAATGGTCGCTCAAACCGAAGGAGAAGCAAAACCAGTGACAGATTTCGAAAAATTTGTGGATATTCTGAAAAAGTGCGGCCAAGACGTGGTTATCGATGCAGACTTGACCACTATTGAGAAAGCACAGTTGGACGCATTTTCCTGTTATTTACATCACAATTTGTATCCAGCAGTGGTAAGATTAAAGAAAAATTAAGCTGAAATAAATCAATTTTCCCTTCCAGATGCACACATTTTGGACGGACGAGCTCAATTACAATACAGTGACGCAATATTGGTACGCATCTCATCTGCATTTCCCCTACAATCTGTATTACCTCGAAAAGCGACGAAAGAAGGCATTGCGATTGTTGGCTGGAAAGAATGACACTGAAATTTTGAAAGAAGCATTCATGGCGTTGAATACTCTATCCACAAAGCTTGGCGATAATAAATTTTTCTGTGGAAATAAGCCGACGTCACTGGATGCCCTGGTATTCGGCTACCTTGCTCCACTGCTCCGAGTTCCACTGCCAAATGATCGTCTTCAAGTCCAGCTCTCAGCATGTCCGAATTTAGTGAGATTCGTGGAAACTGTGTCATCAATCTACCTGCCACTTGGCGAAGATGAGCTCAAAAGACAACAAGCGAATCGGAAAATGTGGCAATCTCGGATCTCGAAAGCAAAAGCAGACAAAGAAGCCGCGAAAACAACAGAAGAAGCGTCGGAATCACTTCCAGAAGAGCCTCCAATGCGGGATGCGATTCTCTTCACTCTCGGAGCTCTCACGTTGTCATTAGTGTTCGCAATTCATACCGGTCTGATTCAAGTGTCAGTCGAAGAGGAGATCTCTGAGTGAAAATTGTTGTATTTCTTTTTAAATTGTTCTTCTTTTTTTGCTTGCCCCCTACCTACTGCCACCCACGAGACGACAAAATCAGAAATTTTCTAGTCCCTCTACGTTCATCTGATTGCATTTTATTGGTTCATAGAACATTTTCTGGTAGATTTATTGGATCGTAAATATAATGAATGCTTTATTTCCGAAATTTAGCTTTTTGCGCTTTTTAGTTGGATTTGGACGGAAGCGAGGAAAAATTGAATCAGATATGAATTTCGAACTCAAAAAAGCAATTATCAATTTCTATACATTTAAGGAAGAAAGATCCTCAACAAGCTAGAACTATTGTTAATTTTAAAAAAAGTTAATTTTAATTACTATATATTTGAACAAAATGATAGGAAATTTTCAATTCCGGCAAATTGTCGGTTTGCCGGAACTTGTCAATTTCGGCAATTTATCGGTTTGCCGGAAATTTGAAATTCCGGCAAATTGCAAGTATGCCCGAAATTTTCAACTCCGGCAATTCGCCGATTTGCCGGACATTTTCCATTCCGGAAAAATTTGCCGATTTGCCGGAAATTTTAAATTCCAGCAATTAGCTGATTTGCCTGAAATTTTAAATTTTGCAAATTTGCTGATTTGCCGGAAATTTTCAATTCCGGCAATTAGTTTATTTGCCGGAAATTATAAATTCCGGAAAAATTTGCCGATTTGCCGGAAATTTGAAATTCCGGCAATTTGCCGATTTGCCTGAATAAATCGTTTTCCGCCCAGCCCTGGTTAGAACTATTACGGAAACTCAAAATTCTGAGAATGCGTATTTTACAACATATTTGGCGCGCAAAATATCTCGTAGCGAAAACTACAGTAATCCTTTGAATGACTACTGTAGCGCTTGTGTCGATTTACGGCCTCGATTTTTGGAATGCTTTGAAATTATTTATTTATAAGTATGTAGAATAATAAAATTAAACGAAAAGGGAAGAAATAATACGAAGAAACATTTCGAAAATCGAGCCCGTAAATCTACACAAGCGCTACAGTAGTCATTCAAAGGATTACTGTAGTTTGTGGTAAGTTTTAATTTTCAGTGAATGCCCCTGAGCACATTCTAACCTTATACTATTTTCCCTTACTATTTCGATCATCAGGAACTTTCCTCAACACTTTTAAAACATAAATATTTAATAATAAAGAGCTTTTTTTTGTAAAACTCGAGAATATTGAAACTCTTCTGGTGAAATTGAAATTTTTTGAAAAATTTTAAGAGTTTACAAAATGTCGAATTTGCTTTTCTTCATATTGCAGCGTTTAATAAGTATTTGAGACATGTGGAGTCTTAAGCTTGCAAGCTTATGAACACACCATATTGATAGAGAATTGTATTTTTTATTCATTTATTACAATTCCCCTCGTACAAGTTCTCGACAACGAGTTGACAACGATTCATCTATTTCAGGAGGTCAAAGAGTACACTCCGGTCCAAAAGTAATATGACTGAGCACAGACATTGTCTGTTGTGAGCCTGCTGAGATAATTCTGCGTCTTCTACGTAGAACAGTGTCTTGTAGCGTCTCTCTTAGCCTTCTTGCTCTAAACTCACCATTGTAAACGGTGTATAACCTTGAAGAAATACGAGGTTGGTTTTATTTTCGTAGGTTATGTTGTTTCAATTTTTTTTTCGATTATATAAAGTGTATGGTTTTTTGATAGAGGAGGTTTTCAACATAAAACATGGCTATTAGCATGATAGTTCAATTAATGTTTCAACCTATTTACAAAGTTTTTTGAATAACAATTCAATGGGGTTATTCAAGTAGTGTCGGAAAATTATAAAGTGTAGAAAAATGGCGTCACAAATGTATTGAAATTCATTTTTTAAAAAAATGTATTTTATACAGTTGTGTGTCATAATCCCATAACTAATCTACAATTTCTATAAGTTTTCATGATTGATTCGACTTCTTCTTGGCCACATGAGAAAACTGCATTTTGGAGATTTATCAATGGAGCATTTCTATGTGATCTAGTCTAGGACCCAATCTATTCATCTCAAACAACCAATAATATGTGAAGCATATAAAACATTTACTGTCTAGTTTTTTCTAACTTGGAAACTTTTTTTCCAAACCAGCTTACTATTAGCATACTATTCACATATGTTCATATTTATACTTCATATGATTAACTACCCACAGTTAATTACATTTCAGGAAAATGATAAGTTCACTTTATAATTTGGCAATTGATAAAGTTATTACAAGTATCACTAAAGGTGAGTTAATGTCACGACCACATTTATATAAAGTAACTATTAAAGGCCACTATCAAAACAGAAAAGAAAGCTGCAGTCTGGATCCAAAATCCAGTAATCAAATATTTGCGACACTCCTCAATAACCGTTTTCTGTTGTCTTGTGAACTCAACGATATCAAAGGACTCGTCTTTAACCTGACAGATGTCGACTTGAAAATGAACTTAATTCACCATGAGTCTATGAAAATGACCAAGTCTCATTGTTTAGACTCACTTGCCTTAGGTTCATTCGCATTTGTGCATAGAGATTATTTTTGTGGAATAAGTGAGTAGAAGGAGGGTTTGTTGTTCTAAACTGTAATATTCAGTCATATTAATTAGAATATGAAAGGAAACTGCAAAAAAATCAATGATGCACAAGACAATTTGGTACTTGTGTAGTACATACCTTCATTTCAAAATTGAATTAAATTTTCATTTCTTTTTCCATTCAAATTGAATGTGATAGGTATATATTTTTTACCTGTTAGGCTTACTAGAGAATATCTTCCACCAGCATGCCTTAATATGAAAGTTTTTACCGCAAACGGTATCTATGATCATTGGCTAACATAATCTATACTAGTGCAAAAATTCTGCAAAAATAGCTAACCGTGTGCTCTTTTGCGTTTTTCAGTCAAACTTTCTCATACTTCATCGGATTTTTTCGCAGTTTATTTTTCATATTCCTACTAATATAACTGACTATGAGATCCTTTAAGTTCCTTCTAATATAAAGTTTACAGAACGGATTAACATTGTCGGCATACTAAATGACATTCTGAACAAGGGATCCCAAACAAAGCTGAAGCATTTGGAGATCAGAAGTGCCGGATTAGTTTCTTATGGATGGTCTACCAAAGTACTTTTCTTTCCTTGAAAATACAACGCTTTTTTTTTAATTTCTAGATTTCGGATATGCTTCCATCCCTCAAAAGTTTAAAGGTTACTTACATAGTATTCCTGAAAGGAATATCCAAATTGAAAAACCTACAACAACTAAGCATCAGAGACTTGGAATTCAGGGACTGCGAGAATTTGATGGATTTATTTAAATTATTCAATTTAAGAACCCTAGAAATGTCTAAATCTAAGTAAGTACACCACTTTCAGTTTTTAGATTCCCAAATAACATCACAAAATATTTGAGACCACTAGAGACATCTAAAAATATCAGAAGGTTTGTGGAGTGTGGGATGGCTCTACCAGCGTTGAGAGTTATGGATTGCAGTGGAACTGACATTGAAGAAGAGCTATTTGCAAAATTGTCGAGATCTCATCCAAAACTTGAAAAATTTGCATTATTAAGCAAGTTTCTAAGTTTCTGGATCCCGAAAGTTTAAACATTTGGATTCCAGATTGCCATTTGCAGTATTCGACGTTGCTCACAAAAATTACAGTTCTCAACTCAGCGACATTGGCGTCTTCTCTCGAAACTCTCAACTATTACACGGATTTGAAACGAAGTGAACCTGCCAAAAAGTGCTTGTCAGATATGTTATTTCTGTTGAGACAACGCAATGAATACGATTGGGCTGATTGTTTGAAAATTATTTTCCGTGTGATTGAGACTTTCGTTACGGACACTTGTTCACTGGGCAGCGCGACCACTCCACATACAATTGGAATACTCTGTGTGGCAGAAATTGCAACGTGAGTTTAAAGGTGGAGTACCAAAATCTAAGAAATATTTTCAAATGACTCCCTGATTCCGAATAACTGACAAGGAAAGTAAGTTAATCTAGTCCCGGACTTCGAATCGAGACGTATGTCATTTGAAAGCTTAAGGTTAGCCTAGATCACCACAAAAATTTTAGCGGCGGAACTCAACTCTGAACCAGGGGTGTGCGGCAAATTTGCCGATTTGCCGAAAATTGCCGACTTGCCGAGCTCGGCAAATTTGCCGATTTGCCGAATTCGGCAAATTAAAAAAAACCAGCAATTGCCGATTTGCCGAGCACGGCAAATTTCAAAAAAGTAGATTTGCCGAATTTGCCGAGCTCGGCAAATTTCGAAATTTGCCGCACACGTCAAAAATTTTACAGTACAATTTTGACTAAAATTATTGATTTTTTCGCCAAAAATTTAGTAAAATGACACAAAATTGAGTTATTTTGATGCTTAAGCAGACCTAAGACTACACGGAACTAATTCAGAAACCAGATGTGTGTTAAGAATTCGGTAGTTTTGGTGGTCCAAAAACATCAAAAATTATCAAAATTTTCCGAGTTTGTTAAGCACGGCAAACTTGCCGAATTTGCCGTGCTCGGCAAATATTGAAAAAAGAGATTTGCCGAATTTGCCGAGCTCGGCAAATTTTGAAAAACCAGCAATTGCCGATTTGCCGAGCTCGGCAATTTTTTCCATTTGCCGCACACCCCTGCTCTGAACCTTCAAAGGTACATCCATTACATATTTCAAGAAATTTTTAAGCTTAAAAACCACCTCATATTCGGTGCAAAAGGCCCAATTGGAAGAAATTTGTACCTTTTTATATGCCCCGATACAAAAAAATAGTTTTGAAAATTTTTCAAAAAAAAATTTTTTGACCAAAAATTTGGCCTCAAATTTCAGATTTTTTGCAAAAAAAATAAAAATTTCCAAAAAGCTTCCACATTGTTTGTTTGACACTAAAGACCCCCAAAAACAATTTTTAACCGCTCATAGCCACTTTTAAGGCCATTTACTTGACCTTCAGCAAAAAAATGCACTGTAGCACTTTCAGATGGCGCTTTCAGGGGTTCAGAGTTGAGTTCCGCCGCTGAAATTTTTGTGGTGATCTAGTCTAAACATAAGCTTTCAAAAGGCATACGTCTCAATTTAAAGTCCGGGACTAGATTGACTTCCTTTCCTTGTGAGTGAAAAAATTAAAATTGCCTGATTTCATATTTCATCTTAAAATCGCTTGTGCATCCATGAGATTTTTCAAACGCCAAATATTCGCGTTAGTGACGCCATGTGTCGATTTACGAGATTTGTGTATATTTACGAAATCCTTAATCTTTATCGGATGCTGATTTCCGTTTTTTAATGGGGTTGCTCCATTTTCGTCGGTTTCTGCCAAATTTTTTAAAGAAAATTTATATTATCAAAAAACTGACAAACTTTCCATTGCTTAGGTCACAACTTGACGGAAAATCCAAATATATGCTTTTCCCAATTGAAAACCAAAAATTTGGCTAGTTTTTTGATAACAAAAACTTTAGCAAAAACCGACTCGTTGAAAAAATATATAATCAGTGGCAAATTTGGAGTCATTTAAAAATATTTCTCAGATTTCGGTACTCCACCTTTAATGTTTTCACCAGCTATGTTAGTCGTTGTGGATTTTGGTTTTGGTGGTTTCGGTGAAAAAATGAACATTTCCTATATTTCAGAAATAATGCTGAACTACTACGTCCAATTGACGCAACAAAATCGTTACGTATATTGCTCAATCTTACATATACGTTGAATCGAACGGATACAGACATTACGCGAGGACTTAAGGAATCGATTTGGTTGGCGATATTTATATTTGTTTTCTGGAAGAAACATATTCCGATCCGATACTCATTGTTTTAATATTGCAAATAATTGCAAAATGCTTTCTAAGAAAAACCACTAATTATAAAATTTCGAAGGAAACTATCAAAGACTCAAATATCCTCATTAGAACTTTAGAGCATTGCACGTCTCTACAGAATCATTGGGCATGCAGAACAATCATCAAAACGATGTCCAGTACGATTATGAGTAATCCAGAAACATGCCTTCATGTCATTGAAAACGGAGGAGCCAAAGAGTTGTTCAAGTTTTTATTGGGATTTGACAATGAAACTATTCAACTTGGAATTCTTCGCATTTTGAGAAGTCTAGTGAGTATTCCAAATGCAAATTTTGACAAGTTTATAAATGTAGATGTTCAGTACTTAAAGTGAGTAACTCATACTTTTCTCTCAGAAATCTAAGAAAATTTCAGACAAATATTCAACAAATGGAATACAGACAGACTATATATTCTTTATTCAATTCTTGCGATCCTTCTGAATTACTCTGATCAAGTTGATCAAAGTTTTTGGAAATCTGTTAATGAACTGTTAGAAAACAATTATCATCGGCTGAAAACAAGTGAAAATGTTGATATCGATTTGAGATTTCTTCAGCGCGTGATGGCAACAACACAATTTGATGGAACAACCCTTTGGGTTATTTATACAACAAAAAAGATGATGGAACAAAATAAATACTATAGAAAACGAGTAAAGGAATCGAATATATTTAACTTGATGAAGAATGTCAGAGTGAAGAAGGATCTGGCGAAAGTTGAGTTAGAGCTAATTTTAAAGAGTTTGAATCAATTATATAATTTATAAGTTTTTCTAAAAAATCTCTTATTGATTTGATTTGATTTGATTTGATTTGATTTATTACTATTAAAATCGTGATGAAATAAAAGATGAATCGTATAAACCCATTGAAAAAATAAATGCATAATACATATTGTTATTGCAGACATTCATACTTATTCATTACTCGAATAAACGAATTTCGTAGTGAGACGTTTTATGGCGGTTCAAAATTTCGAAAAAGTTACACTGATTCTAGCTGAAATCTCGAATTCGGCACACTTCAGTGTCGCAGCTGTCAGAGTTGCCATTTCTTGAAGTATCACCTTTTATAGCATATTTTGGTTGTTTTTTCTCTTGTTATTTCGTTGCATATTACAGGAACCCAAAATTCCGAGAATGCGTATTGCACAGCATATTTGACGCGCAAAATATCTCGTAGCGAAAACTACAGTAATTCTTTAAATGACTACTGTAGCGCTTGTGTCGAATTACGGGCTAGATTTTTTTAAAAAGAAATTCATTTCGAAAATCCAGCGCTACAGTAGTCATTCAAAGAATTACTGTAGTTTTCGCTACGAGTTGTTTTGCGCGTCAAATATGCTGTACAATACGCATTCTCCGAGACTCCGAGCGCTCGATTTTCGAAATGAATTTATTTTAAAAAAAATCTAGCCCGTAATTCGACATAAGCGCTACAGTAGCCATTTAAAGAATTACTGTAGTTTTCGCTACGAGATATTTTGCGCGTCAAATATGCTGCACAATACGCATTATGTTCCCGTAATAAAGTAAATTTTAAGCCGATAGGGGGAATCATAAAATCATCGAAATTGGCTACCTATCGGTTTTTTTTCTTTTCCGAGCCCAGTATTTCTTTTTATTTTCCTGTAAAGTGAAAGATTTTTATTTTCTGAATACGTTTTCAGCAGCTCGTTCAGGTGAAGAAAAAACCAAGTTTATTTCATAGTAATAATTGAATAACAAAAGGACAACGAGAACAGAGAGAAAACAATTGAACGAAAAAATATAACAACAAAAAACAAAACAAAAAATTGGATATCTATTGCATTCCAAATTTCTTAATCTTAAATCCAGCTGTCTTTGGAATCTCGTCTCCGGTTACCTCCAGCTGTACGATACGGCTATTCATTGACTGGAATGGTGGGATTTCTGAGAAAAAAAAGAAAATGATTATTTTGGATTTGTAAATAGCTGGAATTTTCGTTTTTTTTGTTTTAATTCAAAAACATTGACAAATGTTAAAATTCCATTTTTCGAGTTTTTGGAAAACGAATATTTGGAAAATAGCCACGGATTTTGCAATTTTCAACAACAAAAAACTAGAAAAAGCTAATTAATTCTGGGAATTCCACAGTTAAAGTATTTTTTTAAAATCAAAATTCGCTTTCCATTTGAATGTAAGAATTTGAAACTTTTGCTCATTTTTCTGATGAAATAGACTTTTTCGACATTTTTCCAAATTTTGTTCCGTTTTTTCCAGAAAAATGTAATTTTAACAAAATAATTTTAATCTTCTCTTCTAATTTTCAGCTTCATCTCTCCGTACCATTTTTGAATGAATTTCTGCGAGTTCTCTTGGAAGGACTCATTCCATCTCCATTTTGCTCAACTTCTTCTCTCAACCTCATTCCATTGACTAGAAGTCGAGTATCTTCATTCTCTCGTTGTTTCTTATTCGCTTTTAGTGGACCATCTTGTGCAGAGACTACAGTACCGGATTCCTGGAGATTTGAATTGATACTAATAATTATTATCGAAAAAAACTACTTTTTTTCACATTTATAAATTCCAAACAAAAAATGTTTTTAAAAATTTTTCTAAATAATTAATTTTAAAAAATGTTCAAAAATTTCTTTTCTAGAAGTGTCTGAAAAATTTCGTGTTTCGATTTAAAAAGGGTAGTTTGGAGAAAAAAACGTTCGATTTCCGATTTAAAACAACAAAAAAAATCGAAATTATTTCGGAATATGAAAAGAAAAATTGGTTTTCCGATTTTGAAATATTGGAAAAAAAATTATGTGAAAAAAAAACTTTTTTTTTAAAATTAAATAATTCGGTATACATTTCTATCAAATAAAAATATAATAAAAAGAATTTGAATTGATACTACTAAGTATTATCAAAAAAAAAACTACATTTTTCCACATTTTATAATTTCCGAACTAAAAAAAAATTCCGAAAAAAAAATTCTAAAAAACTAAATATATCGGAAAATAATAAAATTCGGAAAAAACTTTTAATTTCCGATTCCAAAACAAAACATCGAAATTATTTCGGAATGTTGGAAAAAATCAATTTTTAAATAACTTGGTATCCGAAACATATAAATGTTCTTTTTTTCCCGAAAAAAAAAAAAAGTTTTTAATTTTTTTTTTGGAATTTTTTTCATTGAAAACAAAATTTTTCCATATGAATTTCCGTCATTTTCACAATTTTTCGTTGAAAAAAATTGCAAAAATCGCGTACCACATCCAAAATAGACCAATGTCCATCATATGAAGCAGTCATAATCTTATTTGAATCAATTCCAATCAGATAAATCGGTTGTCCAGGAATCAGCGATTTTGGAGAACTTGGAAGCATTCTGAGCTGATTGGAGCAGGCAGATCTCTTGATTAGACCATTTGAAAGGTTAACTTCATGGAATATCTTCTTAGTGTCCTGCTGATTATTTGAATCATTTGGAGTGATAGTTGATAGAACAAATGCTGATGTTGAATTAATAGTCATATCAATTGGTAGATCCACTTTCAGTAATCTAGATTCTCCAGTTTCAGTGTTAATCGAGAAGATTTGTGAACGAGTTGTGAGCACACATATATAATTTCCACATGGTGATGACACCATTCGGGATACACTTCCACAATCAGCTGAAATTTATTTAATTGTCACATACTACAAACTACAAATTGCCCAGTTTTTCAGATGTTGTAATTTCACAAGGTTTTGATATGCCCCTCCCTCTTAAAGGCGCACAGATTTATTTAGATGGGTCTCGGCGAGCTCTTTTTTTCGATTTTTTAAAAATTCATTTTCAGTTTTTTATTATGGGAACACAAAACTCTGAGAATGCGTATTGCGCAACATATTCGACACGCAAAATATCTCACACTACAGTAACTCTTAAAATTGATACAGTAGTGCTTGTGTAGATTTAAAGGATTACTGTAGTTTTCGCTACGAGATATTTCGCCCGTCAAATATGTTGAACAATACGCATTTTCACAATTTTGTGTTCCGATAATAGAATGAAAAATCATAAAAAAGTCGAACAATCCAGAATTTTAGATTTTAAAAAATTCCAATAAAGGTATGAAATTTGTAGTTTGTAGTCTATATGCAATTTTTAAGCTTCCAAAGCCTATTAATCACCTTGACTAATAATACTCTTCAACTCCTTCCCATTTTCCGTCTCCAAATCGAATTCCAGCACTTCAAAATCGGATTTTGCCACGTAAAAACGAAGATTTTTCGTGATGCTCAATGACGTGGCACACACATCCAACGTGGCAGTCTTCACAACTTTTCGATTGATCTTCTTGACCATCGGAGAGATTTTATAAATAGTGACGTCATGACAAGTTCCGATAGCAATCAAATTTCCATACGGAGAAGCTGCCCAACAAGTGATAATTCTCTTTTTTGGTGTGAATATTTTTGCCAAATGAATCATTTCATAGTGTTGTTGAAGTATCACTGATCCTTCTGATGGTTCATCTTCTCCCGATTGTTTCCACATCACATCCAAGTAGTTCTCACCAGCACTGACAACTATGTCACTGGCCACGTGGAGATTCTTTTGTTGATGGAACATCAGCTTTTGGCAGCCACTTTTGCACGTGTAGACGTCGAAATCTTCTCCGGCGGCGAAAATCTGCAAAAAAAAAAGTTTTAAAGTTTTTTTTTGTTGTAGAAAATCAAGTTTTTTATTCCACCATTTCTTGAATCCGCGGTGCCTCGAACGAGAATTTTAAAATTAAAAATCGTGAAAAATGTTCTAATTTTTTAATGAACTGTTCCTAAAGAGCATAGAATAATTTATAGTCTAAATGGAATTTTTTTTCGGACTTTTAGTTATTACTCCATTAAAAATCGGAAAAATTTTGTATATTTCGATTTTTCTGATTGTTTCATTAAAAAATACTCCGAAAAAATTTATCTAGATTTTCAGTCTTTTCCTGCGAAAATCGGGAAATTTACAGATTATTACGAAAAAACGCAAGGTTGTCATTGAAAATGTAGATTTTTCAGTGATTTTCAGGGAAAATAGAGGAAAATAAACTCAAAAAATCGTAATTTTCGATTTTTCAATCATTTTTAGAGGAAAATCGAGAATTTTCAATTTTTAATTTAAATTTTTAACCCATACAATATTCTCATAAACCGCCATCGATCGGACATCTCTTGCAGGTCCAGTTCTCCGATTTACAATCTCGTAATTTCCATTTCTAGTCTCCCGGAGCTCAGTGATTCTTGGATCAACGCCAGCGATATTCAACGTGGAATTATCAGTAGAAACCATTGCGAGAATATGTGATTGAAGACAGGAAATCGATTGAATCAAAGATCCATCAATTGGATTCCAAAAAGTGACAGTTCCACGAGAATCTCCACACGCTAACAGTGAAGGTTTGACGAAGAGAACAGACCAGGCAATTGTTGGATCACGACGGTTGAGACGATCCAGTTTCAGAGTCTGTTGAACTTTTCCGTCGCCAGCAATAATTACACCATCGATTGATCCAATTGCGACGATGGTTCCATTACTTGAAACATCGAAAAGTCGACTTTCAACTCCCAGAGATATCGATGAAATTATCATCTTCGTCGAGACATCGAAGAAATAAAGAACAGAAGAGTGCGAAATCATTGCAATTGTGTTCTCCGTATGCTTACAAGCCGCCCAAATCGTTGACGCCGAAATTTGAATTCTCTTGATTCTTTCAATATTGTGTGGATCGATGAAACACACTGAACCATTTGCATGTGAAGACATCAGTTCTCCATTATCAACGAATAGAAGGTGCTCAATTGAGCCATTTTCTGGGCATACGGTGAGTTCTGGAATTGCAAGCCAGCTGCTAAGGATGTTGTAGAATTCGATGTAGTCGTGGGTTTCCGAGGATCTGAAATATTTAGTTATATGTATTGATTTATGATGATTTTAGGGGAAGTAGAGTCAATTTTTTTTTGCTTCAAATGACAGAAAATATACCCTATTAACCGAATATAACTGTAATTTTTTTTTAATGTTCTAAATTTTTTAATGATTTTTTTCAATTCTTCAATAATCAAATAAACGGCCAAATTAAATTTGAATTCCCGCGCAAATGAGTGATGCGTTTTCTGAATTTTTCGGTTTTTCTTGATTTTTCGTTCAATATTTGATTTATTTGATTTAAACCCTGTTTTTCAAAATTTGAAACCCTTTTCCAAATAAAATATATAAATAACTATTAAATTGTGGAATTTTAGGCAAATTTGAAAATTTCCGCCAATTTCTCCAAGGTTATCAAGTTTTATTCACGGAAAAGTACCTGAAAATTTGAGAAACAGAGTTTAAAACTAAATATGTGTAAGAAAAATCAAGAAAAACCAAAGAATTTAGCCAGAAAACGCGAGAATATAAACAAATTACGTCACTTATTTTCGCGGGAATTCAATTTTTGAAAAATTGAAAAATCATAAAAAATTTAGAACATTTTTTCAGTTATAATCGGTTATTTGGGTATATTTTCTGTCATTTTAAGCAAAAAATTTGTTTTGACTCTACTCCACCTTTAATTTTTAATTTCAAAAATCATTTTTTCCAATAAATCCTCCGTACAAACCTAGATTTCCTCACAATTGCCATTTTTCCACTATTCTCATCGATGGCAATGTGTCGAGCCGTCCGGCTTATCATTCCGCATCGGATTTTCTGCTTTTCAAGGCAGATACTCATCTGGAAATTTTTCGTTTAAATTGTCTGAAATTTTTTTTTTGAAAAAATATAGGAAAAAGGAACCGAAGAACCAAAAAAAAGATACGTATAACATTAGATAGTAGGAAGTATAAAATTACATTTATAATATAAATATATTGAAAGTATCAAAAATTAAATTTAAAACCATGAATAATAATTCCCAGTGGATATATTCAGCAGATTATGTGTAAAAAATGCAAAAATACGAGAAGATAAATTAATTACAAATCGGTATCGTACCAATTGTGATTAGGGCGCATTTGTGAGTTGTTCAACGCCATATTAATGGATTCCGAGTGTCCGCCGTCGTTTGTCGGATACATTTCAGCGAAAAGCTCTCGTTCCAGCCCATCACGTTGCCAATCCGCAGCACTTCCACTCATCTCGTAGTCGTACGACTGAAAATTCGGAATTAATTCATGAATGGCTCGCTCGAAAATCGGAAATTTATGTTGAAATTTTTTTTTCTATTTTTCGAAAAAAAGCTGAAAATTTGAACTATTTTCCTTGTTTTTAGAACAAAATTATATGGTTTTTCTCATCAACATTTGTCCATATGGACAATATTTCATTAAAACATTGAATTTTTAAAAAACTTTGAGGCCCCACGGATTCAAGATCCGGTGGGATTCTAGATCTACCATTTCCGGATCACCGTGCCAACACATAGAACACATTTTTTCAACGATCCGGAATCCCACAATATCTTAAATCCGTGGTGGCTCAAAAGTTTTCTTTCGATTTTTCGGTTTTTTTACGGAAAATTTATTTTTTTTCCTAATTCCTCACATTAGACATATTCATGATGGCAGCTGAATCTCCTCTCTTCAAATTACTCAACACTCCATTCGCATAAGTGACGACTGATTTGTACTGTGAGCCACGAGATTCCATTAAAAGAGCACTAACTCCAGTACTCTCAACAGCACGGGCTCCGTCTGGCCGCTTGCTCAACTGATAGAGAAGCCCAAGAATCTCGCGTTCGAGAACTTCATCATCCATGGATCCGAGTCTCGGATGAGCCAGAAGACGATGGAGAAGATCCAAGAATGGTGGACATTCTGGATTTCCGACTTGTCCAATATCATCACAGCATGCTGCAGCGACTGCCGGATGATTCGCGAGCTGATGAAGAGCCGAGACAGCTCCTTCGATGACTCCCCACATTGGAACTCCATCTACAGCAATATCAGGATTCTCCTCAATCGCCGTGATAGCTCTTCTCAAGATATCCATTGTCAGTGACACAGCTGTATGCCCATTTGCAGTTTGTTCTTGTGTCAACTCGATAAGATTTGTTTGAAGAAGTGCACTATTTCTAATAACTCCGAGAGCTG